>NC_058084.1:18479102-19079102 GCF_014858855.1 Bufo gargarizans | reverse complement strand
CATGATAGATGACCTGCATAAGCTACATATCACATCAACATAAACTGAACCGGCACATATACATAACACATCATAAGTACTGGGAAACAAACCTGCAATCCCTGGTGAGCGGACCCCTGACGCACGTTTCGCCAAGCTTTTTCAAAGGGGCGTGTCTATCCTGCCAATTACTCAGCCTTAAATCCAGCCTCAGATGGAGAAGAGCCAATCCGCTGCCTCATTAACTATTACAACTCAGCCCATTGCCCGCCTCCAGATGACAAATCGTGTCCTCACTTCCGCCCTCATCTTCCACTTTGTAAGCACACCGCACACCTAACTTCCGCCCACACCACAGCTAAATGGTCCGAGCGTTACATCACTTCCGCCTCTGACGTAAATGCAACAGCTCCTCCCTGATGAGTCCTGTCATACTCCGTCACACAAGACGGTGTTAGAAGGTGCCGGTAATAGATAGAAACATACTTCTGTCCACCCGCTCGGCAGCATTAATATCCATCCACTGGGATGAAGACAATTCCCCGGTACCCACTACCTCCAGATTGCCATAATGTCAATGGGGCCGATGGTTTCAGTATGAAAAGTGGGGGCAACGGCATCAGTTATGATGCATCACAGAGCAGGGAGTGGGGGAAGTGGGGTGGGGAAGCCGAGGGGTACAATAAAAAAGGGGGATAGGAGGAAAAGGGAAAAAGGGCTAAAACCCAGGGGGCACAACCATCATTAAAAAGCCCTGATAGAAAAAGGGTTACACTCATCATAGGAAATACAACTAATCTTAAATATATATCATAAATAATAAGCAAATAGATAATTAGCCACATGATTAGATACCTCTCCTTATTCATCAAATTCATTCCTCTATCCTAATATATATATTTAATAAATAGTTAATAAAGAATAAATAAGTAATAATCTAGCACATATCTAATCAGAAGTCAAAAGTCAATGGTTGTCCTGTATCCACCAGGGATGTCTCCTCAGATCACTTCAACCCCCCTTATCACTATATATATCTATAACAAAATAATATAATATAAATATCTGATTTTGTCTATACTCATAACATCGTTTATATGTTTTAGATGGAGAGATGAATGTTTGTTGCCCGCTGCAACTGACCCTGTTTGCGATTAAGGATTTAGGACATTGGAAGGACCATGTCAGGGATACCACTGCCATCCCCTTAGATGGATAACCCGAAACTATGTTTAGAACTACTATATTGCAGTATATCGATTTTAATCTACTTTTGTATCTTTGTATTTGTGTATTGACCCATGGTGATTATATATGTAGCACATCATTTATCTGGTTATGCTAATGTCCAGTCTTACCATTTATGATTGTCCTGTAACTAATATCAGCATGTAAATAATGCATACTGCACCATTATTATTTTTGCACTGCATGAGCACCGAGCACTTTTTGCACTTGAGCACTTTTTATACATATTAGGCTTTCCTAGTATGCTATGAGATATTTATATATTCATATATTTTATATATTTAGGTTTGTATATATGTTTTGATGAATTACATAAATCATGCTCACTTTTTGGGTTTACATCAGGGTCAATGGAAAGGATCCAAATACAGAGAAGGTTATATTATATTATTTTGTTATAGATATATATAGTGATAAGGGGGGTTGAAGTGATCTGAGGAGACATCCCTGGTGGATACAGGACAACCATTGACTTTTGACTTCTGATTAGATATGTGCTAGATTATTACTTATTTATTCTTTATTAACTATATATTAAATATATATATTAGGATAGAGGAATGAATTTGATGAATAAGGAGAGGTATCTAATCATGTGGCTAATTATCTATTTGCTTATTATTTATGATATATATTTAAGATTAGTTGTATTTCCTATGATGAGTGTAACCCTTTTTCTATCAGGGCTTTTTAATGATGGTTGTGCCCCCTGGGTTTTAGCCCTTTTTCCCTTTTCCTCCTATCCCCCTTTTTTATTGTACCCCTCGGCTTCCCCACCCCACTTCCCCCACTCCCTGCTCTGTGATGCATCATAACTGATGCCGTTGCCCCCACTTTTCATACTGAAACCATCGGCCCCATTGACATTATGGCAATCTGGAGGTAGTGGGTACCGGGGAATTGTCTTCATCCCAGTGGATGGATATTAATGCTGCCGAGCGGGTGGACAGAAGTATGTTTCTATCTATTACCGGCACCTTCTAACACCGTCTTGTGTGACGGAGTATGACAGGACTCATCAGGGAGGAGCTGTTGCATTTACGTCAGAGGCGGAAGTGATGTAACGCTCGGACCATTTAGCTGTGGTGTGGGCGGAAGTTAGGTGTGCGGTGTGCTTACAAAGTGGAAGATGAGGGCGGAAGTGAGGACACGATTTGTCATCTGGAGGCGGGCAATGGGCTGAGTTGTAATAGTTAATGAGGCAGCGGATTGGCTCTTCTCCATCTGAGGCTGGATTTAAGGCTGAGTAATTGGCAGGATAGACACGCCCCTTTGAAAAAGCTTGGCGAAACGTGCGTCAGGGGTCCGCTCACCAGGGATTGCAGGTTTGTTTCCCAGTACTTATGATGTGTTATGTATATGTGCCGGTTCAGTTTATGTTGATGTGATATGTAGCTTATGCAGGTCATCTATCATGACATCCTCAGTGGATGCGGGACATATATACTGCTCCTACTGTCTGATTTGCATCCTTTTACTAACGACCAGCACTTGCATCTTGATCTTAACCCTTTGTCTCCTCTGAGCTGTTGTTGAGATCATTTCTCTTGTTCATGAGGGCTGATTGTAGACAAGGGGTTGTGGGTACATACAACATTCCTTGCATATCCTTGGTGGGGCGCTGTTCTGTAGCGCCACCACATTACTGCATTTTATATTATACTCATCATTAATTGTAATTGTGTCTTTTAAAGTGACATATTAATAAAATTTTGTAAATCATATATGTGTGTTCGTTATTGGTTATCATGAGTTTGACTCACATATGATCTCTCAATTTTTGAGGATTTGTTCGGTTATTATAATTGTTTCCTGTGTTTTCACAGAGGAGTTGCTAGTAGCAGAGAGGATGGATTTCCACTCACGTGAGTTAACCTGGACGTCCCAGGTGGATGCAGTTTTTGCAGGTGGTGCTGCGGCGGGCCCAGACCCGGGAGGGAAGAGTGCATCTGAGTTAAGGGCACAACTGAGGAATGCGCTACACAGACGAATGAAGTTGTGGTGGAATAAAGCCACCCTAGACAAATATTTGGAGAGGGGTCTTATTCCTAGGGGGTTGCGAGTACAGAGGTTCCCCTCCTATGGGCAAGAAGATGATGAGTTTTGCCTTAAATGGGAAGCAGCGTGTGGCACCTGCTCTACCTCCCTCATGCGTCTCATTATCGAATCTAATGGGAAGAATATATCGGCATTTGATGGTGAGATTGTAAAATTGGAGGAGCAGCTGTCTCAGAAGTTAAATATGACAGAATTAGGAGAGTTCAAGAAAGAGATGGATGAGGCCTTTTTGGTCTGGGAAAAGCAGATCAAAACGGTAAAAACGAGGAAATTTCAACGTGACTTGCAAGATATGGAAACCAACAGAATTTACAAATGGAAATACAAGTCACAGGAAGGAAGATCTCGATCCACATCTGTGTCATCGCGTACATCAAGGAGTGAGGATGGCAGTACATCTGGACAAGATGTACGGAGGTACCCCAGAAGGGATAATAGACGCAGAGGTATGGATGTGAAACAACCCACAGGGAGAAAAGGCCAGGAGAGTGGACGCCAATTACAGGTAATTAACCTGTCAGAGCATGTGCTGACGGATGATCAAGTGTCACTCTTGGCAAAGGGATTGTCCTTCTCACCAACTTGTGCATTTGATTATTTTTCCACAGTGAAGGATCTACATCTCTTTGCCAGGCGCCTCATATTTAAAAAGATCTACCATCAGAGGAGGGATCCTAACTTTGCTACTATTGTTGAACAGGAGGCACTGGCTAATTTAATTTCACTTTTGGATGAACAAGACACGGCAGAGAGATCTGGTGAGTTCCCAAAAATCCTGATTCCTAAATCTAAGAATTTCCCAGCATTATCACTATATTCAAACGTGAATTATTTTGTTAAGCTGGTTGAGAGTGAACTCTCACATATCTCCGATGTACAAAGGAGAGATAACTGCACAAGTGGTGAGAGACGGGCAATAAAAGAGATAGGCAAGTGGGATGATGTGGTCATAAAACAGGCCGATAAGGGCGGAAATATTGTAATTTGGCCCACTTGTATGTACGAGAAGGAAGCGCAAAGACAGCTACAGGACGGGAACTGTTATAAGAAACTAACGTTCAACCCTTTGATGAAATTTAAGCAAGATTTGATTACTATTCTGCAAGCGGGGGTTGAACAAGGTGTCATTTCAGAGAAACAGAGTGCCCATTTGTTATCAGACCATCCTGTGATTCCAACACTGTATCTCCTGCCTAAGATTCACAAAGATCCAAGGAAGCCCCCTGGGCGGCCCATCGTATCAGGGGTGAATGGCTTAAACGATGTGATCTGTAAATATATTGATCATTTTTTACAGCCATTGGTGGAGGGCTTACCAACACATTTAAAAGACACAATGGATATTTTGAGGAAAATGGAAGAAATGCAACTCGAACCTGATATGTTGATTGCCACATGCGATGTGGAATCCCTCTACACCTCAATCAAACATCACGATGGGTTGGAGGCCACAGAATTCTTCTTGAAAACTACGAGTATGGGTAAGGAGAAGTGTAATTTTATCTTAACCCTTTTGAGGTATGTCCTTACCCATAACTTTTTCTTGTTTGGGGGGTCCTTCTACCTACAGCTCCAGGGTACGGCGATGGGGGCGGCATGTGCGCCCTCATATGCAAATCTGTTCCTGGGGCTGTGGGAGAGGGACATCCTGCAGTCCAGTCCCCTGCCAGAATCCAGTAAGGTACAGTACTGGGGTAGGTACATAGATGATGTGCTGATTATCTGGCAGGGGACTGAGGAGGAATTTGCCAATTACATTCGGCAACTGAATAATAACACCAAGAATATAAAACTTACTTTTAAGGTGGCTCGCACGAATGTGGATTTTCTGGATGTGAAGTTCCAGGTGGATGAGACTGGTCATCTGGGTACCAACCTATATCGTAAGGAAACCTCTGTAAATGCATTACTACATGCAGAATCTTCACACCCTGGCAACCTGATAAAAAGCATCCCAGTGGGACAGTTCCTGCGGGCGCGCAGGATCTGTTCATCGGATGGGTTGTTCGAGATACAAGCTGAAGATCTGAGGAGAAGATTCACAGAGAGGGGATACAGTAACCGATGTATAGAGAAGGCATACAGGAGAGCGCGTCTTTCGAAGAGAAGTGATCTACTCTATAAGAAACATACTCAGCAGGATTCTCAGCCGATCAGGTTCATCACAGGATATAACAGCAAATGGAAAGAGGTAAACATGGCTTTAAAGAAATATTGGAGCATGTTGACCTCTGATCCCCAGTTAAAAGAAGTGATCTCCCCACATGCTTCCACAACATTTCGCAGGTCTAAAAACCTGCGTGATCAATTGGTCCGCAGCCATTATGCCCGTAAAGAGGTAAGAATGCTAGGCAGTAAAGGGCCACCGTGGGGGAGCAAAGCATGTGGGAAGTGTGTTGCATGTACAAACATGGACAGGGCAACCCACTTCCATAATTCGACAGGAGACAAGGTGTACAAGATTACACATACAATCACATGTACGACCACTGGGGTCATTTACTGGGCTAGCTGTCCTTGCAATCTCATTTATGTGGGACTAACATCCCGACAGTTCAAAAGAAGGGTGAGAGAACACGTTCTTTCTATTGAGGCAGCGAAAGAGGAGGAGGATTTTGCACAATTAAAAACCCTGCCGAGACACTTTAAAGAAAATCATGACTCGGATGGTACCCTGTTGAGGGTCAGGGGAATCGATAGAGTGCTCATCTCCCCCAGAGGAGGGGATTGGAAGAAGACCTTGGCCCAAAAAGAGAGCAAGTGGATATTCTTACTCAATACAGTCGCACCATCTGGTCTGAACGAAGGCAATAGCTTTGCATCATTCCTCTAGCTGGTGCGGCTTTGACGAAATGTGTGTCTTGATCTTGCTTCTCTTTCCTTTTGTTCGTTGGCTTTTTCTCCCTCCCCCTTTCTTTCCTTCTTCTCCCCTTCTCCCTTTCCTTCCCTTCCCCTTCTTCTCTTCCCCTCTTTTTCCGCCCCTTTCCCTCCCCTCCCCCCCCCCCTCCCCCTTCTTTTCCTTCCTTCCCCCCTTCCCTTCCTCCCTTTTTCTCTCCCCTTTCCCCTCTCCTCCTCCCCCCCCCTTTTCCCCCCCCCTCTAGTTTCTCCATTCAACGTTTGGTAGTGCATTCCTCGGTATTCTCAGTTGGTAGCCTATGTCAGCTGGCACCATCTGGGTTTTTACCCCCGGGTCTGGGTCTAATGCTCAGGACTTATTGTTTTTAACAGTCATTTTTTAATGGTTTAATTTTTGTATTTTAACAGGTCCTGTTATATATTTCGTGTCTGATTTTGTCTATACTCATAACATCGTTTATATGTTTTAGATGGAGAGATGAATGTTTGTTGCCCGCTGCAACTGACCCTGTTCGCGATTAAGGATTTAGGACATTGGAAGGACCATGTCAGGGATACCACTGCCATCCCCTTAGATGGATAACCCGAAACTATGTTTAGAACTACTATATTGCAGTATATCGATTTTAATCTACTTTTGTATCTTTGTATTTGTGTATTGACCCATGGTGATTATATATGTAGCACATCATTTATCTGGTTATGCTAATGTCCAGTCTTACCATTTATGATTGTCCTGTAACTAATATCAGCATGTAAATAATGCATACTGCACCATTATTATTTTTGCACTGCATGAGCACCGAGCACTTTTTGCACTTGAGCACTTTTTATACATATTAGGCTTTCCTAGTATGCTATGAGATATTTATATATTCATATATTTTATATATTTAGGTTTGTATATATGTTTTGATGAATTACATAAATCATGCTCACTTTTTGGGTTTACATCAGGGTCAATGGAAAGGATCCAAATACAGAGAAGGTTATATTATATTATTTTGTTATAGATATATATAGTGATAAGGGGGGTTGAAGTGATCTGAGGAGACATCCCTGGTGGATACAGGACAACCATTGACTTTTGACTTCTGATTAGATATGTGCTAGATTATTACTTATTTATTCTTTATTAACTATTTATTAAATATATATATTAGGATAGAGGAATGAATTTGATGAATAAGGAGAGGTATCTAATCATGTGGCTAATTATCTATTTGCTTATTATTTATGATATATATTTAAGATTAGTTGTATTTCCTATGATGAGTGTAACCCTTTTTCTATCAGGGCTTTTTAATGATGGTTGTGCCCCCTGGGTTTTAGCCCTTTTTCCCTTTTCCTCCTATCCCCCTTTTTTATTGTACCCCTCGGCTTCCCCACCCCACTTCCCCCACTCCCTGCTCTGTGATGCATCATAACTGATGCCGTTGCCCCCACTTTTCATACTGAAACCATCGGCCCCATTGACATTATGGCAATCTGGAGGTAGTGGGTACCGGGGAATTGTCTTCATCCCAGTGGATGGATATTAATGCTGCCGAGCGGGTGGACAGAAGTATGTTTCTATCTATTACCGGCACCTTCTAACACCGTCTTGTGTGACGGAGTATGACAGGACTCATCAGGGAGGAGCTGTTGCATTTACGTCAGAGGCGGAAGTGATGTAACGCTCGGACCATTTAGCTGTGGTGTGGGCGGAAGTTAGGTGTGAGGTGTGCTTACAAAGTGGAAGATGAGGGCGGAAGTGAGGACACGATTTGTCATCTGGAGGCGGGCAATGGGCTGAGTTGTAATAGTTAATGAGGCAGCGGATTGGCTCTTCTCCATCTGAGGCTGGATTTAAGGCTGAGTAATTGGCAGGATAGACACGCCCCTTTGAAAAAGCTTGGCGAAACGTGCGTCAGGGGTCCGCTCACCAGGGATTGCAGGTTTGTTTCCCAGTACTTATGATGTGTTATGTATATGTGCCGGTTCAGTTTATGTTGATGTGATATGTAGCTTATGCAGGTCATCTATCATGACATCCTCAGTGGATGCGGGACATATATACTGCTCCTACTGTCTGATTTGCATCCTTTTACTAACGACCAGCACTTGCATCTTGATCTTAACCCTTTGTCTCCTCTGAGCTGTTGTTGAGATCATTTCTCTTGTTCATGAGGGCTGATTGTAGACAAGGGGTTGTGGGTACATACAACATTCCTTGCATATCCTTGGTGGGGCGCTGTTCTGTAGCGCCACCACATTACTGCATTTTATATTATACTCATCATTAATTGTAATTGTGTCTTTTAAAGTGACATATTAATAAAATTTTGTAAATCATATATGTGTGTTCGTTATTGGTTATCATGAGTTTGACTCACATATGATCTCTCAATTTTTGAGGATTTGTTCGGTTATTATTAAACCAAATAAAGTACAAAATTGCGTCACAGTGTCAAATGCTATACTAATAAGTTAGAGATGCTTGGCAAATCATTTTGTACAAAATTATTTGAGCCCGTCTGCCGCACGTCAAGGCGATCTCTAGTTAGACGGGTTCCTAACACTAAATTCTATCTGTAATGTGCCATGACGGCTATCATATAATTCAGCAAGTGTAGGTTCCACATGCATGCTGGGCCCGCTTTAATTTCTGTCATTTTTTGGTGCCAAAATGGCCTCCATTATATCCTAGGAAAGCAGGTACTAACATGCATGCCGGGCCTACTCCACACCACTCCCGGCGCCAAATGGCCACCAAAGACTGCAATGAGAGTCCACACACTATCTCTCTCCTGGTAACAGATGGCTTTAGTGAGTAAGGGGGAGCAGGCCAAGCTATATACTCACACTAGTTAAAATCAGCCTATAGGGCAGACGAGCTGATCAGGAGTGCACGGCTGGGGAGGCAGCCACACCTCCAGTACAAACTGCAAAGGAAAGAGGGGGTCAGTCAGCACATCCCAAAGCACAGAGGTCAGACATCCATGCCCACTCGTCGCTTGTGAAGAGCGGAAGCTAACTGGAAAGGCGACGACCATGTTGCAGCTGGTATTCCACTACTGCCCTCTGCTGCTCACAAAGCCTGGCCAACATCTGGAATGTGGAGTTACAGCTCGTGCTCACGTCGCACAACATTCGGTGAGCTGGCAATTGCAGGTGGCAGCTGTAGATAACTTTCGGAAATGGGCACACACGCGGCGCACCTTTACCAGTAGCTCAGGCAAATTGTGGTAGGTTTTGAGAAAACGCTGAACACGTGGGTTAGGCATGGAATGTGTGTGAGCTTGCCGAGCTCCAAAGCCGCAATCAAGTTACGGCCATTATCAGACACAACCACAGCTCAGTCTGGTCCCTTATACCCTGCCACAGCTCTGCGGCAGTGTGCTGTTTGTCACCTAAGCAAATTAGCTTCAGCACAGCCTGTTGCCGCTTCCCCACTGCAATGCTACACTGCTTCCAGCTACCGACTGATGGCTGACTGGTGCTGCATGCGGATAATTCGGAGGTGGAAGTGGAGGAGGAGATGGAGGAGGAGAAGGGGGGGTTGCAGCCACTAATGTAGGTGGTGGCGGAAATCCTGATGGAAGTAGGGCCTGCAATCTTTGGCGTTGGTAGCATCTGTGCCATCTCAGGGTACGACTCGCTCCCGGCCTCCACAACGTTCACCCAGTGTGCCGTCAGGAAAATGTAGCATCCCTGGCCACAAGCACTTGTCCATGTGTCCGTGGTTAAGTGGACCTTCCCAATAACTGCGTTGGTCAGGGCACGGGTGATGTTACAGGACACATGCTGGTGTAAGGCGGGGATGGCACACCAGGAAAAATAGTGGTGGCTGGGGACTGAGTAACGAGGGACAGCCGCCACCATCAGGCTGCAGAAAGCCTCAGTGTCCCCAAGCCTAAATGGCAACATTTCCAGGGCCAGCAATTTGGAAAGGTGTGCAATTAGTGCTATAGCCTGTGGGTGGGTGGCTGGGTATTTGCGCTTTCATTCAAAGGCCTGGGGTATGGACATCTGTACGCTGCGCTGGGACACAGAAGTGGATGTGCTAGATGATGGTACTTGCGAAGGTCCAGGTGCATGGCGGGAGGCATCCGGGCCTGCGTCTTAGACAGGGGATAGGCCAGCATGTAACAAAGGGGAAGAGGAGGCAGTGGTGTGACCCGCAGACACTGATTGTGGACCCAGGCGTTCGGCCCACCTATTAGGGTGCTTTGATGCCATGTGGCGGATCATGCTGGTGGTAGTGAGGTTGCTAGTGTTCACGTCCCTGCTCATTTTGGTACGGCACAGGTTGCAAATGACAATTCTTTCATCGTCCGCACTTTCATAAAAAAAGCGCCATACTGCGGAACACCTACACCATGGCAAGGGAGATTTCCACAAGGGGGTGCTCCGGGGAACAGTTGCGGGCCTGTTAGGTGAGGCCCGCCTTCTCCCTTTTGCCACCCCACTGCCTCTTCCAGCCTGTTGCGTTGCTGCGGATCCCTCCCCCTCTGTACTGCTGTCCTCGCTCGGCTTGCCACCTTCCCAGGTTGGGTCAGTGATTTCATCGTCCACTACCTCCTCTTCCACTTCCTCACTCTGGTCATCCTCCTGACTTGTTGACCTAACAACAACCTCACTTATTGACAACTGTGTCTCACCTCATCATCAATCTCCTGATGCACTAATTGCCGTTGATTTATTGGCAACTATGTCTCATCATCATCATCCACCTCGTGAAACACGAATTGTCGTTCCCCACCATCAACTGTGGATGCTAAAGAGTTTGGGAATCAGGGCACAAGATCTCATGTGCCTCTTCAAGCTGGCTTGGCGAGAGGCCCAAATTAAGGAATGGTGCTGACAAGAGCTCCTCAGAATATCCGAGTGTGGGATCACTTGTTTGCAAAGACTCTCCATGGTGGGAGGAAGGAGGATCAGGGCGAGGATTCTGTTGAACAGACTCTTGGCTACTGAGACTGGACTTTATGGAAGGCAAGGTGGTGCATAACCGACTGGAAGCATTATCTGCTGCAATCTAACTGACCACCTGCTCGCACTGGTCTGACTTCGAGAGTGGTGTCCTGCGCCGACCTGCAAACTGGGACATGAAGCTAGGTATCGTGGATGAGTGTGTTTCTTGTACTCAGGGCCACAGCCTCTGCATGCTCCATCAGAAGCATGGCCACTTGCCCGTCCCTTACTGCTCGCCTTCATCATATTAATTGGTATATATGCTTGCAAGTATGTCACACGTACAGTAGCGCAGTTTTTTTTAAGTGTATGTGCAAATAAATTACAGTCAATGTCACAGATATTTGGTATGTGGAAACGCTATACAGGAGAGGTACAACAAGTAAAGGCGCTGCTGTCACCAGCGGCTAAGAAAAAATTACAGTCAATGTCACAGATATTTGGGATGCGGAAACGTTATACAGGAGATGTAGTGAAGGTAATGTAACTGTCCGCAGCGGACACTGTCTACGGAAAAAGTACACTGCATGTCACAGATATTTTTAGTATACTCACACGTTAAACAGGAGATGTAGTGCATATAATGTCGCTGTCCGCAGTGTCTACGGAAAAAGTACACTGGATGTCACAGATATTTTTAGGATGCGCAAACGTTATACAGGAGATGTAGCGCAGGTAATGTAACTGTCTGCAGCGTCTATGGAAAAAGTACACTGGATGTCACAGATATTTTTAGGATGCGCAAATGTTATACAGGAGATGTAGCGCAGGTAATGTAACTGTCTGCAGCGTCTATGGAAAAAGTACACTGGATGTCACAGATATTTTTAGGATGCGCAAATGTTATACAGGAGATGTAGCGCAGGTAATGGCACAGTCCGCAGCGTCTACGGAAAAAGTACACTGGATGTCACAGATATTTTTAGGATGCGCAAACGTTATACAGGAGATATAGAGCAGGTAGGGTAACTGTCCGCAAGGGACACCGTCTACGGAAAAAGTACACTGGATGTCACAGATATTTTTGGGCTGCGCACACGTTAGACAGGAGATGTAGCGCAGATAATGTCGATGTCTTCAGCAGCCAAACAATTGCAAGATATTTAGCGCAGGTTGAGCTAAAAATATATATTGCTGCCAGGTACAACAATAGTCCTTAAAAGGACTTTTGGGTCCCTAACACCAACCCTGCCTAACAAAAAAAAATGATTTCAATTCCCTACACTATTTGTCCCTTCTACAGCACAGGTCTCCCTGACTAACACTGAGCCGAATCACGTGTCATCGGGTGCTTTAATGCCAGTAACCAACATGGCTACGGCATTACAGTGAAGGGCAGTACTTACCTGCACTTGCGTAGCAGCCAACAAACGTGCGGGGAGGAGACTCGAGCATCGCGCTCGAGCACAAGCAGTATTCGGCCGAGCATGCTCGCTCAACACTACCTGGGAACAGATTTCAGTCGAGAGATGCTTGAATTTGATTGAGAGCATGCCCAGAAGGATTCAGGCAGTGTTGCAAGCCAAAAATGGATTTACAAAATGCTAACAAAATAATAAAAATTCTATTTTTTTTTATATAAGAACAAAACAGTAACAATGCAGTTACATGACAAGAATCTGCATAACTAATCATATGTTAAATAATTGCAAGTACAATTTATGTATGAGATGATTGTCTATGAAATGATGGTAGTCTCACATTCAAAGCTGTAGTGGATGGCGAGATATAGAGCTTGAAAGTCAAAAGCAGAGGCGGCTCTTCCATTAGGCCACTTAGGTTGCCGCCTAAGGCCTCGCGCTGGTGGGGGCCTCACTGTGGCTCCAACCAGCACCTGACACCGCCGCAATTTAATTGTCTGCACTCTGCTTCTCCGGACCTAGTGAAGACATTAACTTAAGACAAGCTGCCACGCCCAGGCCGCTCGAGCCCCTCTGCTCTCTGCCTCTTTAAGAGAGCAGAGGCTGCTGGGGCTCAGAGCGTGCCGCCGCACAGGCACGTCTCTAAATGCAACGGCAGACCCGCCCCGCCCCCAGAGCTGGCAGGGAAAGAAGGAGCGCCAGCCGCCAGTTCCCTGCTCACCTCACCGGCTGTGTCTGTTGTCCAGTGACCCGACCCGACCGTTCTGGCTGCCGCCAGCGCCGCCCTGAAGACAGTCAGTGGTGGTGGACTGTCACTGGAGTGTGGACTGGTGCCACCGAACCGAAGAAGAATCCTCCAAGGTGTTCAGGTGTGTGTCCTTGTCCTGCTGGCTGCTGTACCCCCCCTCTGAGTCCCCCCTTCCTGGCAGTGTGGCGGGCAAATTACTTAATGGGGGCAGTGTAGGGGGCAAATTACATGATGGGGCAGTGTGGCGGACAAATTAATGGGGGCAGTGTGGCAAACAAATTAATGGGGGCAGTGTGGGGGGCAAATTACTTAATGGGGGCAGTGTGGGGGGCAAATTACTTAATGGGGGCAGTGTGGGGGGAAAATTACTTAATGGGGTAGTGTGGGGGGCAAATTACTTAATGGGGCAGTGTGGGGGGCAAATTACTTAATGGGGAGAATGTGGGGGGCAAATTACTTAATGGGCGCAAATTACATAGTGTGGGGCAGATTACATAATGGGAGCAAATTACATAGTGTGGGGCAGATTACATAATGGGAGCACTGTAGGGGGCAGTATTACTAATGAGGGCATTCTAGAAGGGAATTACTATTGGTGGGACTATGAGGAGCGCTATTAGGCCTCTTTCACACGACAGTATGTCCATTTCAGTGTTTTGCGGTCCGTTTTTCACGGATCCGCTGTTCCGTTTTTTGCTTCCGTTGTGGTTCCGTTTCCGTTCCGTTGTTCCGTTCCGTTTTTCCGTATGGCAAATACAGTATACAGTAATTTCATATAAAAAATTGGGCTGGGCATAACATTTTCAATAGATGGTTCCGCAAAAAACGGAACGGATACGGAAGACATACGGATGCATTTCCGTATGCATTCCGTTTTTTTCCGGACCCATAGACTTTAATGGAGCCACGGAACGTGATTTGCGGCCAAATATAGGACATGTTCTATCTTTAAACGGAACGGAAAAACGGAAATACGGAAACGGAATGCACACGGAGTACATTCCGTTTTTTTGCGGAACCATTGAAATGAATGGTTCCGTATACGGACCGTATACGGACCGCAAAAAACGGCCCGCAAAACGGAAAAAAAAAACGGTCGTGTGAAAGAGGCCTTACTATGGAGGCACTATTATTTCTTCAGGATAGTATTTGGGGGTATTGGGGGCACAGCGAGCATCAGGATAACACTGTTGGGGACTCCAGGTTGGGGGATGATGATAGAAAAGTAAGGAAGCTAAGATGTCTGTGTGTCTAATCGGGGGAAGGGGGGTCTGGTCGTTGGGATCCCCGACGATCTCCTGTATGGTACTCCGGATCTCCTTGTGCTCGGAGCGGTGGTCAACACTCCACCTTAATGTATCTATGGGAGAGCCGCAGATACAGCACTTGTGTATCTCCGAGTCTTCCATAGAGATACATGGAGGGGGAGTGTTGACCACACCACTGCTCCGTGCGGTGGTTGACACAGCTTATTTCTAGAGGACTGAGCCGTGGCGCCGTACGGGAGAACATGGGCATCCCAACGATCTTCGTGGGGCCTCATGTTTGAGTTTCGCCTAAGGCCTCACAAAGTCTAGAGCCGCCTCTGGTCAAAAGTTCAAAACATTGTTACCCTTTTGCTCGTCAGTGTAAATGCTTCTGGCTGGAATACCCTTTTAAGGATATAAATAACTGAATTCAGGGAAGGGGGATTGGGTAAGCATTTGCTTCTTCACAGTTCCCTAACTTGGCTGTTACAAGGGAAAACTGGCTACATACCACCCCTTCCCTAGACTCCTGTTTTTTTCTAAGGCTTGGATAAAGGCAGGTTTAAACTGGAGTAGCTTGGGCCGAACCGAGGAAACACATGTGGGAGTCCACTCATCAATACACTTTTAAGATAGTGTCTGCTCACTTTTAGGTGCCTCTTCAACTCCCTTGTTATTATTGGATGCATAGATGATACCACCAAGAGTGAGTACCTTCAGTGCACCATAAGGTCTAAGAAGTTATTTGCAAATTATTCCATAGGAAAATAGACCCTAGTAGCAAGTCATTGGCTCCAACCTCCAGTTGGGATTGTCTTTTGCTGGACCTTTGGGTCCATGCTTGTGTCAGAGCCTTGGTCACCCGGAGGATCTTCTAGTCCAACCTTAGGAACATCTCATCTGCAACAAAAACAAATGATGTTTGCCTTCCGCTGAAACTCAAGGGCCCCTAGTAACTCACCACCTCCAAAAACCACAGCGTCTAGCACACGGATGTCAAACATGTGGCTTTCCAGCTATTGCAAAACTACAACTGCCAGCATACCCTGATAGCTGTAGGCTGTCCAGGCATAATGGATGTTGGAGTTTTGCAACAGATGGAGTGCCACGATTTTGACACACCTAGTTTAGCAGGTCATTAAGCCCCCATCATGACTATTTAGAATGCATACGTTGAGTATTAAGACCCCTGGGGCTTTTTGTGGTGGTGTATTCTTATATACATTTACATACATGAGTGTGTTAGACCCTCATTATACTGTAAGCTCTTATGAAGCCACAAGGAAGGGTGGGGGGGGGGCAGACGTTTGGCTTATGGGACTGCAGGTAACGTGTTATCTGGAAAGAGCAGTGTATGGGAAACACATGGAGCCGAGCGGAATAAGACGACGGAGCTCAGGAGAAGGATCGATATGTAAGAGAGAAAATGACAATCGATAATGAGCCACCTGCTCCAGGAAGCTTTGATTCATCCTCAGCCTGTAGTGATAAGACTCCCATCAGATCTCATACAACCGCAGTCTATGGAGACAAATTGTCACAAGGCTGCAGTCAATGATAGACTGGAGAAAAACACCACCGACTGGATATATGGCTGCACCTGCCACTTGTTCCAGAGGGGTTATTTGCTATGATGGGGAGATATAGGCTGTAATTACTGTGGACATGATGAGAGTTGCCAACTGGTGAATTCGAATAAAGTTGACAGGCATCTCGGGATGTTATAAGTTGCTTCCATAATTCTTAGTAGGGTGACTTTCTTAAAGGGGTTGTCTCAAAAATGCAACACATTCCTGGCTTCACTGACCTTCATTAAGTGGTTTTCATTGCTCCAGTGATGAGTACTCTTGAGCTCCAGACTTCCCCTTCCTATGGTAATGAAATGCCAGCTTTGCTCAATCTGGTGGTAGATATCCTGCTCAATACTGCCGGTTTTGGTGGGGGAACGAGTGTCTGCTGATGACTTCACACCATTTTTTGCAAATCTGACCAGTGTCACTTTAAGTGCTGATAACTTTAGAACGCTTTGACTTATCCAGGATTTTCTGATTTTCTAATGAAGTCAAACATTTTTATTTTTATTTATAAAAAAATACCATTTGTAAAAAATAGCAAATTTCCAAGTTTCAATTTCTCTACTTCTATAATACATAGTAATACCTCCAAAAATAGTTATTACTTTACATTCCCCATATGTCTACTTCATGTTTGGATCATTTTGGGAATGATTTTTTATTTTTTGGGGATGTTACAAGGCTTAGAAGTTTAGAAGCAAATCCAATTTGTAGGGACCAGTTCAGGTCTGAAGTCACTTTGCGAAGCTTACATAATAGAAACCACCCAAAAATGACCCTATTCTATAAACTACACCCCTCAAGGTATTCAAAACTGATTTTACAAACTTTGTTAACCCTTTAGGTGTTTCACAATAATTAATGGAAAATAGAGATACAATTAAAACATTTCACTTTTTTGGCAGATTTTCCATTTTAATAATTTTTTTTCCAGTTACAAAGCAAGGGTTAACAGCCAAACCAAACTCTAAATTTATGGCCCTGATTCTTTAGTTTACAGAAACACCCCATATGTGGTCGTAAACCACTGTACGGGCACACGGCAGGGCACAGAAGGAAAGGAATGCCATGCGGTTTTTGGAAGGCAGGTTTTGCTGGACTGTTTTTTTTTACACCATGTCCCATTTAAAGCCCCCCCCCCCCCGATGCACCCCTAGAGTAGAAACTCCATAAAAGTGACCCAATCTAAGAAACTACACCCCTCAAGGTATTCAAAACTGATTTTACAAACATCGTTAACCCTTTAGTTGTTCCATAAGAGTTATTGGCAAATGGAGATGAAATTTCTGAATTACATTATTTGGGCAAATTTTCAATTTGAATCCATTTTTCCCAGTAACAAAGCAAGGGTTAACAGCCAAACAAAACTCAATATTTATGGCCCTAATTCTGTAGTTTACAGAAACACCCCATATGTTGTCGTAAACTGCTGTACGGGCACACGGCAGGGCGCAGAAGGAAAGGAATGCCATACGGTTTTTGGAAGGCAGAATTTGCTGCACTTTTTTTTTGACACCATGTCCCATTTGAAGCCCCCCTAGAGTAGAAACTCCCAAAAAGTGACCCCATTTTATAAACTACGGGATAGGGTGGCAGTATTGTTGGTACTAGTTTAGGGTACATATGATTTTTGGTTGCTCTATATTACACTTTTTGTGAGGCAAGGTAACAAGAAATAGCTGTTTTGGCACAGTTTTTACTTGTTGTTATTTATAACATTTATCTGACAGGTTAGATCATGTGATATTTTTATAGACCAGGTTGTCACGGATGCGGCGATACCTAATATGTACACTTTTTTTTTATTTATGTAAGTTTTACACAATGATTTCTTTTTTGAAAAAAAAAAAATCATGTTTTAGTGTCTCCATAGTCTGAGAGCCATAATTTTTTCAGTTTTTGGGCGATTGCCTTGGGTAGGGTATGATTTTTGCGGGATGAAATGATGGTTTTATTGGCACTATTTTGGGGTTCGTGTGACTTTTTGATCGCTTGCTATTACACTTTTTGTGATGTAAGTAGAGATGTCCCGAACTATTCGACTGTAACAGTTCCTTGCGAACATCGCTTGTTCGCGTTCGCCGCGGCAGGCGAACATATGCGATGTTCGGTCCGCCCCCAATTTGTCATCATTTAGCAAACTTTGACCCTGTACCTCACAGTCAGCAGACACATTCCAGCCAATCAGCAGCAGACTCTCCCTCCCAGACCCTCCCACCTCCTGGACAGCATCCATTTTAGATTCATTCGGAAGCTGCATTCTTAGTGAGAAGAGGGACAGTGTAGCTGCTGCTGATTTAATAGGGAAATCGATAGCTAGGCCAGTGTATTCAGTGTCCACTCCAGTCCTGAAAGACTCATCTGATCTGCTGTAAGGACAGCGTCCTGACAGCACCCCAAAAAGCCCTTTTTAGGGCTAGTACATCAGTCTGCTTTTTTTTTTCCGCTGTAATATAATTGTAGTTGCCTGCCAGCGTGTGTCAGGCCCACAGAGCGTACTGTGCCCACTAATGCCAGTGCCCACCACTCATATCTGGTGGCACAGTAGCTTGCATTTAAAACAGTAAAAAATAAATTCTCTGTAATATAATTGCAGTTGCCTGCCAGCGTGTGTCCGGCCAACAGTGTGTACTGTGCCCACTACTGCCAGTGCCCACCACTCATATCTGGTGGCACAGTAGCTTGCACGCATAGTACCACTAATCTAAAAAAAAATGACAGGCAGAGCCAGGCCACCCCGCAGGGGCCGTGGTGGTCGTGGTGCTGTGATTTCCTTTGGCCCTAGAATAATGCCCAGTGTTCAGAGGCCACTGAACTCGAAAAGTTCTGAGGACATAGTTGACTGGCTAACACAGGACACCCAATCTTCTACAGCTTCCGCTCAAACCTTGAAGCACCATCCTCCTCCAGCATAGCTTCGGGCACCTCTCAAGTTACCACTCGCCCGCCTGCCGCCACCACCAACACTAGCACCAGAGCTGCTTCACTTGATCTGTCAGAGGAGTTATTTACACATCAGTTAGAAGAAATTAGTGATGCGCAACCATTATTGCCAGAGGATGTAGATAACAGGGATATGTCTCAGTCAGGCAGCATTACACACATGGACGTACGGTGTGATGATGATGATGTTGTACCCGCTGCTGCTTCCTTTGCTGAGGTGTCAGATACAAGTGAAGCGGTTGATGATGACGATGTGTCCGTGGATGTCACGTGGGTGCCCGCTCGAAGAGAAGAAGAACAGGGGGAAAGTTCAGATGGGGAGACAGAGAGGAGGAGGAGACGAGTTGGAAGCAGGGGGAGGTCGTCGCAAGGAGCTAGTGGCACAGTCAGACAGCATGTATCGGCACCCGGGGTCAGCCAGACAGCACGCCAATCAACGCATGCTGTTGCCACCACCAGAATGCCGTCATTGCAAAGCTCAGCAGTGTGGCATTTTTTTTGTGTGTCTGCCTCTGATAGCAGCGATGCCATTTGCAACCTGTGCCAAAAGAAACTGAGTCGTGGGAAGTCCAACACCCACCTAGGTACAACTGCTTTGCGAAGGCACATGATCTCACATCACAAACGCCTATGGGATCAACACATGATGAAGAGTACAAGCAGCACACAAACTCAAAGCCAGCATCCTCCTCCTGGTCCAGCATCTTCAGCCACGTCAACCACTGCTGTCCTCCTTGCCCCCTCTCAACCACCCGCCACTCCGCCTCTCACCTTCAGCAGTTCCTGCTCATCTGCCCACAGTCAGGTGTCTGGCAAGGACATGTTTGAGCGTAAGAAGCCAATGTCACAGAGTCATCCCCTTGCCTGGCGTCTGACAGCTGGCTTGTCGGAACTCTTAGCCCGCCAGCTTTTACCATACAAGCTGGTGGAGTCTGAGGCCTTCAAAAATTTTTTAGCTATTGGGACACCGCAGTGGAAGGTACCCGGCCAAATTTTTTTTTCACAAAAGGCAATCCCCAACCTGTACTCTATTGTGGAAAAGGAAGTCATGGCATGTCTGGCACACAGTGTTGGGGCAAGGGTCCATCTGACCACTGATACCTGGTCTGCAAAGCACGGTCAGGGCAGGTATATCACGTACACTGCGCATTGGGTAAACCTGCTCACGGCTGCCAAGCATGGAATGCGTGGCTCTGCAGAGGAGTTGGTGACACCGCCACGACTTGCAGGCAGACCTGCTGCCACCTCCTCTACTCCTCCTACTCCATCCTCTTCCATAACCTCCTCGGCTGCGTCCTCTTCTACTGCTGCGTCCTGCTCCACATCAACTGCACCCCTCCAGCTCCCCAGGGGCTATTCCACATCCCGGATACGACAGTGTCACGCCGTCTTGGGGTTGACTTGCCTGAAAGCAGAGAGTCACACCGGACCAGCACTCCTGTCCTCCCTGAACGCACAGGTGGATCTGTGGCTTACTCCGCACCAACTGGAGATCGGCAAAGTGGTGTGTGACAACGGAAGCAATTTGTTGGCGGCATTGAATTTGGGCAAGTTGACACATGTGCTGTGCATGGCACATGTGTTGAATCTGATCGTACAACGCTTTGTGCATAAGTACCAAGTGGCCATTTCAGGCGTTCCTACACGGCCATGGCGCACTTTTTTAGATATTCAGCAGCGAAACAACATGCCAGTGAGGCGCTTGATTTGCGACAGCCCGACACGTTGGAATTCAACACTCCTAATGTTCGACCGCCTGCTCCAACAAGAAAAAGCCGTCAACGAGTATTTGTATGACCGGGGTGCTAGGACAGCCTCTGCAGAGCTGGGAATTCTTTTGCCACGTTACTGGACGCTCATGCGCAATGCCTGTAGGCTCATGCGTCCTTTTGAGGAGGTGACAAACCTTGTCAGTCGCACCGAAGACACCATCAGCGACCTCATCCCATTTGTTTTCTTCCTGGAACGTGCCCTGCGAAGAGTGCTGGATCAGGCCGTAGATGAGCGTGAAGAGGAAGAGTTGTGGTCACCATCACCACCAGAATCAGCCTTATCAGCATCGCTTGCTGGACCTGCGGTAACGCTGGAAGAGGAGTCTGAGGAAGAGGAGTCAGAGGAGGAATGTGGCTTTGAGGAGGAGGAAGACCAACCACAGCAGGCATCCCAGGGTGCTCGTTGTCACCTATTTGGTACGAGTGGTGTTGTACGTGGCTGGGGGGGAAGAACAGACCTTCAGTGAGATCTGTAAGGACGAGGAATGGGACATGAGTAGCTCGGCATCCAACCTTGTGCAAATGGGGTCTTTCATGCTGTCATGCCTGTTGAGGGACCCTCGTATAAAAAGGTTGAAGGAGAACGACCTGTACTGGGTTGCCACACTACTAGAAAGTGGCTGAAATGTTACAGAATTACCGGAAGTCAGAAAGGATGCAGCAGTTCCAAAACAAGTTAAAAAGTATGCTTTACACAGCGTATAAGGGTGATGTCACAGCACAACGGGAATCTAACACGGGAAGAGGTGAAAGTAATCCTCCTCCTACCACGACCACGGCGGCAAGGACAGGACGCTTTACAGAGGTGTTGTTGATGGAGGACATGCAGAGTTTTTTAAGTCCTACGCATCGCCACAGCCCTTCGGGGTCCACCCTCAGGGAACGACTCGACCAACAGATAGCAGACTACCTTGCCTTAACTGCAGATATCGACACTCTGAGGAGCGATGAACCCCTTGATTACTGGGTGTGCAGGCTTGACCTGTGGCCTGAGCTATCCCAATTTGGGATAGAACTTCTGGCCTGCCCCGCTTCAAGTGTCCTGTCAGAAAGGACCTTCAGTGCAGCAGGAGGTATTGTCACTGAGAAGAGAAGTCGCCTAGGTCAAAAAAGTCTAGATTACCTCACCTTTATTAAGATGAATGAGGGATGGATCCCGAAGGGACTGACACGCTGCTGTATTTTATCTCTGCATGTCGGATGACTTGCGTGACTTCTCCGCCAGCAACTAGGGTTCAAGCCGCAATGTTTTAGTGCACTTTCTGCCTGGAAGACATACATTTTTCCGGCCGCTGCTACAGCTATAGCGGCTGCAACAATGCCTAATTTTTCAGCCATGAGTACATGCCTAATTTTTCTGGCCTCTGGTGCTGCACTGTGGCTGCAAAAACAAAACAAAAAAAAAGGCACATACATGTGTCAATTCCCCTTCGTGATCGTTACCTTGTTGTGGTGAAGGGGCTTGCATATCACAATGAAGCGACCACCTCTATGAGTGTGTTGGCAATGGCAATGTTGGCACACCCCAGATGATAAGGTCGTTGCTTCATTGTGAACAGACCAAAAGCGATCGGCTGGATAATTTTGCATAGAAAAAACATTAATTTTCTTTGTGATCATCTGAGGTGAACATTAAAGCCTACTAGGCCAACAATGGGCCCACACTGCAGAATCATTGTTTTCTGGGTCACTTAACTGTCACTGAACTACCTCAGCACGACCATAGGCTTTGAAAAACCGCCATCGCCTGCAATCTCCCAAACGTGTGTACGAGCACAGTCATCACTACACCAAGATTGACGCATAGAGGAATAAAATTGATGTCATGAGTGTGTCAACTATTGACAACTCTTTGCGGTTGTCTAAAATATATTCGATACACGTCCCCTGATAAGGGACGTAACAGGGATTAAACTGATAAGAATAGTACTACTTAACACACCACTCATATAGGTTGGCACAGTACATTGCACGCCGCATGCGCAGTGACCCAAATTGGAAGTAAGTGGACCGACCAAGCATCTTTTTCCATCTCCCGGTTCCTAAAATCTATTCCATACACCGGCCCCTGATAGGGGACTTAACAGGGATTAAACTGATAGGAATAGTACTACTTAACATACCACTCAGATCGGGTAGCACAGTACATTGCATGGCGCACGCGCAGTGCCCCAAATTGGAAGTAAGAGGACCGACCAAGCATCTTTTTTTTATCTCCTGGTTCCTAAAATCTATTCCATACACCGGCCCCTGATAGGGGACAAAACAGAGATTAAACTGGTAAGAACAGATTTTTTTAATAAAAAAAAAAAGATGACAGCCTTTTGCGGAGCTGGGTATTTTTTGGGCGTGTTACTGAACGCTCATGCACAATGGCTGTAGGCTCATGCGTCTTTTTGCGGAGGTGACAAACCTGGTCAGTCAAACCCAAGGCAACATCATCGACCTCATCCCATATGCGTTTTTTCTAGAGCTTGCCCTGCGAAGAGTGCTGGATCAGGCCGTAGATGAGCATGAAGAGGAAGAGTTGTGGTCACCATCACCAACAGAAGTAGCCTTGTCGTCGTCGATTGCTGGACCTGCGGCAACGCAGAGAGAGGAGTCTGAAGAAGAGGAGTCAGAGGAGGAAGGTGGCTTTGAGGAGGTGGAAGACCAACCACAGCAGGCGTCCCAGGGGGCTTGTTGTCACCTTTCGGGGACCCTTGGTGTTGTACGTGGCTGGGTGGAGGAAGAGACCTTCAATGACGTCAGTGAGGACAAAGAACGGGACATGGTTAGCTTGGTATCCAACCTTGTGCAAATGGACTGTTTGCGGTTGTTTGCGGTGCGTTAAACGGGGAGTTTGGTCTGTCATAGTTTGGTCTATCACTATGAAGCGGGCGTAACTCTTAGGCTACTTTCACACTAGCGTTCGGGCGGATCCGTTCTGAACGGATCCGCTCATAATAATGCAGACGGAGGCTCCGTTCAGAACGGATCCGTCTGCATTAAAATGGCAAAAAAAAAGCTAAGTGTGAAAATAGCCTCGGACGGATCCATCCAGACTTTCAATGTAAAGTCAATGGGGGACGGATCCGCTTGAAGATTGAGCCACATTGTGGCATCTTCAAACGGATCCGTCTCCATTGACCTACATTGTAAGTCTGGACGGATCCGCACGGATCCGCACGCCTCCGCACGGCCAGGCGGACACCCGAACGCTGCAAGCAGCGTTCAGCTGTCCGCCTGTCCGTGCGGAGGCGAGCGGAGCGGAGGCTGAACGCCGCCAGACTGATGCAGTCTGAGCGGATCCGCTCCATTCAGACTGCATCAGGGCTGGACGGCTGCGTTCGGGTCCGCTCGTGAGCTCCTTCAAACGGAGCTCACGAGCGGACCAGCAAACGCTAGTGTGAAAGGAGCCTTACACTACCTGATCGATACAACATCATTACCTGATGTTTTAAAGCACTTTATTCCAAACAATTTAGGAATGTTAGGTGATTTATGCCCTTTATGGATTAAAACCCGACTCTGCGTCAACTACGTAATTTTCCATGGGAGTTTTGCCATGGATCCCCCTCCGGCATGCCACAGTCCAGGTGTTAGTCCCTTTGAAACAACTTTTCCATCACTATTGTGGCCAGAAAGAGTCCCTGTGGGTTTTAAAATTTGCCTGCCTATTGAGGTATATGGTGGTTCGCCCGTTCACGAACATTCGCGGAACGGAAAATTTTATGTTTGCGACATCTCTAGATGTAAGGTGACAAAAAATTGTTTATTTAGCACAGTTGTTATTTGAATTTTTTTTACGGTGTTCATCTGAGGGCTTAGGTCATGTGATATTTTTATAGAGCCGGTCGATACGGATGCGGCGATACCTAAGGCTTCGTTCACACCAGTGTTCAGCCTTTCCGTTCTCCTGCTCCGTTATAGGAGCAGGAGAACGGAAAGGACGGATTGGGCACATAACTGAGGCGGGCGTACTTTCGTCTCCGCTCCAAAATCATCTTCTGAGCGTAAACCTAACGGACCCTATTATAGTCTATGGGGTCCGTAGGCTCCGCTCGCCTCAGTTATGTGCCCAATCCGTCCTTTCCGTTCTCCTGCTCCTATAACGGAGCAGGAGAACGGAAAGGCTGAACGCTGGTGTGAACTCAGCTGTATACTTTTTTTTTATTTATGTAAGTTTTACACAATAATATCATTTAAAAATAAAATAAAAATCATGTTTTAGTGTCTTCATATTCTGAGAGCCATAATTTTTTAAATTTTTGGGTGATTTTCTCAGGTAGGGGCTCATTTTCTGCGGGATGAGGTGACGGTCAGATTGGTACTATTTTGGTGGGCAAACGCCTTTTTGATCGCTTGCTGTTGTTCTTTTTGTGATGTAAGGTGACCAAAAAGTGGTTTATTTAGCACAGTTTTTATTTTTTACGGTGTTCATCTGAGTGGTTAGGTCATGTGATATGTTTATAGAGCCGGTCGATACGGACGCAGTGATACCTATCATGTATACTTTTTTTCCCCCCTACTTTTTAGCAATTTTTTTCAACTTTATTTGGGGAAAATGACGTTTTTGTTTATTTTTACTTGAAACTTTTAATTTTTTTGGGGGGGGGGGGAAACTTTATTTTTTTAACTTTTTTTTCACTTAATTTTTTGGCCCACTTTGGGACTTGAACTTTTGGGAGTCTAATCCTTTACAATGCATTCCAATACTTCTGTATTGGAATGCATTGGCTGTATGAGTAATACTGTGTGTATTACTCATACAGCTTCCGGCCTGTGAGATCCAGGGGGCTGGATCTCACAGGCTCGTCACTTCCATGCCATCGGGTCCCCCCTACAGCCACATGGGGACTCGATGGCACCGCCGACCGCCGCCGCAAACCGCAGGTAAAGCTGAAAACCTCAGGTCAGAATCGGCGACACGGGGGGGTCACGGGACCCCCTGCGCATTTAGCCGAGGTGCCTGCTCAATGATTTGAGAAGGCACCAGGTTCCGATAACCGCCCGCCGGGCAGCGGTGATCGGAAATACACAGGACGTACCCGTATGCCCTGTGTCCTTAAGAGGTTAAAAGAGCAATCAACCTCCTATGATGGCCCTATTGATAGAGGTTCTGACCATTGCCTGACTTTGGTCCTTGTACTACTGATCTTCAACTTAACTCTTGAATTGATCCTGACCTCGCCTTAGTTCCTGGATATTGCTCCTGCCTTGCCTATAATTTTCCTGGAACTTCTTGTTCTACCCCTGACTGTGACTCTTTGCTCCATTCCTGACTACATTCTTGGCTCTGTTACTTACTACACTACTGTTCCACTGCTGTTGCCACTAGTGGTTGACTGTTTGGGGGACTATGATGTGGGATTCCACTTAACGCCACTCACTGCCCGCTTTTCCTGACACTTTCATATGAGGTTTATAGAAAACAAAAATACTTTGCTAAACCTGACAACACTTTGTATTCACTGACAGTAAGCATAGAGATGCACATGTAGAATTACATTGCAGCCTCAGCATATAATACATGGATCAGATTGGTCTTCCTGAGTGAGAGGTGCTCTAAATTACTCCTCTGAAAATTACTTGGCACATCCATGATGCATAAGTGCAACATATTGATTTCGATGTGAACTGTGCAATACTTTTTTTCCCCCTGTGGTGGCGCTGCAGGAAAACAAAACAGTTACTTTTTGGTTCCTCCTACAGATTGTAGCTGATCTTTGTAATCTGTGGAATTCCCCTGTTGGAGCAAATTAGCATAAACTTTACCAATTTTGTGATCCTCCCATTTCCAAAACTGTTGACTATGGGTTTGTCCAAAGTGAGCAAGTCCTTTCAGTGTGAATACCATATTTCCAAATCTGTAACTGAGCCCTAAACCATGGCTGTGTTTGTTCTGATGATGAAACTGCAGGCAACAGTAGACAGTGGCCTTTTCCTGTTCTATCGCTCGAATAATAAGAAACTCATCCTGAATAATAATCATAAGAACAGAAATGTTGCGCTTATTGAAGGGTCTGATAAAACTGAGGCCAAGGGCTTGACTCTGAGATTTCTGATTACAAGGCAACAGTCAAAGCTGCAAGATAAAGCTTGTCACCCTCAGAGGATGGGGGCACCTGAGGTGATGAAAGGAGAATGTACGGACACATGAAACTACAAAATGTCAGGAAGAACATAATGATGTCCTGAGGCAGCAGCCTGGCCAGATGTCCAGCCAGCGGCAACCTGACCAAAGGAGGCATTTTACAAATAATACTGAAATGGTGGGGAGGATGAGCAGGTGGAAGCTGAGAAAAGTTCTTAAAATAGGTTTCTGGAATATACACAGTTGAGTCCCATTATTCTGACCACATCTTACTTTTACCTTGGGTTCACACCTGAGCGTTTCTGAGACGCGCGTTTTTATGCGCGTTTTTTGCAATAGTAAATGCGCGTTTAACGTACGTTTGTGTGATTGACTGCAGTGTTGTCCAATGAGTCTATGGCCAAAACGCGCGACAAACGCCCCCAAAAAAGCTCAAAAACTTGTTTATGCGTCGGGCGTTTTACAGCGCGTTCAAACGCGCTGTAAAACGCTCAAGTGTGAACCAGGGCCATAGGGAGGCATTGGTTTTCACGTGTTGAGCGTTTTACAGCGCGTTTGAACGCGCTGTAAAACGCTCAGGTGTGAACTTAGGGTAAGGGTCGGCAGCACATAGTTCATGACGAAAGTCACTGGGTATATATGATGTGATAGGCTGTCTGCACACATATCCCTCATCGCTGTCATGGGTATATATATATATATATATACAGACGTGGACAAAATTGTTGGTACCCTTTGGTCAATGAAAGAAAAAGTCACAATGGTCACAGAAATAACTTTAATCTGACAAAAGTAATAATAAATTAAAATTCTATAAATGTTAACCAATGAAAGTCAGACATTGTTTTTCAACCATGCTTCAACAGAATTATGTAAAAAATAAACTCATGAAACAGGCATGGACAAAAATGATGGTACCCCTAGAAAACACAGAACATAATGTGACCAAAGGGACATGTTAATTCAAGGTGTGTCCACTAATTAGCATCACAGGTGTCTACAACCTTGTAATCAGCCATTGGGCCTATATATATGGCTCCAGGTAATCACTGTGTTGTTTGGTGATATGGTGTGTACCACACTCGACATGGACCAGAGGAAGCAAAGGAAAGAGCTGTCTCAAGAGATCAGAAAGAAAATTATAGACAAGCATGTTAAAGGTAAAGGCTATAAGACCATCTCCAAGCAACTAGATGTTCCTGTGAGTACAGTTGCACATATTATTCATAAGTTTAAGATCCATGGGACTGTAGCCAACCTCCCTGGACGTGGCCGCAGGAGGAAAATTGATGACAAATCTAAGAGACGGATAATCCGAATGGTAACAAAAGAGCCTAGAAAGACTTCTAAAGAGATTCAAGGTGAACTTCATGCTCAAGGAACATCAGTGTCAGATCGCACCATCCGTCGTTGTTTGAGCCAAAGTGGACTACATGGGAGACGACCAAGGAGGACACCATTGTTGAAAACGAATCATAAAAAAGCAAGACTGGAATATGCCAAACTACATGTTGACAAGCCACAAAGCTTCTGGGAGAATGTCCTGTGGACAGATGAGACAAAAATCGAAGTTTTTGCCAAGGCACATCAGCTGTATGTTCACAGACGAAAAAATGAAGCATATCAAGAAAAGAACACTGTCCCTACTGTGAAACATGGAGGAGGCTCTGTTATGTTCTGGGGCTGCTTTGCTGCGTCTGGCACAGGGTGTCTTGAATCTGTGCAGGGTACAATGAAATCTCAAGACTATCAAGGAATTCTAGAGAGAAATGTACTAGCCAGTGTCAGAAAGCTTGGTCTCAGTCGCAGGTCATGGGTCTTGCAACAGGACAATGACCCAAAACACACCGCTAAAAACACCCAAGAATGGCTAAGAGGAAAAAATTGGACTATTCTAAAGTGGCCTTCTATGAGCCCTGACCTCAATCCTATTGAGCATCTTTGGAAGGAGCTGAAACATGCAGTCTGGAAAAGGCACCCTTCAAACCGGACACAACTGGAGCAGTTTGCTCATGAGGAGTGGGCCAAAATACCTGCTGAGAGGTGCAGATGTCTCATTGACAGTTACAGGAAGCGTTTGATTGCAGTGATTGCCTCAAAAGGTTGCGCAACAAAATATTAAGTTAGGGGTACCATCATTTTTGTCCATGCCTGTTTCATGAGTTTATTTTTTTACATAATTCTGTTGAAGCATGGTTGAAAAACAATGTCTGACTTTCATTGGTTAACATTTATAGAATTTTAATTTATTATTACTTTTGTCAGATTAAAGTTATTTCTGTGACCATTGTGACTTTCTTTCATTGACCAAAGGGTACCAACAATTTTGTCCACGTCTGTATATATATATATTAGTGATGAGCGGGAGGTGCCATATTCGATTTCGCGATATTTCGCGAATATTCGATTGAATATTCGTCTTATATTCGTCGAAATCGAATATTCGTCATTATTCTATTTATCGTAAATAATATACGATTAATTATTCGCATATTGTGATTTTTCTTTTGACAGTATAAGACAACGTTCCTATGACTATGGCTAGGCTAATATGTGTATTTTACGAATATTCTATATATAGCTATAACTATATCTCCGATCTTGCGTTTAGATCTTCAGACTCAATGGTGTATTGATGATCTTTATGGTCGCCATCTTGTTGCTGCTCTTCTCCCTTCAACATTTCCAAACATAATTATCTTTACCAGTGAGCTGGGTCTTTTTATAATGAGTCCAGAATAAAATTTAAGGGGTTATCTTCTGATTATATATAAATAAAAATATATATATTAGTGTTAAGCTTGAATATTCGAATAGCGAATATTAATCGCGAATATCGAAACTTCAAAAATTTGCGAATATTATAAATATAGTGCTATATATTCGTTATATCGAATATTCGTCATTTTTTTACATCTGAAAACATGCTTCTTTCTTGTGGGTCAATAAGCCATTGGCCCACAAGCAACTTAAGCAGAGGGGAATCATGTTTTCATATGGAAAATAAAATAACCAATATTCTAAAAAACGAATACATAGCAATATAGTGAATATATTCGTTATTTAGAATTTTGGCATTATTTTTTTCCTATCTGTACAAGTTGTTCGCCTACTCCTCCCCGACAAGTGTCCCCGTCACAATGGGAACGCCTGTGGGTTAGAAAATACCATCGGATCTGAGTTTTCCCTGAGATCATGAAAACTCAGATCCGATGGTATATTCTAACCCACAGGCGTGGGTCGCTTGTCGGGGAGCAGTATGCCAAAGTGGAATAACAGTACACATTGAAAAAAAAAAAAAAAGAATATTCTAAATAACAAATTTATTCGCTCTATTGCTATAACTTCGTCTTTTAGAATATTACGAATATTCTAAAAGACGAAGTTATAGCAATATAGCGAATATTCGTAAAATACACATATAGACTGCAATTTAGCTAATATACTGCTATAGTATTTTTTTTAATAGTGTAATAGTGTACATATTTTCCAAAACTGAAGTTCAGAAGAGGCTAAAAAAAATTGACAAAAAAAAATTATAGCACTATATTAGCTAAATTACAGTCTATATGTGTATTTTACGAATATTCGCTATATTGCTATAACTTCGTCTTTTAGAATATTCGTAAAATACACATATTAGTCTAGCCATAGTCATAGGAACATTGCCTTATACTGTCAAAAGAAAAATTTCAATACGCGAATAATTAAATCGTATATTATTCGCGATAAATTGAATAATGACGAATATTCGATTTCGAAGAATATAAGACGAATATTCAATCGATATCGCAAAATCGAATATGGCACCCCCCCCGCTCATCACTACTGCTGAACTGTGTCTCTAAACACTTATGCACACAACCGTATCCATTTTGTGATCCACATTTTTTGCAGTCCCATTTAGTTCTCTTTCACACTTGCGTTGTTCTTGTCTTCCGGCATAGAGTTCCGTCGTCGGGGCTCTATGCCGGAAGAATCCTGATCAGGATTATCCCAATGCATTCTGAGTGGAGAGAAATCCGTTCAGGATGCATCAGGATGTCTTCAGTTCTGGACCGGAACGTTTTTTGGTCGGAGAAAATACTGCAGCATGCTGCGCTTTTTGCTCCGGCCAAAAATCCTGAAGACTTGCCGCAAGGCCGGATCCGGAATTAGTGCCCATTGAAAGGCATTGATCCGGATCCGGCCTTAAGCTAAACGTCGTTTCGGCGCATTACCGGATCCGACGTTTAGCTTTTTCTGAATGGTTACCATGGCTGCCGGGACGCTAAAGTCCTGGCAGCCATGGTAAAGTGTAGCGGGGAGCAGGGGAGCAGCATACTTACCGTCCGTGCGGCTCCCGGGGCGCTCCAGAGTGACGTCAGGGCGCCCCACGCGCATGGATGACGTGATCGCATGGCACGTCATCCATGTGCATGGGGCGCTCTGACGTCACTCTGGAGCGCCCCGGGAGCCGCACGGGCGGTAAGTATACCGCTCCCCGCTCCTACTATGGCAACCAGGACTTTAATAGCATCCTGGCTGCCATAGTAACACTGAACGCATTTTGAAGACGGATCCGTCTTCAAATGCTTTCAGTTCACTTGCGTTTTTACGGATCCGGCGTGTAATTCCGGCAAGTGGAGTACACGCCGGATCCGGACAACGCAAGTGTGAAAGAGGCCTTACTTCTTTGAATTTGAGGACCTCATTTTAAGGACCAGAATAGGACATGTTCTGTCTTTACTGGAACTGACATACGGATGTAAAAAACACATAGATGAAGTCCCTGTGCTCTCTACATCCGTATGTCAGTTCTGCAAAAAATATAACATGCCATATTCTGGTCCTCATAATGCAGATCTAAAACCCATAGAACTCAATGGGATTGCAAAAAAATATCAAAATCGCACACAGACAGTAACCATATTTAGTGGATCCGTGACTTGCAGACTGCAAAACGCATATGGTTCTGTGCATGAGCCCTATCACTTATACTGAGCTCCCATAACAGTGACCTCCAAAGAGCCCCCATAACAGTGACCTCCAAAGAGCCCCCATAACAGTGACAACCACAGTGCTCCCTTTTTGCCATCCAATGCCCCTATTGTGCTATCCAGTGCCACCATTGCCATCCTCATGTGCCATCCAGTGCCCTTTGTGTGCCATCCACAGTGCCCCTTGTGTGCCATCCAGTGCCCCTATTGCCATCCCCAGTGCCCCTTGTGTCTTCCAGTGCCCCATTTGCCATTCATAGTGCCCCTTGTGTGCCATCCAGTGCCCCCTTTACCATTCACAATGCCCCTCATGTGCCCCCTTTGCCATCCACAATGCCCCCCATGTGCCCCCTTTGCCATCCACAGTGCCCCTTATGTGCCCCCTTTGCCATCCACAGTGACCCTCATGTGCTCCTTTGCCATCCACAATACCCCTCATGTGCTACTTTGCCATCCACAATGCCCCTCATGTGCCCCATTGCCATTCACAGTGTCCCTCATGTGCCCCCTTTGCCATACACAGTGCCCCTCATGTGCCCCTTTACTATACACAGTGCCCCTCATGTGCTTCTTTGCCATCCACAATGCCCCTCATGTGCCCCCATTGCCATTCACAGTGCCCCTCATGTGCTACTTTGCCATGCACAATATCCCTCATGTGCTTCCTTTGCCATCCACAATGCCCCTCATGTGCTACTTTGCCATCCACAATGCCCCTCATGTGCTACTTTGCCATCCACAATTCCCCTCATGTTTCCCTTTGCCATTCACAATGCCCCTCATGTGCCCCCTTTGCCATACACAGTGCCCCTTGTGTGCCATTTAGTGCCCCCACTGCCATCCACGGTGCCCTTTATGTGCCATCCAGTGCCCCCTTTGCCATTCAGTGCCCCTCATGTGCCCCCTTTGCCATTCACAGTGCCCCTCATGTGCCCCTTTTCCATCCACAATGCCCCTCATGTGCCCCTTTGCCATCTACACTACCCCAGTAAGCCGATCCATACTATCTACCAGGAGAAAACCACCTTCATTGGGCCCAACGTCTTCTGGCAGCCCACTGTGCTGGAGCGCCCTATTAGTCCATATCCGTCCCCAGAGCTGCCGCGCAAACTTCCAACGCCTGAGGATATCGTGAACCAGGAACGGTTCAGAGCTTACCTGGACCACATGCGCCAGGAAAAGACAAGACCCAATGCCGCAGAGCCTAATGCCAGGACCCAGGATATACAAGAACGGATCGCCAGACTAGAAATACACCTGGAGGATCTGCGCCACATTGCTGCACTCCAGACAGACCAGACCCAGTGCGGTGAGTGTGAACAGACAGAGCCACCTGAGAAAAGTTGTACCCTCACGGACTCTGCTACACCAGAACCAGTTGCTACTGTTCCTTTAAATTCAGAATGTACCCATGATGATTCCATGATTTCCGCATCCATGAGAAAACTTTCTTATGCCACCAGCCGGGTCCGTCCACAGACAGTATCTGCACCACAACCTGTAGAACCAATGCAATGGGTAGGAAGGACCTTTTCCCATTTACCTGCCAGCAAGCACGGTAGCAAAGGTTAACCCTTTATTTGACCCCGAACTACCGGCCTCAGTTGAAAGCAGAGCCTGAATTCACCATCTATGATGACCAGGGTGAAATGGACATCTATTTGTAAGTAGGCCTGCCAATCCAATTTACCATGACTGTTCCAGTGTGGGACTTCCTTTGTTGCTACAATGTTTAGATGCAGTCAGTTCTCCACGGCCAGTGACAGTTCCTAAAGTCACTTTTGGATCCAATGCCACATTGTGCCTGTTTCAGGATTCCCTACTGAACAACAGTATTATTCATCACCGTTGTACCTGTTTTTGCAAAAAATCATAGTCAGGGACAGATGGAGGTCAGGGCAGGCGGAGTACATGTGAAAAAGGTAAATTATTAGAGGTCGGGGCAGGTGACAAAGGGTCAATATGGAGGAGAGGGTCAGAATCCACTAAACAGACAGAAAGTCCGTACATAGGTAGACAATAGACAGGGGAAGGTGCCTAAAGTACTCCAGGGTTACCAACCATTGACTGGTGCAGGTTAGGATGCATGCCCATTGGCCCATTGGCAGAGAAGGAGAGGCCTTTCTGACAAGCAGGTCAGAGCCTTAATGGAGGGACCCATTAGAATATATTTTTGCTTTTGAGAAAGAATAGTTATACTGTCATTGCTATCAGCAAATAATGGAAACAATGGAAATGTTACATGATGATGTGAAGAAGACCTTGAGTTCCTTCATACCCTGCTTTTTCCTGCAACTTTTGTAAAACTTTATGTGGTCATTCAGCTTGATTGCATGCTTTTTTTCAGTGGGAGTGGATTCCTACAAAATTACATTTCTCTACTTTATTTTTGGAAGGGGGGGGGCGGTTGGAAAGAATATATTCCAAAAGCATAGAGGAAAAGAGACTCTAGAAAGGATTCCTACCCATTATCTTGTACGATAAAACCAAAGATGTGTGAAGGAAAATGTATATGTCTTCCTATCATCAGTTACTCACTTCCTCAAGTTAGGCATAATTCAGAGAGTGCAATAGATGCATTTTAGCGTAAGGCCCCCTGCACACGATCAGGATTGCGTGCGGATTTTCCGCGCGGATTTGCGTGCGGTAAATCCGCACCGTAGGTCATGTCCATTGTATTCTATGAGAATTTGAAATTCTCAATGCACACGATGCGGATTTTGACCTGCGTGCGGATTTTAAAATCCGCGACATGTCAATTAATTTTTTTTTTCCTGTCCGGATATCTTGCGGATTTTCTCCATTCACTTCAATGGAGAGGCTAAAATCCGGATGGTACACGCACACAGTGCGGATTTTGATGCGGATCCGCATCAAAATCCGCATGTATGTAATAGGAAGGGGAATCAGCCACCATTTTGTGTCTGTTCATTGCAGCAAGAGAAGGAAGCAATATACTACATATAGTATATGGAGACGCAATATACGTCTCCGTATACTAGAATGTACTGTCGGATTTGAGAATTACTGTACGTTGAAATCGCGATGCGATTAATTTAACACAAAATAATCGCATGGCGATTTCAACTTAGTACTGCTATATTCCATATTCGCCGAATATGGAATATAGCAGTACTAATGGAGCGTCCCCATCACCATGGGAACGTCTCCATATACTAGAATGTACTGTCGGATTTGAAACGTTGAAATCGCGATGCGATTAATATAACACGAAATAATCGCATGGCGATTTCTACTTAGCACTGCTATATTCCATAGTAGGCTAGAATTAACGAATATGGAACATAACAGTGCTTAAGTTGAAATCGCCATGCGATTATTTCGTGTTAAATTAATCGCATCACGATTTCAACGTACATTAATTCTCAAATCCGATTCTCAAATGATGTCACAGGAAATGATGTTAAAAAAGGGTGTATTTTTGTTCTAGAGAGATGTTGAAAAAATCCGCATGCAAATCCGCATGCAAATCCGCACCAATTAATGCGGATTGACCGCACGGATTTGCCTGTGAACACCTGCGGATTTCAGTGCGGATTCTCCGCACATGAATCCTGAACGTGTGCATGTGTAATAGTCAACACGTCTAAACCTTTCCCGAGTCAACTGAACCGAACCAAAGGTGCGCTAGGTTTGGTTCAACTGAAGTACAGAAGTTCTGGTTTTGTAGAACTAATACAGACATTAAAATGTTGCTTTTTGAGAATAATTCTACCACTTCATAAATCTTCCAGTCATTGTATTTATGACAATGAATTTAGAAAGATGAATCCTTAAGATATATGTTTTTCAAATTATAGCACGTGTATGTGGTTACGATTTCGGCTGAAACTCTGCAGGTCTCAATGCTGCCTCTGATGGTCCTTATGAGGAAATGCGTTTTCATTGGCGGCTCAGCAGTTCACCGTTAAGCACATACCAATAAAGAACAATGGAACGTCAAAGATGACGATATAGAGGGAATTGGAATAAATAAAGAGATAAAAATATCTGCTACCCACATTCCCGCAGGTCTAAATCTGTAAAAACGGAGAATGAATTAGAGCAAAAGGGATTTCTGCTTTAGGGTTCTATAAACACTTAAAAATGGAAAATTTGTGCAAACAATTTGTCAGAGCAGATGTCACTAACATGCAGGCTTTAGATTTTCTTTATCTTTCCTAGAGAAAATCTACCCTCGGGGGGTCTACAGTATGGATCAAGGATTTCATTAAGAGCCGTCACTAACAAGAACCTACAGAGAGGAGTGGAGTTACATCAGAAGTCCTCACCATTATTGAAGTTGTTTTTTTTAACTATTTCTTTGTATTTGTTATTCCTATGTATATATTTTTTCAAAAACGCTATATTTTGAGGTCTCGTTTTTCACACAGTCATCAGCTACATGGAAAACAGGAATTGGGGGGTAATCCAAAACTAACATATATTCAAATGTAGTTAGGCACACCTACATCTGGACACCGCATGGATTCAATACTATTGATAAAACAATAGTATATTTATAGAAAAATATTGAAAAATTAAAACACTAAAAATGTCCCCCCCAAAAATATATTACACAATATAAAACACAAATCCCATATCCAAATGTCCTCCTGTAATTCCTATTAGATACAAGCAACTAACCTGAAATGGTATTGGACTACTGTAGATAAGATAAACACAATGCTACCAATGGCGATATGGCCCAATATAATATAAAGGCCGTGGTGGATCCACGATCAACAGTATAGATCCAATGATACTGACAGCAATAAGCACAAAGCTACCGATAGCTGTGGCTTACACTATGGTAGTTGTATTCAACTATGGATTTACAATAATACTAATGGTAGAAAGGCCATTGGTAGCTCTTGCAAAAATGTTAACCCGCAAGCAGTGATATAGATACACAAGCAACAGTATAGGCTATGTACCAAAATTGTTTACTTTATGTCTGTGGCGAAACCAACCTCGCCACTGGGTTTTGGAGAGGGCTGTTTAAAAGCCTCTTGCCTCAGGATTATGGCCCATAGTAACTTTAAAGGAGAAAACAGACCGGCCGCACAGCTTAACTCTGTCTGTAGAATTGTATTTTATGTTATTATGCGTTCGGTTAAATTGTATGTTATGTGAGGGCACCCAGATAGCTAATATTATTGTATTTGTGTATTCTGAGTGCCATTCACCTAATGATATGCACTCAGACTTGAGCTATCTGGGAATATGTTAAATGTCTGTGTTTGCTGTGGGGGTGTGCCATTGTGTGTTTGGGTGGTGATGTCTGTCTTGTTGTCTCCACATGTGTATTGGTGATCTCCCCTTTGTCCTGAGAGATAATTGGATTGTCTTCGGTCGTCTCCGGGACAGAGGGGAGGAAACCATGATGCATTGTGGGGATATGTTGTATCTGCAACAAACTGTAATAAAAACCAGGCTGGGTGTGCCAGCACTTCAGATCACTGCTTGACCCTCAAGACGGAGCCTTGTCTCGTTATTGGGGGGATTCCCTATATGCTGTTAGAGACTGATTGCCAGGAGTGTAAGCTGACGGATACGCTTTTCCTGTTCGTCTGACTGACAGCTATTTGTGAGGTTCCAGTTTGGATTGCTATTTTGTATCCAGTTCGGGAGGTTGGTGTTCTGCAGTAGCTGTGCCTGTCTCTCGGAAAGGGGCATATCGCCTAAACGGATTTTAACCCCTTGTCTGCCGAAACGGTGCCGTTACATTGGTGGCAAGCAGCGGGATCGTTCCTACAGCCAGAAGGACAGCTACAGGAGACACCATTTCTTTGGATTCTACAATTTAAGGGCAACGCATGTCCCAGTACAGCGACCCTAAAAGCACCAGGATGGAACCAGCAGTGTTATACGAGGAGGAGGACCTGGATGGCCGGGATGCATTAAGGAAAGGCATCTGGTACCAGGCCCTGGATAATGTACAATACCAGCGAGGTGAGAGTCTCCCCAGTGAAGAGCAGCGGTTGCAGAAGCAAGTGGCCCTGCGGATGTCCTTCCTAGGGAGAGCAGCCCCTGGAGGAATGGGTGAAGGAACTAGAGCACCGGGTATGGCAGGAGCTATGGCTGGAGGATGCCTACCAGGCGCTTTGGTGGTATGTGGCACAGTTTATACCCTGGACAGCTGAGCATGACAAGCCAGAGGGAGAGGAGTTTGATGGTCCTGGCTTGTTATGGGAGTCCTTTGCAGAGCCTGACTTCGGGAGCCCTGCACAGTCCAGACTTCAGGACATTTTCTATGAGAGGGAGGCTAGGCATGAGTGGGATGACCCCCATGAGGTAGAGCAAGACCTGGCTCACCTAGCAACCCTGGAGTGGGAACTGGAGCAGGACTACCGAGATCTCTTCCACTCTATTGGGAAGGCTCAGCAGGACAGCAAGAAGTCAGACCCAGGTCCAGAGCCCTTCAGCTGGGAGGATATTGTTGATGTTTACTGGGAAGAACCCCAGGTGGCCGGTGGAGATGGGACCGAGGTCTCTCCACCGGTCCTGCAGGGAATTGGGAGCCTAGTCTCCATTCCCCAGTGGCAGGCTGAGTTACAGGGGGCAGAGGTAGTTGTTCCTGCCCCCCTGCAGCAGCATGATTTTTTGGAAATTGGGAGCCGAGTCTCCATTCCCCAACGGCAGACGGAGTTACAGGGGGCAGAGACAGTCGGTCCTGTCCCCCAGCGGCAGAGTGTCCTACAGGGAATAGAGAGCCCAGTCTCCTTTCCCCAGCAGCAGGACACTGTATTGGGAGCGGAGGCGGTCGGTCGCCCTCCCCAGCGGCTGGAAGTATGTATGGGAGAGGAGCTCGTTACCCCCTCTCCCCAGCGGCAGCTTAACGCACCAGGGGGAGACAGTAAGCCCCACAACTGTGCAGATGGGACCGTGGTCTCTGCACTTACAGCACAGGGGGTAGGGACAGTTGTTCCTGTCCCCCAGCAACAGGGCAGTTTAGCCAAAGGGGAGACAGTCGGTTTCCCCCTCCAACAACCAGACTCCAACCAGGCTTCTTCCGTGGTAACGCTGGCACCAGGGCAGAGTACCGCTGATCCCTGCCCACAAAGCAACCTCCACTCCAAGCCAGGGAGCAACTCAGAGACCGGGAGTACCAGCTACCAATATAACCTTGGTGGATTCACTGGACAGAGACAGCCTACTAAATTCTACAGGTCCAGTATTGGGTTGTGGGTGGGCTGCCAGACTAACTCAGGTACCGACCGGCGTGAGGTCAGGCATCTGGTTAGTCTTCCCTGGGGGGGGGGGAGATGTGTGGCGAAACCAACCTCGCCACTGGGTTTTGGAGAGGGCTGTTTAAAAGCCTCTTGCCTCAGGATTATGGCCCATAGTAACTTTAAAGGAGAAAACAGACCGGCCGCACAGCTTAAATCTGTCTGTAGAATTGCATTTTATGTTATTATGCGTTCGGTTAAATTGTATGTTATGTGAGGGCACCCAGATAGCTAATATAATTGTATTTGTGTATTCTGAGTGCCATTCACCTAATGATATGCACTCAAGACTTGAGCTATCTGGGGATATGTTAAATGTCTGTGTTTGCTGTGGGGGTGTGCCATTGTGTGTTTGGGTGGTGATTCCTGTCCTGTTGTCTCCACATGTGTATTGGTGATCTCCCCTTTGTCCTGAGAGATAATTGGATTGTCTTCGGTCGTCTCCGGGACAGAGGGGAGGAAACCATGATGCATTGTGGGGATATGTTGTATCTGCAACAAACTGTAATAAAAACCAGGCTGGGTGTGCCAGCACTTCAGATCACTGCTTGACCCTCAACACGGAGCCTTGTCTCGTTATTGGGGGGATTCCCTGTATGCTGTTGGAGACTGATTGCCAGGAGTGTAAGCTGACTGATTCGCTTTTCCTGTTCGTCTGCCGGCAGCTATCCGCGAGGTTCCAGTTTGGAGTGCTATTTTGTATCCAGTTCGGGAGGTTGGTGTTCTGCAGTAGCTGTGCCTGTCTCTCGGAAAGGGGCATATCGGCTAAACGGATTTTAACCCCTTGTCCGCTGAAACGGTGCCGTTACAATGTCTACATTCAAAACTAACCATCAACTGTCGTTCAGCAGAGCATGAATCTAAACAGCGCAGATAATCCTCACCGCGCCGCAAGGTAAGGTAAGTGCACAAAATTTCCAGTGTGTTTTAGTTGCATCACATTTTTTGATGGTTAATGCCGATGAAGACATTCCATATATTAATTGAGGTCGAAGTAATCCGTGCTGTGGTAGATGTTATAATATTACAATGGTCCTGCTGATTAATGTTGATTACACGGACTGTTATACACTGTTCTCTATATTTGGTAATAGAAAAAAGGCAGTCCAAACAATAATACATATTAGAGTAATACTGTTAATTGTTTAAGCATTATAATGCTGCTTGCACGTATACTCACTGTTTATTGAATTGTAGCGGAGTCCCGTACCTGCCGTGGCCTCCCACGTGTGTTGCGGACTGGGAAAACCTTTGTCACGGCGGACAGGATATCAGATACACAGGACAATAAACAAACAAGTATCTAGGCAAGAAGCTGGGGATCAGGGTCACCTCCTGACAAATCCCTACCAGATCTCCCTATACTGCTATGCCCACGTTCAGACCCTTAAGGTGGGAATAACGTGTCTTCGTGCCTGGGATGAAAATACCCTAAAATCCCTAAGATGGTGAAAGGGGAATAGAGTCAGCCTGCTCCCTCAGAACCTGGACAGCAAATAACAAGAAAACAACAACCAACTTATCTTTTCTGAGCAGGAACAGCCAATCCTTCCTTCCTTGCTTTCACAGAGCCAGACAGAAGCTATAACCCGCACGGAACACTGGGAGTGGGTGTAATTTAAACCAACGACCCCACCCAGTGCACCTGAAGGGAGGCGGATCTAGCTCAACTCCAAAACAAAACAAAAGACTAGACACGTGCTGCTAATCTGGCAGACCTCCGCACGTAGCCCGAGCAGGGCATGACACCCATACCTCCAAATCCTTCCTCTCCCGAGTGTGCCTAACTACATTTGAATATATGTATATTTACGTTTAGACTGGGTGAGTCAGTTAGAGCACCCATTCCATATCAGTTAGTGGGTGAGCCACCTCATCAATTGAATAATCAAAACTAACCCTCCACTACAGTGTGTCTCATAAGACGAAAGGGTCTAGTGCTGTTTTGGACAATCCTATGACGGTTTGGCATATTGTCCTCTCTTTGCTTGCCTTTCCCTAGAGGAGGAGTGCTGCCTAGGATCTCATCACCCAATAGCAAAGGCAATAGAACCAGCCAGGGACAGGTTCCCTCTCTCCAAGGGCCTCATAGAAGTCTTATAATATGCTTCGAAGGTATGTATGTGAAGTACCCCAGAGGAAGGGGGTATCTTCAAATTGTTCATTCCTTCATGTTATGTAATATAATGTTATGTCATGCTATGTATTCCACCCAATATAACTATGTATGGATGGCACAGCCAGGGTTAGCAATCCTGGTTCAGCCCTTGTAGGTGGTTAGGTGTAGACTGGCTTCACCTGCAGAACTAGTCAGAAATAGGGGGAGTTTGGAAGGGAGAGGAAACTGACTTGTGCTCCATCTTTATAGGCCCAAAAAGTTAGAGACTCACTGATCTCTGCATGATCTACAGAAGGAGAAACGGAGAAAAACAAAGGACAGAATTAGTGAAACTTGAGTCTGCACGGCCGAGCATTGGAGTCAGTAAGGTAACCTGTTACCAAAAGCTGCCAATACTTTACTGCAGTGAGGGATACTATAAAGACACCCTTCACACCTGGACCTGACCTGACCAGTTGTATCTCTAAAAACCTGTGTCCCTCAGTGGACATTACAACCTCCATTGCAAGATACTGCAGGACGAGACTTGGGACAGATAGCGAGGGGAGAGGGTCATAACTCCCATTACTCCCACCCTTGCCTGAATCCATGCATTATCTGGGAATAATTGCACTGTGCACAGTTAGAACTGTGATTTGCTATCGTTGGAAGTACTACAACTCCTATATTGCACTATAGTAAAAAGAAAGTTTATTCTGCTATATCTGGCCTGGTTGCTGACACCATACACCATACACCGTCCATTGCACTATACACCTTGCACCCATACAAACAGTCAAGATCATGGACACCACAACTATCATCAGGCAAGAGTCCGAACATCAGAGTGTGCCCTGGGGGAAGAAAGGATGTGTCCTCCTTTCACTGCACAGCCTTAGAGAGCATTGTTGTGAGAAAAGCCACTTTAATAGACAGTAACAGCTAGAGCCACTACCACTCCCATCCTCCACTCACGCTCCTCCCAGGCCACTACAAATGTTCTGTACATCACTGTTTCCTACATTATCATGAATGGAAGCAATGTGTAGAATAATGTTCCAGACTACTTGCAGGACAGAACTTTCTTTAATAACGGGGAGCTCATGATCCATCATCTCTTCTAGATTGCAGTGTAAGCCTCTTACCCAAATATTCAAGGACATTCCTCTGTGGACTAATCACTGCTATCGACTTCAGTCTTCATTCATGGTAAGCCCCATTTAGTTCGAGACTTCTCCCGTGCTGTCCCACTTCTCTAGAATGCTCTCCTCTGTTCCATAAGACTTTCCACCAACATACTTAGCTTTGAACACCCTGAAAAACCTTCAAGGAACCTACCCCAAGACCGAGCTGAGGAAGTATATCACCAGTTCTCCCCTTTCTCTCCAGTTCTTTCGTGCCTTACAACATTTCCACTCATGGCACATCTCGTCGTACAGAATCCCACGTGGTGACAGCTCCATTCTGCACTGTGTACATGGTACTTAGCTTGTTGATGCTTGATGGTTCAGTTGTCAAATGCTCTTGTCCCTTGTATCACCCTATTTTCTTGTAAGGCTGGGGGCAGGCCATATCACCTGAATGAGTGGGCATACCGAAAAAGTGTCCGATTCAGGGCTATGTTCCAGACTATGATTGCTTTTAGCACACCTAGTGCCAATTGTTGACTTTTCAGGTTGACCATGACTTGGGAATCTGACCGAGAAAGTCAAAGTCCCTGTGATGGGGCTAAGGGTGAAGAATGGGCAGATTTCCTAGACTCTGCACCCTCTGGTACAACTTGTAACGCACCCCATATAATACCGCCATACAGTTTACATCCAATACTACCACTTACAGCTCAAATAATTCTAAGGCGGCCGTGGTAAGGATGAGTATTGGTGCAGACATTTGGACAGTTGCCTCTTTTGTCCTCCCCCGTCATATATTGTAGCCCTGATTGTATTGTCACTGGCGACTAATTTCTTAAATTGTATCTGTCTTTTTTGCACAGCTTCTCCCCAAACATTTTGTTGCTTGGAAGTTAAGGGCTCGTATAACATCACAGCAAATTATTATGAATCGTCCTGTTTAAGATTCAATATTATTTATGCTCCATATGTGCAGAAATTCTCGGAATCCATTTATAACAGTCAGATTAATGGGAACCATCTCATGAAAATAAATCTAAAACTGAAGAAGGAAGAGCGGGACTGAGGACAAAACAGCTGAATATTCTCATTTGGTATTTTTTTGCGCAGTGGACGAAGGTCGAGGGTGGGGGAGGGGAAGGACCACTCTTAATTAAACGACTGGATTTATTTTCTCCATTTAAAGAAGAAAAGCAAAAAAATTACAAAAAATTCAGATTTTCGAGTCTTAAGGATGTAAGTGGCATTGAGAAATGCAGATATTACATCACGGCGCGTAAGAGGCATATGGGAACTGCATCGCCTCGAGGTGAAGAGGAGACGACGGCAAGCATCGAGTGTATCTCACAGATATTCAGGAACGTGTTCGTTCGAGTTAATTACAAAGGGATGCTATTTTCATTCCGCTCGCCCGGAGCGTCCACAACAGATCAGGACTCATTAATTCACTTAAATATACACAGATATGAAGCAGTCCCAAATTTATTTTTTTAATAAATCAGCCAAGTTATTGCTTCAGAACGATGTCAAACTCATTCCCCGTTCAGTTTGTCAACCTGTTTCCTGCATCAGACCAAATAAAAAATAAATCTAATTATTAGGATGACTGACAATTATATGTTTCTATTTTTGATACATTTTATCTCAGTTTGAATTTTGATACCATTTAAATTGTTTTTGACAGTTGAGACTTTGTAGTCCTATTTTTGCCCAAGGTGGGGCGGGATAGGGCCTTATGTATTCCGTTATAATGCTATGTGTGCTACCTTCAGCTATTTGGTGTACTGTTCTATAGGGTACCAATACCTATGCCGTACAGTAACTTTTTAACCTAATAAGTAACCAAATAATAGCACTGCCACACCATACAATGAAAATATAATATAGTGTATAGCACCTAAATAGCAGTGCCACGCAACACACAACTAAATACGGCCATAAAGTGCTTAATTAATACCTCCATATAGTGACCGTATAACAGCTCCATACAACAAATAACAACGCTGCCACCATGATAGGATCAAAATATAATATAGTGTATAGTGCCTAAATAGGAGTGCCACATAATATTAAAATAAATACTGCCATACAGTGCTCAAATACTGTACAGACACCATACACTGACCGTATACCAGTTCCATATATCTCTCAAACGCAATGCCCCCACCATACAATAAAAATGAACATAGTGTCAAAGTAGCAGTGCACACAATACCTAAATACTGCGATACAGTGCTCAAATACAGGGAGTGCAGAATTATTAGGCAAATGAGTATTTTGACCACATCATCCTCTTTATGCATGTTGTCTTACTCCAAGCTGTATAGGCTCGAAAGCCTACTACCAATTAAGCATATTAGGTGATGTGCATCTCTGTAATGAGAAGGGGTGTGGTCTAATGACATCAACACCCTATATCAGGTGTGCATAATTATCAGGCAACTTCCTTTCCTTTGGCAAAATGGATCAAAAGAAGGACTTGGCAGGCTCAGAAAAGTCAAAAATAGTGAGATATCTTGCAGAGGGATGCAGCACTCTTAAAATTGCAAAGCTTCTGAAGCGTGATCATCGAACAATCAAGCGTTTCATTCAAAATAGTCAACAGGGTCGCAAGAAGCGTGTGGAAAAACCAAGGCGCAAAATAACTGCCCATGAACTGAGAAAAGTCAAGCGTGCAGCTGCCAAGATGCCACTTGCCACCAGTTTGGCCATATTTCAGAGCTGCAACATCACTGGAGTGCCCAAAAGCACAAGGTGTGCAATACTCAGAGACATGGCCAAGGTAAGAAAGGCTGAAAGACGACCACCACTGAACAAGACACACAAGCTGAAACGTCAAGACTGGGCCAAGAAATATCTCAAGACTGATTTTTCTAAGGTTTTATGGACTGATGAAATGAGAGTGAGTCTTGATGGGCCAGATGGCTGGATTGGTAAAGGGCAGAGAGCTCCAGTCCGACTCAGACGCCAGCAAGGTGGAGGTGGAGTACTGGTTTGGGCTGGTATCATCAAAGATGAGCTTGTGGGGCCTTTTCGGGTTGAGGATGGAGTCAAGCTCAACTCCCAGTCCTACTGCCAGTTTCTGGAAGACACCTTCTTCAAGCAGTGGTACAGGAAGAAGTCTGCATCCTTCAAGAAAAACATGATTTTCATGCAGGACAATGCTCCATCACACGCGTCCAAGTACTCCACAGCGTGGCTGGCAAGAAAGGGTATAAAAGAAGAAAATCTAATGACATGGCCTCCTTGTTCACCTGATCTGAACCCCATTGAGAACCTGTGGTCCATCATCAAATGTGAGATTTACAAGGAGGGAAAACAGTACACCTCTCTGAACAGTGTCTGGGAGGCTGTGGTTGCTGCTGCACGCAATGTTGATGGTGAACAGATCAAAACACTGACAGAATCCATGGATGGCAGGCTTTTGAGTGTCCTTGCAAAGAAAGGGGGCTATATTGGTCACTGATTTGTTTTTGTTTTGTTTTTGAATGTCAGAAATGTATATTTGTGAATGTTGAGATGTTATATTGGTTTCACTGGTAAAAATAAATAATTGAAATGGGTATATATTTGTTTTTTGTTAAGTTGCCTAATAATTATGCACAGTAATAGTCACCTGCACACACAGATATCCCCCTAAAATAGCTAAAACTAAAAACAAACTAAAAACTACTTCCAAAAATATTCAGCTTTGATATTAATGAGTTTTTTGGGTTCATTGAGAACATGGTTGTTGTTCAATAATAAAATTAATCCTCAAAAATACAACTTGCCTAATAATTCTGCACTCTCTGTAATACCAACATAGACGGACCATATAACAGTTCCATACATCTAACACAAACACTGCCACCACGATACAATCAAAAGATAATATAGCATCTAAGAAGCAGTGCCACATAACGCCTAGGTAAATACCACTATACACTTCCACCACCATACAATCGAAAGATCATATAGCATCTAAGTAGCAGTGCCACACACGACGCCTAAATAAAAGTAGCCATACAGTGCTCAATTAATACCACTCTAGAGCGACCATGTAACAGCTCCATAAATCTGATAAAAGTGCTGCCACCACCATACAGTCGAAAGATAATATGGTGTTAAGTGCCTAAGCAGCAGTGCTACACAACACCTGAATAAATGCCCCCATACAGTGCTCAAATAATACTGCCAAACAGTGACCCTATAGCAGCACCTTACATCGAATGGCAGCGCTGACATCACTGAACTGTTAAAAGATAATATAATATATAGTGCTTAAGTAGCAGTGCCAGTCACTGGCGTGGAAAACGATGAATGTGACGGGCCGGCCGGACCTTTTCCTCACCCACTCCACGCCCCCTTTTTCCGCCATTTCGCAAAAGGGGTAAAGTAACAGATTTTGTTGCAAAACACCTTTGCGACAAAATCTGACAACTAAACATAATAAAGGACTGTCTAAGAGTTGGTCCATCACCCCAGAGAACAAATTTCCACTATTCCAGAGATGACGTGCTTTGCACCCCTCCAGCTGCCACTTGGCATTGTGCGTGGTGACCTTAGGCTGGTCTGCAGCTGCTCCACCATGGAAAACCACTTTGTGAAGCTCCTGACTCTAGGCTCTTGTACTGATGTCACTTCCAGAGACAGTTGGTAATCTGCAGTGAGGGATTCAGCAAAGGATAGGCAATTTTTAGGTGCCTCAAGTGTCTGATCCAAGACCTGCTCAGAAATATGCCTTGGTTTGGTTGGTATCCTATGACAGCGCTATGGTTCCAGTTGTTGAGATGTTCAGTATTCCTGGTGCACATTTGTATGCCTCCTACAGCCACAATTAAAGCAATGCAAAATTTCACCGGTGTAAAGTCACTTCCATAAATACAGTTTCCCTAGGACTGTCATGTACTGTGACCCGCTCCTTGTTACCAGACAGAAGAACGCTTAGAATAAATGGCCAATGATGTCACCACATGAATCACCCATCTAGATTTCACCTTAACATCAGGTAAGTGATTCCTACCTATCTCCAGTATTTCTATTTTGTATTTTATGATTCTGGTTGTGAACTTTATTGAGTCTTAAATAACATGTGACCTAGTCCTGCCTTGAACTACAACCAGTGTCGGATTACAATAGGGGCGTTTGGGTCGGCAGACCCGGGCCCAGGGTGAGTGAAGGGCCCATCGCCGATTTACCATCCCAAAAGCCCCATTTGCGCCACCAAAAAGTTAAAGAACATTAATTAATATGTTAATACTCTGCAGCAGCACAATCAGTTGCTCAAAAGCGCACGCTTCACTTATGTGCTGCCTGCTGCAGTAACAGCCGGGCCCCGTACCCGTCAGCGGTGGAAGCTAGGAAGCGTGAGGACTTGGAGCGGGCACGTGACTCATTCACTGCAGCTCATCCGGCACAGACGCTGAAGCTGCTTATCCCCTCCGACCGCCGACATGCCTGCCCCATCTGTGATGACCTCACTAATGCCCGCTCCTCTCTGCTCAGCGCCGGACTAGTGATGGGAAGTTCGGATCTTTCACATGAATCGGTTCATTTGAATCAGCTCATTCAAATGAACCGATTCATGAATCGGATCTTCGGTTCACATCCTGAGCCGGCAGAAGCAAGTGAACTGAAGATCAATGCGCATGCTCAGCTCATCGAATATTCGGTTCACTTGCTGAGTCGGCTCTCAAGTGAACCGAAGGTCAGGAGGGACTGGCTCCTGGCAAACACAGCTCTGCTGCAGTGGAGCAGACTGTGATAATTGTCTGAGAGTTTTAGTTAAAAGAATAGTGTCACCGAGTCCCTACCAGACTTCCTGCTCTTCTACAGCATGTAGCAGAGCTGTGTGTGTACAGGGTGCATGTAGCAGTGTAGCATGATGCTACACTGCTGCATGCACCCTGTACACACACAGCTCTGCTACATGCTAGATTAATGCCCCCCCTTCCCCCCGGACGGACTTACAGGGAGCCTGGCAGGGACTCGGTGACTCACGGTTCTTTTAACTAATAGACTCAGACGAGAGTCCCTGCGACTCCCCCTGTGCTGGTAGGCAGTGCTGGCTGCCTCTGATTGGTTGGAGGGCGGGGAGGGGCGGGGCTAGCATCTACTCGAGGCTCCTATTACACTGCCTGCTGCTGATCTGACTGAGCCGTTTCATTCGGATCGGCTCAGTCAGAGGAACCGACTCTTCCGGATCAGTGAACTGAATCGGTTCAAAAGAATGATTCGTTCATGATCCGGGCATCACTACGCCGGACAGCTTCATCAGACCTCGGGCTGGTATTGTGCGCGGCAACTACAAGAAAGCTGCAAGCAACACTCAACAGAGCAAACACTTGGTGTGCTGGGCTGGGCACCAGTGAAGAGAAGGATCAATAGTAATCCACCATCATGTTGTGTAGTTATCTTTAAATATTTAAAAATAATTAACTACGGGGCAGAACACAGAATGAAGGGGGGGCGTGTGGTCATTGATAAATAGAGGAAAGGGGCCCAAGTTCGGGAAACAGCCCTGGGCCAAATGATGCACTTAATCCGCCCCTGACTACTGTAAGATCCTCACCTGCTTTGCACTCCAGGGGAACCAAGAGGGGTCCTCGTGGAGTTGCGGGACAGGTTATGCGTGTCTCTGATGCACCAGCGCTGACCCCTTTGCGAGCCAGTGCGGAGATGCGTTCGCGTGGACATCGGAGGGGAGGACCGTCGGAGTCCCGGGGACAGAGTGGCCAGGCGAGTGACAAGACGCCGCGGCCAGGGTTGTCTCCGGTGTCTCCTGCGACTTCCGTTTCCGCATCTGGGTCCACGCGCTCGCATACTCGCGCTGAGTCAATCATGCGTCCGTGCGTACGCACGAGGGCAGGTTCGCAAAGGGATACACGGTCGCGAGTACGCGCTTCTTATGCACTTCGTCGACCAGTGGCGCATATTATACTGACTCACAAGAGCAAAGTGGATTAGGGAGCCAGCCATGGGTTAATCAACTTGTGATTGCCTTAGGCCTTGTCCTCAGGTGCAGGGCAATTTGTTCACCTATGGTAGTGGACACTTGGCACCCTGGGATTGGTCAGCAGGCATTTAAAAGGAGGTCTCTCAGGGTGATCAGTGCCCACTGTTATTTTCCCTCAACCAGGTATAGGTCACAACTCCTAGTGACTGAAGACTGCCAGGAACTTTGTCCTTACAGCGGACCCAAGATCTGGAGTGACTCGACTGCCAAGTGCACAGCATCATTCAGCACTGGTTGGGACTATTCCTGGAATCTCCTTGCCTGGTTTTTTGTTATTATTCCTTGTTACCAGCAAGTGTCCTGGACGTTTATGTTTCTGGTGAATAAACACCTTTTTGCTTTCATCACTGGTCTGTTTGTTGGTGCCTTGCATTACAACTACAACATCTATTCCTGACCTTTGTCCTGCCTTAAACTACCTCTTGATCTTCCTCCTGCCATGAACTGCCTCCTGATCTTCATCTTGTCTTGAACTACATCCTGAACTTTGTCCTGCCTTAAACTACCTCCTGATTTTCCATCTGCCTTGAACTACAGCCTGATCTTTATTGTGCCTTGAACTACATCTTGACCTTTGTCCTGCTTTGAACTATCTCTTGATCTACATCCTGACTTTTGTCCTGCCTTGACCTACATCCTGACCTTTGTCCTACCTTGAACTGCCTCCTGATCTTAATCATCCCTTGATCTACATGCTGACCTTCGTTCTGTCTTGAACTACATTCTGACCTTTGTCCTGCCTTGAACTACATTCTGACCTTTGTCCTGCCTTGAACTACCTCCTCACCTTTGACCTTCCATAAAACTATCTCTTTGCCTTTGTCCTGCCTTGAAATATCTTCTTTTCCTCATCCTGCCTTGAAATACATCCTAACCTTTGTCCTGGCTTTAACTACCTATGACCTTTGTCCTGCTTTAGACTATCTCTTAAACTTTCTACCGTTTTGAAATATCTACTGACCTTTGTTCTACCCTGAACAGTACCATGATATTTATCCTGCCCTAAACTACCTCCTGACCATCATCCTGCCTTGATCTATCTCTGAATCTTTACCACAACTTGAACTACATGGTTCTTCTGCCTGTCTTGGCTTCTTGGTAACAATTAATCATCTGTTACCTAATCTATAGCCATGTATGATATTCTCAGCAGGGTACCAGCGTCCACTCAGTGGCCACCTTGGGGCTGCAACTTGCTACAGAGTGAATCAATTGGTTTAAAATAATGGATGCAAACTTCACATGGACACTATTCCTTCTACTTAGGGAAACACGCACAATAACGCTTGTGTACAATATGTTCAACTTGCTATACAGGTGGAGTAGCATTTATTGCAACAGCCATTGTGCTAAGAAGTAGATGGATTACGTGCTGACAAATTGACGATTAATTTTGCTGTGAATAATGTAAAATAGTCATCAGCACTTTGTCATTCATTGCAATTAACTCTGCTCCATCTGTACAGCTACAAAAGTCAGCATTCTGTCAAATGTCCCGTCCAAAGTGTCTAGGCATTGTGCACCCAGCAGATGCCCTGTTATAGGAAGGCATGTTCTTTGCTAATTATCTTGGCACACTATGCTGCTCCACTGATGACAGTACCTGTCCCATGTCTACATGGTATATATTGATTTTTTATCCCACTTTCTTTACATGACTATGGGGGTGGGCATCTTGCCTGATCTACCGTTGAAAGCGTACAGAGATATATTTTACAGCAGCTACATGGACCATAGGGGCCTGTAGTCTGGAGATGCCTTGTTGATTTCTATGGGAGAATGTTGTGGGCATGCTCTGTGACAGATGTTGTGCAGGGAAGGGGAGGAGGTGAGCTGTGACCAACATCTCTTGATTTCTATAGGCGAATAATTGTGGGCATTGTTTGTGAGTGACTTGTGCAGGGATCAGTCATTGTGCAGAGAGGGGGAGTAGGTGAACTTTGAACATCACTTATTATGGGAAAGTGTTGTGGGCATGCTTGTGACCTGTGCAGAGGTCAATGTGCAGGAAGGGGGAGAAGGCGAGCTGTGACCATTATTTCTTGACATCTATAGGGAAGTCATTGTGGGCATGCTTTGTGACTTGTGGCAGGGTTCATTGTGCAGAGAGCGGGAGAAGGTGAATTTTCAACATCACCTATTGACCTTTGTGGGAAAATGTTGTGGGCATGCTTGTGACCTGTGCATGGGTCATTGTGCAGGGAGGGGTAAGATGCGAGCTATCAATGGTGTGAACCTGTTTTACCTACACGGCGGGCGTACACTTAGTACAAAAGATAACGCACCAACCAGGCTCTGGACGAGAGACAGGGGAAGGGTCACCTCCTAGCTTATCCCTGACCTCTTTCCCTGCACTGCTCAGCCCACAGCAGACCTTGAAGGTAGATGTGCTAGTGTCCTCCAGCCTGGGCTGACAAAACCCTGAACTCCCTAAGATGGTGAAGTGGGGAGATAGGAGCAGTCTGCTCGCACAGAACCTGGATGGAATAGAAGACACAAACAACCGAACTAGAAATGACACTTGAATAGAATGAAAAGGATACAGCGGCTCACTGCTATTTCGTATGGATAGGTGCTCACCCTCAGGCCTTACCCTCAAGACCAAAAGTTGATATACCGTAAATAAATAAATGAGGGGGCACACTCAAAAGGAAAACACTGTTGGATGATGTAAATTTGATTTAATAAAAATAATATAAAAACAAACCCCTAAAATACACATAAAACATATACATCAAAATATCTGAATATGAAATATGCAGCAACCAAATGCATAAGACACCAGTGTCCCACTTGTAGATATAAATGTAGTGGTCACTGATATATATCTACCACATAACTTGATAGTAAGGCAATCTAGTAGGAAATTGATGAAGACAGCACTGTGGCCCTTTAAGAAAGCCCGCACTATGCTGCAGCTATAGTGCCGTAGTTTTAAACAATGTTCCAATTAGAAATGAAGTGTAGATGCCTTTTTCCTTAATTATCAGGATTCAGTGTCCTTAGATATATGTATCCACTTAGGCTGCTAGTGGTGGCTCGGATTAAAGATCAAAGTCCAATACTTCGTTTGTACAGAGATGCGTGTACTTACTAATTCTTGCCGCTGTGACTTCTTATCCTTACCCCTTCTTGCTGCGAGACTGCAGCGCTGGTATCCCAGGTGGCCGTACACGGCCGGCTGTGGCGTCCCACGTGACCTGGTCTCTGGGGTTCCGGGTAGACGCTTGTCTATGACGTCACTATTATGCGGCTGAATCTTTAGTATTGGAAGTGAACCGTTGGTGTTTGTAGACCGCTGGTATTTTTCGATGATATTTAGCGATGATATTTAGCGATCTTGCTGATGTTAAGGTTCCTTTCTTTGTTGTTTAGGAATCCACGCTCACTCTGATATGCCAGACGCGTTTCGAGGTATTGCACCTCTTCCTCAGTGGCCACCGAGTGAGTGGATTCTCACTCCTTAAATACCGTATAGACCCACCCATCAATCAACTCTCCTGTGTACAATCTAATGAGTGGGATGGATTTGATCGCTGTTTTTCTTCCATCATGATATAAAATAACACAATATAAATAACATTCACATTGAATAATAACAGTATAAATATCGCCATATGGTTTAAAACATATTAAACAATTATAAGAGTGATCTGCATAGTCCAGACTTGATTTTCAAGAAAACCGCATTGAAACCGCATCAATGTAAATTGCGTTTTACATGCGGTTTTCATATTTTTATATTCAGCAGGATCTAATGATCCCTTTTAAGGTCAATGGACCCAAAAACGCACCAGCCAATATTGTTATTTGGTGCGTCTTTGTGCTTCATTGTTTCAATTTCATCAGTGCCTATTTCCTTTTGAGTGTGCCCCCTCATTTATTTATTTACGGTATATCAACTTTTGGTCTTGAGGGTAAGGCCTAAGGGTGAGCACCTATCCATACGAAATAGCAGTGAGCCGCTGTATCCTTTTCATTCTATTCACTTTAATACCCTCAACAGCTGAGCTCCTCCTATTTTGAGATGGACATTTGGGAACACTTAGACAATAAATACAAAAAGATTGAGGCTTTCACCTTCAATATGGAAGGTGAGGCATCAATACAAACAATAAGATCGATGGATGACACTTTTAAAGCTCTTGAGAGGATTCTGCAACGCCAATTGCGTAACAAGTGGGAGATCAGATCATTGACACAGTATTTGGATAAGGGCTTCATTCCAAGGGGTTTAACATTGACAAAGACACCCGCATCTGATCTTGTGAATGATGAATTCAAAAAGGAATGGGATGGGCTCCTCAGAACACAATCAGAAGCCCTAGTCCATATGGTTATTAAAAGAAGAATAAAAATGACAGAAGAAATGACAGGACAAATAGATACCCTAAAAAAGGAAATGGAAATGCTTCCAGATACTGAGGAAGCCCAAAAATGGCACGAGAGAATATGTAAAAATTTAGACACATTAGAAAGAGATATAATAAGTAAAAAATCTAAAAAACTACATCATATAGAAAAGAAAGGGACTATAGAAGTCAATAGACACAGGGAAGGTGAACACCTCAATACACAGGTACAAATAGAGAATATAAAAAACACAAATAGATATGAAACATTAGCAACACCACATTTTTTAGATTTTACACCCCCACATCACAATGCACGAATAAGAAAGATACGGACCCCGACTCCAACACGACAAGAGACAAAGAAATATATGTACACAACACAGAATCATGTGCACGACTACAATTTGAGGGATCGTCCGAGGGAACATACACAAAACAGAGGACACTATCAAACACACAGACAGGAGTACAAACATCATCAGGACATAACACACCAATACACACCAACATTAAACAGGGCACAAAAATACAACCACAACGAAGAATACGAAGGGGGCGACATGCACAAAAGACGAAAACACAAGAGATAAAAATGCCAATTACTAATATAATAAATATTAGTGACACTATACTTACAGAAACTCAAGTGCAACTTCTTAATAAAGGGCTAAAATTTGCTCCTACTAATCCTATGGACAAATTTGCCACATACATAGGAGTTGAGAAATTCATTAGACGCCTATGCCTCAAAAAATATTTCCTTAAAAACCCAATCAACAGAGAGATAGATATGGGTAGTAATGTAAAGAAATATCCACATACAGATCTTAAGGTTAGATCGAAGAAATATCCTAGGCAGGAAATCAGCAATGAAATGGCCACATTTAAGAACAATGTGGAACGCGATATAAGGAAGAATAAAAAGTCGCAGGATAAACTTCAAATCTAAATAAAGAAGAAATCAAAGCCATTAAATCCCTACAGGAAGCAAATGATATTGTTATCAGGCCCGCAGATAAAGGCGGGGCTGTAGTAATACTAAATAAAGTAGACTACATAGAAGAATGCTATAGACAGCTAAGATCTGGTAATACCTACCAAAAATTAAAAGGAGACCCAACACAAGAATACTACAATATTCTTAAAAATTATTGTATAAGGGGGGTAGAAGCTGAATTTCTTTCTGACCAGGAATCCAAGTTTATTCTGGACACAGAGGAGGGTTCCGATGTTTTACTGTGTCCCCAAGATCCACAAGAGCCTGGATACACCGCCAGGTCGCCCGATTGTGTCGGGCATTCAATCTATATCATGCAATCTGTCCAAATATATAGATCAGTGGCTTCAACCTTATGTCAAACAAGTGCCATCGTATATTCGTGACACTACAGACATTATTAAAACTTTGGAAGAGGTCACTTGGACGGATGGGTGGATCTTGGGGACACTGGATGTCGGATCCCTCTATACAATCATTGAACATACTAGGGGGGTTCAGGCACTACATCAGCAATTATCAGGAGGAGGACTCCCTGTGGAGCAATTGGGGTTCCTATTAGATGGAGTGAGATACATCCTTACTCACAATTATTTTGCTTTTGAGCAGGAGTTTTATCTGCAGTGTACCGGTACCGCCATGGGCACCAGATTCGCCCCCAGCTATGCCAACCTCTTTTTGGCCCAATGGGAGAAGGAAGTCATCTTGCCCAGGCTGGGGACGGATCTGGTGCTGTGGCGGCGGTACATTGATGATATCCTGTTCATTTGGTGCAATACAACTGAATCCCTCAATTCATTCCTCAGTGATATAAACAAAAATGATAATAACCTGATATTCAGTCCAATCATCAGTAAAGAGAAGGTTGAATTCCTGGATTTAGAAATATGGATTAAAGGTAATCAGCTACAATGTAATACTTTTTTCAAGCCAGTGGCCAAAAATAGCTTCATCAGATTTGCTAGTTGCCATCTTCCCCGATGGCTGATCAACATACCAACCAGCCAGTTTCGCAGATTAAAGTGAAACTGCACGGTTGATAGCAAGTTTGATGAAGAGGCCACTGGCTTGAAACAACAATTTGTGGAAAGAGACTATCCAATCCAAATTATAGAGAAATCTCTGGAGAAAGTAAAAAAGATGGAAAGGAAAAGCTTCTTTGAGATAGGTCCATCACAAATACGAGATGAAGAAATAAGAATTATTCTCCCGTTTAGTTCCCAACATAAAATGATAGAAAGAAGCATCCGAAAACATTGGGAACACCTGCTAAATGATAAACTAATTGGCCCACTGTTAAGTGATGTGCCAAAAATAACATACACAAGAGCGAACAACCTAGCAGGCAAAGTAGCCCCAACTGTCAAAATTAAAATGGATAGTCAACAACAACAAAAACAAAAGAATTGGCTGATAACCAATGGATTCTTCAAGTGTGGGAGATGCTCTAACTGCAAAATCACTAGCTTCCCCAAAAAAACAACTAGGGTAACATCTACAGTAAATGCATTTAGTGTAGAAATACAAGAATGCTTGACCTGCGACTCCACAGACGTGATATACCTGCTGGAATGTGGATGTAAGAAACAATATATAGGGAGAACAAAAAGGACACTTAAAAAGAGGGTAGCTGAACATGTGGCAAATATAAAGAAAGGTTTAGAAACACACTCCCTATCGAAACACTTCAAGATCCAACACAATTGTGATCCAACTAGCCTCAAATTTACAGCTATAGAAAGGGTCAAAAAATGTGGAGAGGAGGAAACCATATTGCTCACATGTCGAGACAGGAATCCCGCAGAATTTTTGAGTACGATACCATCATCCCAAGGGGGCTCAATGCGGAGATGGAAGTATTCGGATTCCTATAAATGGGGGTGGGCTGCTTGGTGGGGATGAGACACCACAGATTGGTCAGTTACAGACACTGTGGTCTCCCCTCCCCACCAGACAGCTTCCCCCACAAGCTACCCCTTGGAAATAGGCACTGATGAAATTGAAACAATGAAGCACAAAGACGCACCAAATAACAATATTGGCTGGTGCGTTTTTGGGTCCATTGACCTTAAAAGGGATCATTAGATCCTGCTGAATATAAAAATATGAAAACCGCATGTAAAACGCAATTTACATTGATGCGGTTTCAATGCGGTTTTCTTGAAAATCAAGTCTGGACTATGCAGATTACTCTTATAATTGTTTAATATGTTTTAAACTATATGGCGATATTTATACTGTTATTATTTCAATGTGAATGTTATTTATATTGTGTTATTTTATATCATGATGGAAGAAAAACAGCGATCAAATCCATCCCACTCATTAGATTATACACAGGAGAGTTGATTGATGGGTGGGTCTATACGGTATTTAAGGAGTGAGAATCCACTCACTCGGTGGCCACTGAGGAAGAGGTGCAATACCTCGAAACGCGTCTGGCATATCAGAGTGAGCGTGGATTCCAAACAACAAAGAAAGGAACCTTAACATCAGCAAGATCGCTAAATATCATCGCTAAATATCATCGAAAAATACCAGCGGTCTACAAACACCAACGGCTCACCTCCAATACCAAAGTTACAGCCGCATAATAGTGACGTCATAGACAAGCGTCTACCCGGAACCCCAGAGACCAGGTCACGTGGGACGCCACAGCCGGCTGTGTACGGCCACCTGGGATACCAGCGCTGCAGTCTCGCAGCAAGAAGGGGTAAGGATAAGAAGTCACAGCGGCAAGAATCAGTAAGTAACTTGGAGGGTATATACGCATCTCTGTATAAACGAAGTATCGGACTTTGATTTTTAATCCGAGCCACTACTAGCAGCCTAAGTGGATGCATATATCTAAGGACACAGAATCCTGATAATCAAGGAAAAAGGCACCTACATTCCATTCCCAATTGGAACATTGTTTAAAGCCATGGCACTATAGCTGCAACATAGTGCGGGCTTTTCAACATCAATTTCAAGGGGCCACAGTGCTGTCTCCATCAATTTCCAATTAGATTGCCTTACTATCAAGTTATGTGGTAGATATATAGCAGTGACCGCTACATTTATATCTACAAGTGGGACACTGGTGTCTTATGCATTTGGTTGCTGCATATTTCATATTCAGATATTTTGATGTATATGTTTTATGTGTATTTTAGGGGTTTGTTTTTATATTATTTTTATTAAATCAAATTTACATCATCCAACAGTGTTTTCCTTTTGAGTGTGCCCCCTCATTTATTTATTTATAGAAATGACACTTATCTCTGAGAGCAGGAACTGACAGCCAACCTTCCCTCCAAGCTTCCCAGACCAGAATGAACAGTATAATCCGCTCAGGGCACTGGGCGGTGTGCTATTTAACCTAAAGACCCCACCCAGTGCACCTGATGAGAGGCGGATCCAGCACGGCTCCAAAGCAACCACTAAACTCGTGCTGCTATCCTGGCTGACCTCTGCACATCGTCAGAGTGGGGCATAACAGGTGATACCTATCATTGTAATCCCGCATGTGATTATAATGAAACTCCTGAGAAGTGATCGCTGCAGAACAGGAAGTGTTAGTCTAATATGAGGCTCAGTGTTGAAAAATGCTGGATTATTTTAGTAATAATATGAAAACTATTTTTAAAAAATATGAAAATTACTTAAAATGTATAAAAAAACTACAAAAAAAAGATTTTCTAAAAATGTATTGCATTACTTTTTAAAGAGAATCTGTCACCTGCTGAAATTTTAACATTTCTGTATCTCACTTGGTGCTGTTCCGCTGAGCCATATTTTTCCTGAATTATTGCGGCAGCTAGTACCGATGCAAGATATGCAAATGTGGGTGTACATACCTATGAGGATGGTCATCAGCACTCGGTGCTCAAGGCAGAGTGACTGTCACCAATCCAACCAGCGATCAGGGCAGGTACAGAGATTTAAAAGCTTGAGCAGGTGACAGGTCCTCTTTAGAGACTTAAAAAAATCTATTAACCCCTTGACGACCACCCATAGACTATAAGCGTCCATGCAGTCGGCATATATCTTTGCATGAATGATTTAAAACAGCTGCACACTAATCATGCACCCACGGGAGTCAGTGACAAGCAGGGCTCCCCATAGAGAAGGCAGAAACATTTTTTCCCTGCCTTCCCCATCACCCCATACACAGTGCTCAATAGAGGTCAGGGGGCAGCAATGCCGCGTCCTGCTTTAGGGGCGCTATTACTACTAGTTGTACTGTGGGGGCATTATTATTAGTGGGCACAATATGGACGTCACTACTACTAACGAGGGCACTCTCAGGGAGCATTATCACTGCAGGGTCACTATTATTAATGAAGGTCCTTTGGAAAAGAATGATAATTGGTTGGACTTTTGGAAGCACTATTAGTATGTATGGCACTGTAAGGCCTCTTTCACACGGGCGTTGCGGGAAAATGTCCGGGTGCGTTGCGGGAACACCCGTGATTTTTCTGCGCAAGTGTAAAACATTGTAATGCGTTTTGCACTCGCGTGAGAAAAATCGCGCATGTTTGGTACCCAAACCCGAACTTCTTCACAGAAATTCGGGTCTGGGATCGGTGTTCTGTAGATTGTATTATTTTCCCTTATAACATGGTTATATGGGAAAATAATAGCATTCTGAATACAGAATGCATAGTAAAATAGCGCTGGAGGGGTTAAAAAAGATTAAAATTAAAATTTAACTCACCTTAATCCACTTGATTGCGTAGCCCGGCATCTCTTCTGTCTCCTTTGCTGAACAGGACCTGTGGTGAGCATTCATTGCAGGAACAGGACCTGTGGTGACGTCACTCCGGTCATCACATGATCCATCACATGATCCATCACCATGGTAAAAGATCATGTGATGGAACATGTGATGACCGGAGTGACGTCACCACAGGTCCTGTTCAGCAAAGGAGACAGGTGAGATGCCGGGCAGCGTGATCAAGTGGACTAAGGTGAGTTAAATTATTATTATTATTTTTTTAACCCCTCCAGCGCTATTTTACTATGCATTCTATATTCAGAATGCTATTATTTTCCCTTATAACCATGTTATAAGGGAAAATAATAATGATCGGGTCTCCATCCCGATCGTCTCCTAGCAACCGTGCGTGAAAATCGCACCGCATCCGCACTTGCTTGCAGATGCTTGCGATTTTCACGCAACCCCATTCATTTCTATGGGGCCTGCATTACGTGAAAAACGAGCATGCTGCAATTTTCACGCAACGCACAAGTGATGCGTGAAAATCACTGCTCATGTGAACAGCCCCATAGAAATGAATGGGTCGGTATAAAGTGCGGGTGCAATGCGTTCAACTGACGCATCTCATCCGCACGGAATACTCGCCTGTGTGAAAGGGGCCTAATGTCTTCAGTATAGTACTGGGAGGCATTGGGGAGCAAAAAGGGCACAGTATTGGGTATAGCAGCAGGATAAACAATGTTGGGGCACCAGGAGGGGAAGGAATGGTGGAAAAATGCTGAATCTAAGATGCCTGTGCTGCAAACTCTGTAGAGATGAGACTTTGCTGAAAGATGTCATCATGGTGGTCTATCTGTAAAGAATAAATCAAGGCAACTGGACATACTGTAGATTTCTTGAAAACGTTTCACTCGTTCTTCCAACGAGCTTTCTCAATTCTGAGTGACTGTACAAAAATTCTGGGAATAAATATGTAACTGAATCAACATCTGGTAATTATACCCAGCATTGGGTCAAAGGTGTTGATTCATTATCGTAATTGGAGTCAGTAGGTGATAAAGACTTCCCAGAAAAAGGTGTCAAGACAGCATTGTATGTGGCAGACAATAGATGTCTAACCCCCCGCCTCTATTCAAGCTTGGCTTCTCCATTTTTACGTAGATGGCCTCCTTCACACCTCGTTTGTACCAATCGACCTCCTTATCCAAAGCACGTACTTGACTGTCTTCAAAGGTGTGACCTGTTCCTTTCAGATGTAAGTACACGGCTGAATCTTGACCAGAGGTTTTGGCTCTTCTATGCTGGGCCATACGCTGATGTAGTTGTTGTTTTGTTTTGCTGATATACAGTTCTGAGCATTTCTCATTGCACTGGACTGCGTACACAATGTTGTCCATCTTGTGTTTAGGCGTTGGGTCTTTGGGGTGAACCAGTTGTTGCCTCAGTGTGTTGCTGGGTTTAAAGCAAACAGGAATGTGATGTTTATTCTCAGACACCCCAGCTACATATGGGATAACCATATTCTTGCGTCTGTCATGCTCCTCGCCCTCACTGGTAGTCTTGGTGCTCTTTCTTCTCCTTCCTTCTGTTTTAAAAAAGGCCCAAACTGGATACCCACAAGTTTTAAGTGCCCCTCTGAGGTGTTTGAGTTCCTTCGCCTTGGCCTCTGTGCTGGTGGGGATTTTCTCTGCCTGGTGGTGTAGAGTCTGGATGACTCCCAGTTTGTGGTCTAGAGGATGGTGGGAATCAAATAGCAGGTACTGGTCTGTGTGTGTTGGTTTTCGATAGACCTCTATTCCCAGCTTCCTTCCCTCTTCCACTGTTATAAGACAGGAAAGAAACGACAGTTTGTTGATCTGCATATCTTTCAGCGTGAAATTGATGTTATGATCCACTGAGTTGATGTGGTCGGTGAAAGCCTGTAACTCTTGTTTAGGAATTTTAACCCAAGTGTCATCCACATATCTGAACCAATGACTCGGTGAAATTCCCTTGAAAGTGGTACATCTATTGTCTGCCACATACAATGCTGTCTTGACACCTTTTTCTGGGAAGTATTTATCACCTACTGACTCCAATTAGGATAATTAATCAACACCTTTGACCCAATGCTGGGTATAATGACCTCTGACCCCATGCTGGGTATAATTACCAGATGTTGATTCAGTTACATATTTATTCCCAGAGAATTCTTGTACAGTCACTCAGAATTGAGAAAGCTCGTTGGAAGAACGAGGGAAACGTTTTCAAGAAATCTACAGTAAGTCCAGTTGCCTTGATTTATTCTTTACAGATATATACCATGACCTGGATAAATTAGAACCTTCACAGACATCATGGTGGTCTGCTCCCAATGGAGAAGATGAGAAAAGAAAACATCTACATTAGAGAAGACATCACTGAATATAATAGTTATGTAGTGCTGTATAGTCTGGTATAATTGGTAGTGCTGAATGTAATGTCAATCCAAATATGCCATTAATAAAGGGGGCGGGGGAGATTTTGGCACACAAATATATTTAACATTCACCACACCGCAAGTGGGCAGGTCTGTTATAAAATTCCAGAGCTGAATTTCAGTCTCAATCCAGCCCTGCCCAGAGGTCATGTGATCGGCAGGGCCGGGGGGCCTGTGGAGCTGGGTGGGTCTTATCAGTGAGTCTGTACAGTCCTGTATAACTTATGTGGGGTCTGCATTCTATGTCAGCCCCAGGTACAGATGAAATCAGCAATAAAAAAAAGTGTCCTCCTAAGGTCTTTTATTTAAAAGTGTAAAATAAATAAATAAATAAAAAGTAAAAAAATAAATATTATAAAGAAAATAAAAACTGCTACCGCACACCGAGCCACAGCTTCTAAGCCCGTCCCCAGCGACCATAATCCATACTTCCCATATATCAAAACAGCTGTTGTGGAAAGGGGTTATAATAAAAAGTAATATTTTAGTTGCATGTTGTGCTGTTAACAAAAACAGACTATTTTCTTTTTTAAACATTTTTCTGGTTATAAAAATAAAAATGATAGAAATAAAGCTCTGCATATGACTTGAAAAAAGGTACAAAAATTAAAATGTGCCTGTTCAGGAAGGGGTTAAGTGGCCCAGACTGGAAGTGGTTAAAGGGGTATTCCCTTATCAACATTTGTGGACCCATGTAGAGAACGGGGGCCCATTGACCTCCGTCCCACCTGATGATGAGGTCACGTTCACATTTAGGACAGTTATGGAAATACTCAGATATTTCCATAACTCCCATAAAAGTGAATTCAGAGAACTATAAATCTACCTCCTGTCTTGACAGAGGCTCAGGTCACTGTTCTCTCCCTCCCCCATGCCTTACACTGCAGCTCTGCTCCTTTAGAAAACATCTAGGATCAGTGACTCCAGCTTAGCTTCATAGACTATTGGAGTCTGAGGTGATTTGGAATCGATCGGCGTCTCAGACTGTTGCTTTTAATTTCCTCTATACTTTACAGTTCCAAAATGAAATAAACACATGAATATGCAAATTATGCATTATGGGCGGGGTTTCCTTTTAATTTCCATAATTGATACATGGAAGGTTCTGCATTGTTCCTGAAAGGTTGCGGTTAATGTATCCAGCTAGTTTTGGAAATTGCAGCCTCGTGCTGCTCACCTAGACTTCAGCTGGCTGTGTATCTCAGGGGGTTTGTGTAATTACTGGCTGCGTACAGTGTACTGAGTGGGCTCAGCCTAATGATTATTCAAGCCATCATGCCCCCCATTCTGGGAAAGTGGTATGACCCACTAACCACCCAATCACTTGTTTGCTGGCCCAAGACCTGCACAAGTTCACTCTTCCCATGATGACCGGTATAGGGCTCATGCTAATTAATGGGCATCAGCTGTCCAAAATGGATGACCTGGTGCACTCCAGAATCAAGACCCACTAAGTCCATATGGTGGACCCCCTCTGTGACCCCTTTCGCTGCTGACATCCCCAAATAGTTTAAACATCAGGTCTGCAAAGTCCATTTTCCAAGCCGCTAATTCTGAGCTAAAGGGGTTCTCCAAGACTATAGCATTGATGGCCTATCCTTGGTGGGGGCCTGACCTATGGAACCCAATCTAGTCAGCACTGTGGTCACTTTACTGTACTAATCAATGGAGGTCCAGGAGTTTAGACCTCCGCCGATCAAACATTGATGATCTATACTTGGTGGGGACCTGACCTATGGAGTCCCATCTACTCAGCACTGTGGTCACTTTACTGTACTAATCAATGGAGGTCCAGGAGTTCAGACCTCCACCGATCAAACATTGATGATCTATCCTTGGTGTAAGCCGGACCACTAAGATCTCTTCCAATCAGCACTGTGCCAAACTGTAGAGGTCCTGGAGTTTGGACCTCTACCTATCAAACTTTGATGGTCTATCCTTGGTAGAGGCCTGACCTCCGGAACCCATCCAGTCAGCACTGTGCTAATCAGTGGGGTTCCTGGAGTTCAGACCTCTACCGATCAAACATTAATGGTCTATCCTTGGTGGAAGCCTGACCCATGGAACCCTTTCCAGTCAGCACTGTGCTAATCAGTGGGGGTCCTACAGTTTGAACCTCTACAGATCAACCATTCATGATCTATCCTTGTTGGGGGCCTGACCTCTGGAACCCCTTACAGTCAGCACTGTGCTAATCAATAAGGTTCCTGGAGTTCGGACCTCTACCTATCAAACATTGATGGTCTATCCTTGGTAGAGGCCTGAGCTCTGGAAACCCTTCCAGCTAGCACTGTGCTAATTAACGGGGGTCCTGGAATTTGGACCTCAAATCAAACATTGATGGGCTATGCTAATGCTATGGTCATAGAGAACCACATTAATAAGGCAGAGGGGACTCTTTGTTCAGAAGCATGGAGCTTCTCTTTCTGTAGAGGACCCAGGGCGTCTGCACAACCCACGGATTTCAGTAAGAAGTCTGTAATGCTTCATTACTCCACAAGTGGCGCTGTAGGGATATGTGCTGCCAGGGTTCCCCCACAAATTACATCTGATTGTTGGGGGATTCAGCTGAAGGACACTTTATGGACAGTCGATACCATTTATTACTAATAAGCTATTGAAAGGGGCAGGTTCTTCTGATGAAGAGCCAGCAGGAGTACGGAGTCTTAGAAGCAATGCCTCATGGGACGAGATATGCAAATGAGCTCCCCTTCAGTAGAACAAAAACTGTCTTTACAGTGACACCTATGGGTACCTACCTACTCAAGTTTCAAGGCGGTTGAATAAGTCGGCTTACCTGGTTGCTACTTCTTTACACATCTTGAAAATCATGAGGAATTGTTATACAAAGTACATGAATATTAGTCCTTCTTCCCGAAAGTGGAATGCCCCTTTAAACTGTCCAGGAGTAGTAGTCACTGACTATAGGTATAAATATGGGCAGAGAATGGCTATTCCTCTCGGCCTATGATTGTGTGCCAGACGTTGGCCCTCTGTACGTTACCCGCCATGCTGTGTATGTCGCCGTGGTGGGCTGCTCTGATTGGCTGGCCCCTCTTTAGGCTGCAGGTAGCGGGGCTGTCATCTAATTCCTGACATTAGTTACAGGTTTATTAATGAGATGCTATAAAGCAGAGCATGCGGCAGGTCAGGACGCTGCGCCGCTGCACTAATCCAGGGCAAATAAGGAGTTTTTGATGAGCTTTTACACCCTGGCAAAAAGAGTTATGGGAACAAATGGTCTCATCCATCAGGCGGATGACAGCAGAAAATTAGCTTAAATATAGCGGCAATATATTTGGGGAAAAATGCTTATTCTGCTGCTTTTTAGCAATTCAGATTAGGAAAGAGGATTATTGCATAAATAATGATTGGAGCCGTCTACCTCCCCTCCCCCGCTCCCCGTCTCACTGATCTCCTTCATCCACCAGAAGTGTACCTTCTCCGACAGAGGGATGAGACACCACGACTGCTGGATTATCTATTATCAAATATCTATCTATCTCATATCTATTTATCCATGTATCTTCTATCTATCTAATATCTATCTCATATCTATTTATCTATGTATCTTATATCTATCTAATATCTCTCTCTCTCATATCTATCTCATATCTATGTATGTATCTATCTATCTATCTATCTATCTCCTATCAATCAAACCAAGCTTTATTGGCAGGTCTAAAATTATACATTAGTATTGCCAATAAGCACGTGGGAAATATGGGGTTGAGAAATGGGGACACACCTGGGGTCGGTGTATAGGAGTCTGTGGCAGGCACTGATATATTGTGCTGCTATCTATCTATCTATCTATCTATCTCTCTCTCATATCTATCTTCTATCTATCTAATCAAATCAAATCAGCTTTATTGGCAGGACTAAATACATTGTAGCATTGCCAAAGCAAGTGGGAAATAATTGGGTAGGGTTGGGGTGTGGGGACATATACATGGTGGGGGTACAGTATATGGCAGGCAGTAATATATTGTGCTGCTGTGGCTGCTGTGTTCTCCTCTTCCCCCAGCAGTATAGAGAGTCTCTCTTCCTCCTCCATGGAGGTGAAGTCTGCGCAGAGATCAGACAGTCTCCCTCACTGCTGAGTATTTGGGGCACCACAGGAAGTGGGGGTCATCCTCCACGGCCTCCCGGTCGCACTGCTGGCACAGGCTGCTCTCCCTGGGCATATCTATCTATGTATATATCTATCGCCTATTAATCAATCAGTAAAGCTTTATTGGGAGGTCTAAAATTATACATTAGTATTGCCAATAAGCATGTGGGAAATATGGGGTTGAGAAATGGGGACACACCTGGGGTCGGTGTATAGGAGTCTGTGGCATATCAGGCTCCTCTCAGTCTGTGGCAGGCACTGATATATTGTGCTGCTATGATAGATAGATATAGAAAAATTATGGCTAATAGAATGTGGAGAGGCAAAAATATATAATCTTTCTGTTCTTTAATTAGGTTGTTTCCAAGGGATCCCAATCTATGGTGTTGAAAGGAGCTAATGAGGCGCAGACAGGCGCTGGCCGGACAGTGCGACTCGTCTGAGTGATATTTATCTGAGCAGTAAGACCCTATGTGCAGTTCATACAGAGGCACAATTTACCACAACATCATCAATTAATCTGTAATTTCACGCTGATGGTCTATTGCAGTCATGCTCAACCTGCGGCCCTCCAGCTGTTGTAACACTACAACTCCCACCATGCCCTGCTTTAGGATGATAGTTGTAGGCTGTCCGGGAATAATGGGAGTTGTAGTTTTGCAACAGCTGGAGGTTGAGCATGCCCGGTCTATTGAATTTCATTTAATTAGCAATAAATTGATTTGAGCTTGTGTTTAACCCTTTTATGAACGGGCCCAAAAAGGCCTGAGTGTCCAGGCAACTTTTTGTGATTTTTTGCACCTGGTGGTTTAGTGACCTTAGCTTTTTTTATTTTTTATTTGTTTGACTTCAAAAATAATTTTGATAGATATATGTTCTTTCTTTCTTTCCTTTCTTTTCTTTCTTTCCTTTCTTTCCATGCAGAGAATAGGGAGACGGGATGCGATGCATAGGGACATGCTCATGATGTCATCACTATGGCTTGTGGACTGGGACGAGACAGCAGCCAAAGGAGAGATTAAAGTGCACCTCTCGGCGGGATCAACTCTGTTAAATGGTTAATCCTGCTGATACCTGTGTTGCAGGTGTTCCCAGAAAAAAAACAACCTTTTTCTCTTTATGCAAATTCGGGCTTCAGTGCACAAGGGGTGGTGGGGCCAGCACTGGAAATCTGAGCCGACAGAAGTGCCGGCCCCTCCCCTTGGTGCACTGCGGACCTCCATTGTATATACGCCACAGACAATTTTCACAAGACAAGTATCATTTCAATCAGCAGGATCAACCCTACCAATAAACACGCCTGGATCCTGCCATCAGGTCCTCTTTAAAGCTGCCGATCCTTTTCCCGCTCGCTACGTGCGTGGATTCTGTTACAATGTTACATTTTCGGCTGGGATGATGTTTCAGTATCGGATGTTAAAATATACATTTTCTGAAAGCGCTTTCATTTAATCACCTCCAGAATGAAGTGCTGTCGGCATCCGGGGGCCCGTTTGGATTAGAGAACGGTTCTTTTAGCAGGACCAGCGCCGCGCTCTCGCATCAAATCTGCCTTTCATGTGCTGGGAATACTTGTACGGTGCAAAGTGCTCGGCAACTTAGTGATTCTGTGATGAATAAATGATAGGATTTTATACGATCCGATAAGAAACGAAGGAGACAACTTTATAACAAACGCCGCGCCCTCACTGAAACATTGTAAGTACAAATCCGAAGCTTCCGAAAATATAGACGGGAGGTAAAAAGCTTCCAAGACCAAACGACTTGGAGTATTATCTGCGCTCCCAGCCAGGAACTTCCTATTAGGTTTATTTCATTTGACAGAGGCTGAATGAGACAACTGAAGATAATTGGATCCGGAGATAAACGACCGAGGAGCCTTCTCCTGACACCGAGACACTCGCAGCTAATCACATGATGCGCCGATGTGAACGCGGCCACTGTACGGTACACAGCTCCATTTTTAATGTCTCTTCACTAATGGGGTGATTATTTTGCGTTTTGTTCCCTTTTGTATATATATCAGGTTGAAAAATGGAAATCTAATCGACTTGAATGTATTTTTTTTCCGTTGCTGACTGCGCTGATCTTGGAGGCACAATTAGTAAGGACTCTTCCACACGAGCGTGACGGATTAGGTCCGGGTGCGTTCAGTGAAACTCGCACCATTTTGCAAGCAAGTTCACTCGGTTTTGTCTGCGATTGCGTTCAGTTTTTTAGTTTTTTCCGCGCGGGTGCAGTGCGTTTTGATGCGTTTTTCACGCGCGTGATAAAAAACTGAAAGTGTACAAACAACATTTCTTGGCAACCATCAGTAAAAAACACATTGCATCTGCACTTGCTTCCGGATGCGATGCGTTTTTCTCTGAAGCCCCATTCACTTCTGTGGGGCCAGGGCTGCGTGAAAAACGCAGAATATAGAACATGCTGCGTTTTTCACGCAACGCGGAACTGATGCGTGAAAAAAAAAACCGCTCATGTACACAGACCCATTGAAATGATTGGGTCAGGATTCGGTGCGGGTGCTATGCGTTCACGTCACACATTGCACCCGCGCGGAAAACTCGCTCGTGTGAAAGGGGCCTAAACGGGACAACAAAAATATAATTTTGTAAAATGTTGGCTACAGCCGCGTCCAGGGTTGGACCTGAGGCTCCGATACTACGATGGGCCCCAAAGATCCTGGAGACACAAAAAACAAACATTGGAGCCAGTCATTTGCCATTAGGGTCCATGTGTTTGATCCAAAACCTATTCAACTTTATTGACGGAATAGGGATTGGACCTCGATAGTAATATCCTCTGGTGGTCCGACACCGGGCGCGCCAAGGTAGGAGAAGTCTTGAAGTGCAGGGTCTGTTCGTCTGATGCTACAGTCCTACAATATTTGGTGATGCCACTGGGCAGAAGTGATTTAAGACTGATCATTTTTGTCAGGGCAGATGTTTGGAATTGCAGGACAGAACCGGAAATCTAGGGATGATCATTGGGGGTTCCAAATCCAATTTTGAGCAGCTGCCCAGTCGGGAGGTACTTATTCCAGTTCGATCAGCAGGGGCTTAAATCCATTTTGATCAGCAAATCACTGGGGGCTCTAATCTGTTGATGATCGGGGGTGCTGAATCCAACTCAATGAGCTACTAACTGGGGGCTCTAATCTGTTTCGATCTTTGGCGATCACTGGGGAATCTAATTTGATCAGCTATTGACCGTGGGGGGGGGGGGGGGTGTCCGAATTTCGATCTTTTTCACTCAGCTGATCTCTGGTGGTTCTGAATCCAATTTAGTCAGCTGAACACTGGTGGTTCCAAATCCAGTTCAGTGAACTGATCGCTGGGGGCTTGTGAATCAGTTTTGAACAGTTAATACCCAGGTTTCCAAATCCAATATGATCAGCTGATCACCGGCGGCTCTGAATCCACTTCAATCGGGTTCCGAATCCAATCAGCTTTCCAAATCCAATTCAACCAGATGATCCCGCTAGTGACTGAGTTTAGGGAAGATTTATCTCTATAACATATTGAAAGGAACTGGACCAGGCCTATAATGTACGCCAGTTTCCTGTGTAAATTATAGTCAATCCGATGGGTGGTAAGAGGCTCTGCCTCCTCCTGCGAAGCCTTACCCCCTTTTCAAAAGTGGCTAGAAGTGGGAGAAGCTGCAAACATGGCATGCTCCATTATTTGTGACATTTTTATGTTTTAATTCAAAACCTTCATAAGTCATGCAAAATAAAACCCAAAATAGCAATTCTAAAAATGCTGCGAAACTGCCAACCACACTGCTGAACGCAGACCTGTCAACAAGTGTGACCCCTAGAATACAGACCCCAGATTAGCCCATCTAAACAAATGCAGGTCCAGACAGGACACCTAAATAAATGCAGACCCCCATATGACCCCCCAGCCCCCATCCTGGTAATATCAGGTCAGCAGATAGACCTATTGATATTTAATTACAGTGCCTTGCAAAAGTATTCACCCCCCTTGACTTTTTATGTATTTTGTTACATTACAGCCTTAAGTTCAATGTTTTGTTCATCTGAATTTTATGTGATGGATCAGAAGACAAAATATATAAATAAAACTATTGTTTAGAAATAGAAAACAGAAAATTTGCATGTGCGTATGTATTCAACCCCTTTCTTAGGAAGCCCATAAAAAGCTCTGGTGGGGTTACTTCAGAAGAAGTACCCCTTGAGAAAGTGGAGCGAAACGTACATCGCGGCGCGCTCACAGCTGACCGGAGGTTGGATCCCTGTTTTGCACCATAGCCCAGGTATTGTCTGTTTTTTTCCTTTAGTTTATTGCTGCCTGTACGCCCACTTCAGGTTACCTGCTGGGACCTTATGTGGATGCTTGTTTATACAGGGCTCTTTTGGAACATCAGACACGTTTTAGGGCAAATATGGTACAGACATTTTCTCTTTAGGCACTGCTGCTATAGTCTTGGTGCCTAGTTTATTTTCGCTTTTGGGATCTTATACCATGCCGGTCAGCATGTGAGCTACCATTTGCAGCATCACCTGTATTGCTGCTTCACATTTTTAGATTTATTGTCTTTTATGGTCTTGTAATTATTTGTATGTAATTATTCAATAAAATTTCATATTTTGTGTATGTATGGGTGTTCCGTTTGGATTACTTTTTGGGTTTCTATATGATGACATCTCACCAACTGGTTGTTGGTTAAATAGGTTGTACAATTACCTTCAGAAGTCACATAATTAGTGAAAGGATGTCCACCTGTGTGCAATCTAAGTGTCACATGATCTGTCATTAGATATACACACCTTTTTTGAAAGGCCCCAGAGGCTGCAAAACCTAAGCAAGAGGCATCACTAACCAAACACTGCCATGAAGACCAAGGAACTCTCCAAACAAGTAAGGGACAATGTTGTTGAGAAGTACAAGTCAGGGTTAGGTTATAAAAAAATATCCAAATCTTTGATGATCTCCAGGAGCACCATCAAATCTATCATAACCAAATGGAAAGAACAAGGCACAACAGCAAACCTGCCAAGAGACGGCCGACCACCAAAACTCGCGGACAGGGCAAGGAGGGCATTAATCCGAGAGGCAGCACAGAGACCTAAGGTAACCCTGGAGGAGCTGCAGAGTTCCACAGCAGAGACCGGAGTATCTGTACATAGGATGACAATAAGCCATACGCTCCATAGAGTTGGGCTTTATGGCAGAGTGACCAGAAGAAGCCATTACTGTCAGCTAAAAACAATAAGGCACGTTGTGAGTTTGGGAAAAGGCGTGTGGGAAACTCCGAAAATGTATGGAGGAAGGTGCTCCGGTCTGAGGAGACTAAAATGGAACTTTTCCGCCTTTAAAGAAAACGCTATGTCTGGCGCAAACCCAACACATCACATCACCCAAAGAACACCATCCCCACAGTGAGACCTGGTGGTGGCAGCATCATACTGGGGGGATGGGACTGGGAAACTGGTCAGAGCTGAGGGAAAGATGGATAGAGTTAAATACAGGGATATTCTTCAGCAGAACCTGCCCCACTCTGTGCGTGATCTGAGGCTAGGACGGAGGTTCACCTTCCAACAGGACAATGACCCCAAACACACGGCTAAAGCAACACTTGGCTGGTTAAAGGGGAAACATGTAAATGTGTTGGAACGGCCGAGTCACAGCCCAGATCTCAATCCAATAGAAGATCTGTGGTCAGACTTAAAGATCGCTGTTCACAAGCACAAACATCCAACCTGAAGGAGCCGGAGCAGTTCTGCAAGGAGGAACGGGCACAAACCCCAGCGGTCAGATGTGGCGACTGCTCATAGAGACTTATCCAGAGCGACTTGGAGCTGTGATTGCCGCAAAAGGGGCTCTACAAACTACTGACTTTAGAGGGTGAATAGTTCTGCACATTGACCTTTTCTGTTATTTTGTCCTATTTGTTGTTTGCTTCACAATAAAAAAATAAAAAAACATCTTCAAAGTTGTCGGCAGGTTCTGTACATTACATGATGCAAATCCTCAAACATTCCATGTTAATTCCAGGTTGTGAGGCAGCAAAACACAAAAAAAGTCAAGGGGGGGGGGGTGAACACTTTTGCAAGGCACTGTATAATTGAAAGAGCTATACAAGATGAGAAAAACATGGCTGCTTTCTTCTAGAAATCCTGCTGCTCTAGCCAATATGTTGTATCAAGCATTGGAGATCAGCTCCATTAGCTACTTAACAACATCTGCCGCAGTTGTCTTTAAAAAATGGCACCCACTTCACACAGCAGACACCTGGGCTAATGCCTACGATTGGCAGTAACACCAATTGCAAATATTTATACTCTCAGATGCTGTGGTTAAGGCCTCCTGCACACGAACGTATGCCCTCTGAGACACACGGTCCGTGAGCGGGCCATATGTCCCGGAGCGATATTGATGGTGCGCACGGGAGTACACAGCATCATAGATTACAATGATGCCGTGCACGTCGGGCCGCCCAATGTCCCGCACTCATATGATCTTATGAGTGCGGCCCGATGTGCACAGCTACCATTGTAATCTATGATGCTGTGTACTCCCGTGCGCACCATCAATGCCGCTACGGGACATATGTCCTCCTCATGGACCGTATGTCTCAGAGGGCATACGTTCGTGTGCAAGAGGCCTAAGAATAACCAAGACATGTAAAAGCTGAAAAACACACTTCCGGGGCTGGAACGGCTTCCCACGTGGTGATCAGGGGAGCTCATCGTTGGTTGTGAAAGGCTGGAGGCTCCGATGCCTATCCTGCAGGTGGCAGGACTACATTAGCATATACAGAATTTTATATTCCGTAATTAATTAAATCTCATTACTGGATTGAAATCACAATCTGATGAGTGCATGTTGGAGTCCCCTTGGGGACCTAAAAAAGGTTAAAAAAAAAAGTTTTTAAAAACATGAAAAATATACAAATTCAGATCACCCCCATTCCCCAGAATAAAAATAAGCAACAAAAAAGAATCATCGTCATTGCAGTGTCCCGAGATGCCACAACTATTAAAATATAAGTGTATGTATCCCATATAGTCAGGGGTGCACCACCAAGCAGGCCAGGTGAGGTTAAGAAATTGGCATTGGGTAGGGGGGAAAGTTTAGTGGGCGCTGTTTCAATTTTCGCCTCAGGTAGCAGAAAGGCTAGGTGCACCCCTGCATACGGTGAACACCATAATGGAAAAAATTCTAAATGGTCGATTCTCAATTATTTTTGTCGCTTCACCTCGCAAAAATCTTGAGTAACAAGTAATCAAAAAGTCGTACACACCCCAAACTAGCATCACAGAAAACTACAGATCGCCACACAGACAATGAGCCCCCATACAGCTCTGTAAACTCAAAAATTAAAAAATTATGGGGGTCAGAATATGACAATGAAAAGAAAACAAATATTTTTCTCAAAAGTTTTTATTTTTATTAACATAAGCAAAACTATATCAATGTGGGATCTCTGTAATCATACTGACCGGGATAATGAAGAGCATAGGTCACTTTTACCGCACAGGGAACGCCGTACAAACAGAACCTATAAAACCGTTGCAGGATTACATGTTTTTTTTCCCAATTCTACCCCATTTGAAATTTTCTTCCAGCTTCCCACTACACTTTATGCAATATTACCGTAAATAGTGCTATTAAAAAGTACAGCTTATTCTGAAAAACACTAGTAATGAGCGACAGGGGCAATATTCGAATTTGCAATATTTCGTGAATGTTTGGTAGAATATTCGTCATATATTTGCGAATTCGAGATTAATTTCTTGATCGTGAAAAATCGGCAATGTAATATTCGCGTAATGGGCACGCAATACAGGCGTGGGTCACTATAGGTACATTTTTGAAGCTGCTAGACGTTTCCTGAGACTGGAGAAAATGGTTGGCACGGCAGAACATTACAATAGCTTTATATGCAGTTAGAGTGCTCCAATATATTCGCGATTGCAAAATCGGCACTAATGATGCGCATATTTTGGTGCAATACATGCAACTCCACATTTCATCAGGTCTGAGTAGATATTAGTGATTGGTGCACTAAGTATTGTTGTGACATCACAGCACTATGTCTGTAGCATGTATGTATGGACAGTAATCCCTATCACACTACCTAACACCCTGCACTGGAACCTACAGCTGCACTATATCAGGATATAACCTACACTGACTGTATCCCACTATCTGTATTATATATAAGCTAACTAACTAACACTAACTAACTAACTAACACTAACTAACTAACTAATGTAATGACACAGGAAAGCACAGAGCACAGCAATGTCACTGCTCTCTCTCTCAGATCTGCAATGTACTGCATACAAGGGCTGCTGGGGAGGTTCTTATATAGTAAGGGGTAGGCAGCTTTCCTATTGGCTGCTAGGGATGTTGCTAGGCTCTGACAGAGACATTGCAGCCTTCTCATTGGCCCACAAGCAAGAAGGGAGGTCACTGATGAAAAAAAAATCTAGAATATTCGAAATTACAAATACATCTCACTATATTCTAAATATTCGCAAATTCTCAAAGTGCCAATATTTGCGATTAATATTTGCGATTCGAATATTCGCGCCCAACACTACCAAAAACAACCCTTTATACTATGCGAACAGAAAAATTAAAAAGTTATGGCTCCAGGAAGGCAGGGAGTGAAAAGCCAAAATGCAAAGCAGAGTAAATCACCGTGTCAGGAAAGGGTAAACGTGAATGGGGCTGAGCTGCAATACCAATATGCAACCTGCGGAAAGGAGTGGCGCTGTTTTATGGAATAAAACAGCTATATTTGTAACCTTTGGTACTACTCGTTAATTTATCTCCTTGTTCCCAATGGCATGCAACATGAGAGTTTGCAAGAATTTAAGAAATGCATCTCAACTTCTGAAACGCGTGGATGATACCTCTTCAGAGGCCAGGTCATCACTGACATTCCAAGAAAAATAACTGAAATAAAGTGGCCTAAATGGGAGGAAATGCTCAAAAACCCCAAACACTGTGGCGTGTTTATACCCGGGGGAGCAATTCCTCCACATGTGATCCTTTGCTAGCGGCAATTCCCAGCAAAAATGCATACAGTATGGAGAATGTCGACAAGGGACCACAATGGCATCCTACACAAGATGGAATAATGTGTGGATGCAAATATAAAAATACATGAATCACTGCGAAAGGTGCACAACAATGATATGCAACGGACAACACTGGCTAATCCCTCAGGCTGATGTTAAGAGCTGAGACTTTAGCCAATGTATAGGTGGGGCTTACAGCCTTAGGCCTATTTCACACGGGCGTTGCGGGAAAAGGTGCGGGTGCGTTGCGGGAACATGCGCAATTTTTCCGCGCGAGTGCAAAACATTGTAATGCGTTTTGCACTCGTGTGAGAAAAATCGTGCATGTTTGGTACCCAAACCCGAACTTCTTCACAGAAGTTCGGGCTTGGGATCGGTTGTATTATTTTCCCTTATAACATGGTTATAAGGGAAAATAATAGCATTCTGAATACAGAATGCATAGTACAATAGCGCTGGAGGGGTTAAAAAAAAATTATAAATAAAATTTAACTCACCTTAGTCCACTTGATCCTTCAGTCGGCATCTCTTCTGTCTCCTTCTTATCTGATTGCAGGAACAGGACTTGTGGTGACGTCACTCCGGTCATCACATGATCCATCACCATGGTAAAAGATCATGTAATGACCGGAGTGACGTCACCACAGGTCCTGTTCCTGCAATCAGATAAGAAGGAGACAGAAGAGATGCCGACTGAAGGATCAAGTGGACTAAGGTGAGTAATATTATTTTTTTTAACCCTTCCAGCCCTATTGTACTATGCATTCTGTAGTCAGAATGCTATTATTTTCCCTTCTAACCATGTTATAAGGGAAAATAATAATGATCGGGTCTCCATCCCGATCGTCTCCTAGCAACTGTGCGTGAAAATCACACCGCATCCGCACTTGCTTGCAGATGCTTGCGATTTTCACGCAGCCCCATTCACTTCTATGGGGCCTGCGTTACGTGAAAAACGCACAAAATAGAGCATGCTGCGATTTTCACACAACGCACAAGTGACGTGTAAAAAAATCACTGCTCATGTGAACAGCCCCATAGAAATGAGTGGGTCCGGATTCAGTGCGGGTGCAATGCGTTCAACTCACGCATCGCATCCGCGCGGAATACTCGCCCGTGTGAAAGGGGCCTTATCATCTCTCCCACCACCTGAGTGATCTCACTATGGAGATATGTGGGAGCTTGGCTGTAAGTTGTATCTTAGCACCACTCAGACCTTGTTCACACACCGTAGGTAGTCTAGTGGTAGGACCCATGCCTCACTGAGATACCTTGACGGTGGTGCACGGGGGCTCCGATGTGCTCCTGATAGGAATACATTGGCTAAAGTCTCAGCTCTTAACATCAGCCTGAGGGATTAGCCGGTGTTGTCAGTTGCATATCATTGTGGTGCACCTTTCGCAGTGATTCATCACTGACATTCGCCAACTTTGGCATCTGGTTATTGATGTTTTTATACAGTAATAACTGTCAGCGCTTGGCCAGGAAAACAGGTGGCCACGAGGATTTAATGAGAAGGCGACGCTTTTATTCATATCGTTAATTTCAGGAGAGAAAAAGAAATAAAATGTTCTCTTCTCCGCTGTGGCACGGTCACAAAACAGCTGAACGTAAGTCTATCTGATCTGGCTGAAAAACGAAAAACGCCATCCTCATGCGGCGAGATCTGGGAATGCCACTCGTGTTTTTTTTCTTTCTTACTTTATATTATGTTTTTTACTCATTATATAACAGATGGATTTTTACAAACCTCATAAATATATAGATAAATTTAGTTTACGAGCTTTAAATTCTAGTTGTAAATTGATCTGCGGCCGCATTTTTTGTTGCAAAATATTTCAATTGAAATAACTCTTTATGCAGTGAGGGCGACGCGGAGTAAAATGGAGATTAATTATTCTTTTTGTTTTTTTTGACACCTTTCAGCATTGGCTTTTGTGATCACATGAAACATATGGCCTTGTCATCTCTGGTCTAAATATGCATGGGTAATGCGCATAGATCCTGGATGCCGCCGAGCAGCCCTACAATGCATCTCCGTGTTAATTAAATAAGCAAAATTGATGAGCGCACTATGCAGACTGTATAGCATCCAACACACAGAGCACCTGCTAATTATCATATCTGACTGGCCCAGAAAATACAAAGCAGCTACATACAGCTTACTACTAGGAAATAGGAGACGTGCCTTTATTCCATTCATTTAACTTCAAAATAGAACAATGACATAATATTCTATGTTATCTGGGAATGTGTCATGAGCTCAGTGTCGCCCCCTGCTGGGTAGTATACTATGAGCTGCCAAGAGGAGTAAAATTAGATGGCAAATGGTGTAAACAAGTTTCTGGCTCGCAAAATGGGTTGCCACATGTCCAGAACATTCTGTTGACGGCCTGACAAACTAACAACAATTTATTTTACTATAATATTGCTCCTATGTACAAGAATATAACTACTATAATACTGCTCCTATGTACAAGAATATAACTACTATAATACTGCCTCCTATGTACAAGAATATAACTACTATAATACTGCTCCTCTGTACAAGAATATAACTACTATAATACTGCTCCTATGTACAAGAATATAACTACTATAATACTGCTCCTCTGTACAAGAATATAACTACTATAATACTGATCCTCTGTACAAGACTATAATTACTATAATACCGCCTCCTATGTACAATAATACAACTACTATAATACTGCTCCTATGTACAAGAATATAACTACTATAATACTGCTCCTATGTACAAGAATATAACTACTATAATACTGGCTTCTATGTACAAGAATATAACTACTATAATACTGCTTCTATGTACAAGAATATAACTACTATAATACTGCTCCTATGTACAAGAATATAACTACTATAATACTGCTGCTATGTACAAGAATATAACTACTATAATACTGCCTCCTATGTACAAGAATATAACTACTATAATACTACTCCTATGTACAAGAATATAACTAATATAATACTGCTCCTATGTACAAGAATATAACTACTATAATACTGCTCCTATGTACAAGAATATAATTACTATAATACTGCTCCTATGTGCAGGAATATAACTACTATAATACTGCTCCTATGTACAAGAATATAACTACTATAATACTGCTCCTATGTACAAGAATATAAATACTATAATACTGCCTCCTATGTACAAGAATATAACTACTATAATACTGTTCCTATGTACAAGAATATAACTACTATAATACTGCTCCTATGTACAAGAATATAACTACTATAATACTGCCTTCTATGTACAAGAATATAACTACTATAATACTGCTCCTATGTACAAGAATATAAATACTATAATACTGCCTCCTATGTACAAGAATATAACTACTATAATACTGCCTCCTAGCTGTGAGGACGTGTGGCAGTAGCTCTCCAGAGGCTTTGGATGTCTGGAGAAAGCCCAGGGCGGGGCCACTCTGGGTGGGAATGCTCCCCAAGCAAGGCCCAGGCTTCAAGGCCTATTCTGGGAAACAATTCCCAGACCTCTCACACCATGGATAATTATCCAAAAGTTTCTTTGGAAGGAAGGAATGTTCCGAGTGTTGCCAGTCCCAGTGCAGCAGGAAGCAAAGAAGAAAAGAAAATGTTTGAAGTAAAGAAGGAGACATCACTGAGTGAGACCATGGCTGCAGGTGTGCAATCCACCCCACCCGCAGGCAGACAGAGGAGAACATCCCTGGAGAAGCAGACCATGCAGGAGAATCTGCAACAGTCTGTCCTGATGCGGTCTGACCGCACACGTTATGGAAGTGGGAACAGCGCAAAAGTCGCCAACACGACAGATGAGACCAGAGGGAATACTGCAGGAAGGCTTCATGGGGCCACAAGTGCGGTCACTGTGAAGAACCAGGGGCCCAGTCACCAATCTGGAGATAGTGACCTCGCAGCAGTGACCACGGCTGCACCAAGCCCAGTGCAAGGACCAAGCAGAGGGACGCCTGTAAGGAGCCATTCTGTGAGTACACTGCCGGCACAGCCCCCCAATACTCAGCGTGCACCAGAACTAAGTCTGGCCGAGCGGATCCCAGCTCTGGTCAAGAGACTAGAGACATTAAAAAAGACAAAACTACAGCTGCAGAAACAGATAGATTGTGTCTATAAGCTAAAGGCAGCAAACCCCAACAATCAGGCTGTTCATGACAAGAAGCTGAGCTCCCTCGCTGTGCAGCTCGCTGACACTGTGCAGGACATGGAGGCTGTATTGGAGCAGATGGGACCAGTCGCTGAATCCTTCAGGAACCAGCAAAGACATGAGGGACATGAGGAAAGACCTGCGCCAGAACCATCTCCATCTAAACCCAGGTCTCCAACCTGTCCAGATGACACCCAGCAGGCCTGTGCAAGACCAGTCCTCAGACCAGCCAGCTTCCCTTTTGAGAAAGGGAATTTGTACAGAGAAGTGGAAGAAAGTGTCCAGCACCAGCAAAGACCTGCAGAGACTCCTCAAAAGGTACCACAAGTTCCAGCAGTTTGTACTGTGAAGCAGGACTATGGACTCCAACCAGAAGGTAACTCTGCAGTAGCAGTGCAGTCACCACAAGCGCTGGGGGGCAGTAGAGAGCAGCAGGACTGTGGACTCTCGCCTAAAGGTAACTCTGCAGTAGCAGTGCAGTCACCACAAGCCCTGGGGGGCAGTAGAGAGCAGCAGGACTGTGGACTCTCGCCTGAAGGCAGCAGTGCAGCAGAGAGCTCACAGGTCATGGCCCAGCAGGACTGTCGGGGCTTTGTAGAGCAGGCTCATACTGCCAGTGACTGCGTTGATATGACTGCATGTGATGTTACTGATGATGTTTCTGCAGAGGGGAGCGCTTCACAGTCTGTGTGGGATTTGGGGTCATCTCTAGAGTCGGGTCCACCATTAGGTCAGCCTTCAGAGGCTTGTGACCCGCAGAGTATAAAGGATGGTGGTGGGGAGGGGGCTGTACAGTCTGATGCACAGCACTTCCCCCCTTTAGTTACACCAGAAGTGTCAGACCCCCATAGTGCAGGCGGTCAGCAGCCACCACAGCGCCCCCAAGTTCAGCAGGAGGGTGGAACTGGTGGTGTCTCCTCTGGTAATGCCTGGAGCCGTGGGTCACCATCCTTCACATCTAATGTGAACTATACAGGTCAGGCTTTTAAGAGGAGGAACGTGGTCAGGTTCAGACATAGAGGGGCCAAGGAGGAGTTGCCTGACAGGAGGTTTGTGGTCCGTGAACTTCTGTGCCACCAAATGGGTTTCCTGCCATCTAACATCCTGGCAGTGATAAACCTTCCTGACAGGCAGGGGTATGACGTCAGCTTTAAACTCATGTCTGACCTGGACCGCTTCTGGGCTCATTTCTCCCGGGTGAGAGATGCTGATGGCTGGAATAAGTTCAGCCTCATCCCCATCTCTAGACCAGACACAGCAAGCGTCACCATAATATTCTGGAACGAGTCGGTACCCTACCAGGATATTGTTGTATGGCTAAAAAGACACTGTGACCTAATGTCAGATCTCACCAAGACTAGGGACGAGGATGGCATATGGACTGGGGGGTGGAAGGTCCTGGTAAAGTTACGGCAGGTTAACAACATTACCCAACATCTGCCCAACTCATTCTTTATTGGCCGGGAGAAAGGGGTATGCTTCTATGCGGGTCAGCCTAGAAAATGTTTTAAATGCGGAAAGGCCAGTCATATTGCGAGTGTGTGCACCCTGGTAAAATGTAATTTATGCGGGGAGATCGGCCATGTCAGCGCCACCTGCCAGAACATCCGGTGCAACCTCTGTGGTAGGATCGGTCACTCCCACAGGGACTGTCCAGACGCCTGGCATAATGTTTGTAAGGACTTCCCTGATGAGGACTTGCTGGAAGGGGCAGATGACCTAGAGGAGGAGATGTTGTTGTCAGGGTCAGCAGTGACACCGCCAGAGCCTCAGCACAATATGGGTGACAATATAGGTGACATAGTGCCTGACCAGTCCCAGCCAGGAGCCACTGAGGGGAACGGGGAGGTCACGTCGTCTTCTGCCCCAGCATCAATAAATCCACAGAAAAGACGGAAGAAGGACAAAACCAGCCGTAAGCCTGAGGGGGAATGGACCACTGTCCAAAAACCTTCCAAAAAGAAAGTAGACCCCGGGTCAGGTGTCATGACCATAACAAATAGGTACGGTGTCCTATCAGAGTCAGACGCTGAGGAAGAGATGGAGAGAGAGTTAAAGAGAGTGGTAGATGAGTTTAATGAGGACCAAGAGGGCGACCCCCCACAAAAAGGAAACCCCCGCGAGCTAAACGTCTGTCCGAATCAGACATGGAGACAGGTGGTCGGCAGGTGGACTCAGACTCAGATCTATGATGATGGGGGTAATATCTCTGCTACTTGTGCTTTGCTTTGCTTTGATGGCTGACTTCAACCTTAAAGTGTTCTCCAGTAATGTGAACAGTGTCAGAGTGAGGAGGACCAGGCATGCGGTTTATGAACATCTAAGGTCTCTTGATGCTGATATATTCTTCATACAAGAGACACGTTTAAATATGTTAGGACTCTTACGGGAAGCCGAGCGTGAATGGCGGTCTGGTCCATCCTTTTGGTCACTGGCTGTAGAACCAAGTGCCGGGGTCTCTATCCTCTTTAACACCAATGATGTAACTATACATAGGTTGACAGAGGTATTGATGGGAAGGTGCCTAATTCTGGAAGTTACTATTCGGGGTAGGAGGCTCCGTCTCATCAATATCTATGGTTCGCAGACAGTGACTGAAAGGATTAACCTTTATAATGAAGTGAAGCCATATCTCTTCACATCTATCCCTATCATCATGGCTGGAGATTTTAATGCCGCCAGGGCATCTAGTGACAGGACCTCTAATAGGCCTCTTACCAGAGACTCCAAGGTTCTAAACAGAATCATTCAACAGGCCGGGTTGTCAGATGTGTTTGTGCAGGGTGGTCGTAAACCAAAATTTACTTATTTTTGTGGTGAAAGAAGAAGTCGGATAGATTTAGCTCTGGTGAGTCCTACAGAGACCATTGGTGAGAAAGATGAGAAGATCGTCCCTTATTCAGACCATCTGGCCTTATATTTCTGTTTGGGTGTCACAAAGTGTTCTGGGACAGGTAGAGGGTTATGGAGACTTAATTCCAGTCTATTAGAAGACCCTTCGGTTCAGAGTCATGTTCACTCTCTTATACAGAGTCAGCTAGAGAGAGTGGACTTTTATGGCAATATGGCCGACTGGTGGGAGGATGTCAAGGATGAGATCAGATCCCTCTTAAAGAGACTGTCAGTTATAAAGGGGAAGTGTAAGTATGGCCAGTATCTCAAGCTGCGGAAAGAATTGGAGTCACTCTATTCGGCGGGAGGGGGTGACCAACAAAGGATTGACCGGCTGAAATCTGAGATGAGGCAGTATCAGTACAGCAGGTATACCTCCCTGGTTCTTGAACGGGATTATGGGACCTTAGGGTCTCCTGATCCCTTTGAGAATTGCCGGGAGCGAGTGGCAAATAAATCTGTCACCGGTCTCACTGACCCCCAGGGTGTTTTGAATCTCGGGAGGGTATCCTGGGGGTGGTGAGATCTTACTATGCTGACTTGTTTCAGAGGAAGGTTTTGGATAGTGACAAGATGACCCAATTCTTGGAGGCAACTCCTCTCCCTGATACTAATGATTTGGACTTTTCTCCTTTGACAGCAGATTTGACGGTGGCGGAGGTTAAAGAGGCCATTGATAAGTTACATCTGAAGAAGGCACCAGGTCCAGATGGGATAACAGCAGAATTCTATAAGACATTCAGAGACCTCTTGGCCCCAATCCTCGTGGATGTATATACAAATTGTTTAGAAAGTCACCTGATGCCTCCATCCATGAGAGTGTCCTCGCTGATTCTGCTGTCCAAAGGTAAAGAGCCGAGTGACATCAAGAACTGGAGGCCGATTGCCGTCTTGAATGTCGACAGAAAGATTCTGGCAAAAATTCTTTTTTCTAGATTAGTTTGTCTGTCCTCAGCACTGTTGTCAGGCTGTCAGTTTGGCACAGTAAAAGGGCGGAACATCTCTGGAGCAGTCCTCTCGATAAGGGAGATGTTTGAGAGATGTAAAGCTCTGAGGTGTGGGAGATATGTCGTGAGTCTTGACCAGGCTAAAGCCTTTGACAGAGTAGATCATGAGTATCTATGGGCCACTTTGTCAAAGTACGGTATTCCGGGGCAATTCATCGATTGGCTGAAGACTTTGTATTGCGAGGCTGAGAGCTTTCCTCTGGTCAATGGTTGGCAGGGTGATACCTTCAGGGTTGAGGCAGGGGTGAGACAAGGTTGCCCACTGAGTCCACTGCTGTATGTATTTGCCCTAGACCCATTCCTGAGGTCACTGCAGGAGTGTAGTTTTCAGGGGGTGCCGGTCCCCCATTGCCTGCCCCTGAGTGTTGTTGCCTATGCGGATAATGTGACTAGTGATATCTGAGCCTCGTGAGGTGGAGATGTTGTCTGCAGCCATCAGAAGTTACTCGGAGGCCTCAGGGTCTCTGGTCAACCTTGAGAAGAGTCAAGCTCTTTGGATATCAGACAGTGATCCAGATTTTGATCTGCCACAATTTGTGAGAGCCTCCACCTATATTAAAATCCTAGGGGTCAAATTTGGGAGGGATGATAACGGCAAACTAAATTGGGAAGAGAAGTTGGAAGCCGGAAATGCAAAGGTTCAGCGATGGAAGAACTGGAGGCTGACCTATAGAGAAAGGGTTAAAATGTTGAAGACTTACCTGGTCCCTGTCTTCTTGTATGTCTCTGTCGTTTTTCCTTTGCCGGAATCTTTCTCCGCTAGGCTCTTTAGCCTGTTCTTCCAACTGTTGTGGGGGAACAGGTTGAACCTGATAAAAAGAGGGATCACCTACCTACAGAGGAGAGAGGGTGGGTTGGATATGCTGAATCCAAGGGTGTTCTTTGACTCCATGTTTCTAAAAGTTAATTTGGTTGCCTGGACTCAGAGAACAGCTCCCTGTGGGTGAACAGTGTCAGGGAATGGATATTGCCTTTTGCAGAATCTTGGGTGCGAGGCGGCAGTCTCAAGAGGGGTCGATGGACGAGTGACTACCTCCCCCAGTACCTGGACTATGGGCTGAAGTGTGTGAGAAGGTGGAAGATAGAGAAGTCCTACATTGAGGGTAAGCCAAGGAAAGATCTATATGTGAGGATCTGTAGGGCTTTCTTTTGTTCTCCACTAGTCTTGAGGGATTGTGTGACTAGCACTTTACAAGAAAGTCTGAAGCTCCTCAATGGGAAACGTCTCCCCGCCAAATTTTTTGACATAGCTTGGTTGTCATTACATGGAAAGCTATTTGTTAGGGGTAACCTAAAATTTTTAAGTGTTTCAGATAAGAACTGTCCTCTCGGTTGTCAGCAGGAGGAGACGATGGAGCACTTCATATCTGACTGCAGGGGTGGGAGGAGAATATGGGAAGAGGTGTCACAAAAGCTAAACATCCCATTACTGCAGTCCCTGACTTATCCTGATATCATCTATGCTGTTCCATCCAGAAATAGTAATGTAGACAGGGGGACAATGTACCTGATCATTTCTGTCATAAAATACTACCATTGGCACATGAGAACCCGCGTGTCTATACACAATGAGCCATTCCACCACACCACAGCCGTAAACCAAATAATGTCTGAGCTCCAGTGGGTTAAGTCATTAGAGATAAGGAGTAACCCGAATAATAGGAAATTATGGAGGAATGTGTCTTTGGTTTAAAACAGAAAATATGTTATTTTGTGTTTGTTTTGTTTTTTGTTTCTCCCCCCTCTTCTTTTTCCTCCCCAGCAAATGTGTACTTTATCAGTTTAATATAATTCTATAGGCATTCTAGCCGAGTAGTCATTGTGTGTACAATGCCTGTTATTTTTTGGGTTTTGTATTGTAAGAATGTATTTTTATTGTATTTTTGTTTGTTTGTTTTCACAATAAAAATTGCCTCCTATGTACAAGAATATAACTACTATAATACTGCTCCTATGTACAAGAATATAACTACTATAATACTGCTCCTATGTACAAGAATATAACTACTATAATACTGCCTCCTATGTACAAGAATATAACTACTATAATACTACTCCTATGTACAAGAATATAACTACTATAATACTGCTCCTATGTACAAGAATATAACTACTATAATACTGCTCCTATGTACAAGAATATAACTACTATAATACTGCTCCTATGTACAAGAATATAACTATTATAATACTGCCTCCTATGTACAAGAATATAACTACTATAATACTGCCTCCTATGTACAAGAATAACTATTAACTTACATATAACTACTATAATACTACTCTATGTACAAGAATATAACTACTATAATACTGCTCCTATGTACAAGAATATAACTACTTATAATACTGCTCCTATGTACAAGAATATAACTACTATAATACTGCTCCTATGTACAAGAATATAACTACTATAATACTGCTCCTATGTACAAGAATATAACTACTATAATACTGCTCCTATGTACAAGAATATAACTACTATAATACTGCTCCTATGTACAAGAATATAACTACTATAATACTGCTCCTATGTACAAGAATATAACTACTATAATACTGCCCCTATGTACAAGAATATAACTACTATAATACTGCTCCTATGTACAGAATATAACTACTATAATACTGCTCCTATGTACAAGAATATAACTACTATAATACTGCTCCTATGTACAAGAATATAACTACTATAATACTGCTCCTATGTACAAGAATATAACTACTATAATACTGCTCCTATGTACAAGAATATAACTACTATAATACTGCTCCTATGTACAGAATATAACTACTATAATACTGCTCCTATGTACAAGATATAACTACTATAATACTGCTCCTATGTACAAGAATATAACTACTATAATACTGCTCCTATGTACAAGAATATAACTACTATAATACTGCTTCCTATGTACAAGAATATAACTACTATAATACTGCTCCTATGTACAAGAATATAACTACTATAATACTGCTCCTATGTACAAGAATATAACTACTATAATACTGCTCCTATGTACAAGAATATAACTACTATAATACTGCTCCTATGTACAAGAATATAACTACTATAATACTGCTCCTATGTACAAGAATATAACTACTATAATACTGCTCCTATGTACAAGAATATAACTACTATAATACTGCTCCTATGTACAAGAATATAACTACTATAATACTGCTCCTATGTACAAGAATATAACTACTATAATACTGCTCCTATGTACAAGAATATAACTACTATAATACTGCTCCTATGTACAAGAATATAACTACTATAATACTGCTCCTATGGAAAAGAATATAACTACTATAATACTGCTCCTATGGAAAAGAATATAACTACTATAATACTGCTCCTATGGAAAAGAATATAACTACTATAATACTGCCTCCTATGTACAAGAATATAACTACTATAATACTGCTCCTATGTAGAAGAATATAACTACTATAATACTGCCTCCTATGTACAGGAATATAACTACTATAATACTGCTCCTATGTACAAGAATATAACTACTATAATACTGCTCCTATGTACAAGAATATAACTACTATAATACTGCTCCTATGTACAAGAATATAACTACTATAATACTGCTCCTATGTACAAGAATATAACTACTATAATACTGCCTCCTATGTGCAGGAATATAACTACTATAATACTGCTCCTATGTACAAGAATATAACTACTATTCTATTTTTTAAAGAAAACTGCACGGAAGGAATGCCACTCACAACCGTTTGGGAGACGCATAAGCAAGTCATGAGAGGGGAACTCATTGCACTGGGCAGCAGAGTTAAGAGGGATAGGCAGGAGCACCTAAACAACCTACTTAAGCAAATTGCTGATATTGAGGCGATACACAAAAGGTCTAAAGCCGTAGAAGCCAGAGATAAGCTAACCGTTTTGCGGAAGCAACTGACTGATCACTTAAACATGGGCTGTGCGAAAGTATATCAATATTCGCAGTTCCGCTTTTATTCACACGGAGACAAAGGCACTAAACTTATGGCCTCTCTGCTTAAGCAAAAGAAAGACTCCATGTACATAGCAGGAATAGATACCAAAGAGGGCAACACCTTACACAAAACGTCAGACATAGCCATTGAGTTCCAAAAATTCTATAAGGACCTATATGGTCTTCCAGAGGAAGTAGGTGGGTCTGTAGAGAGTAGAGGCTCCCTCATAGATAAGTTCCTTGGTCATATACAACTACCCACCTTGACTACGGACGAGTGCCAAGCATTATTAGCTCCCGTCACTGAAGACGAGGTTGCTAAATTGTTAGGTTCCATGCCACAAGGGAAAAGCCCGGGTCCAGACGGCTTCCCGGTGGGATATTACAAAAAATTCTCAAACATATTGACTCCCCATTTGGCTGCCTGGTGCAATGAGCTTCTGGCGGGCTCTCAGCTACATAAACAATCTCTGGAAGCCACAGTTACTATCCTTCCCAAACCGGGAAAAGACCCCAAACAATGTGGCAGCTATAGGCCAATCTCATTGCTGAACGTCGACATTAAGATCTGGGCGAAACTTCTAGCAACTAGGATTGGTGTTCTTCTACCCAAACTTATAAATCCTGAGCAAACAGGCTTTGTCCCTGGTAGGGAAGGCAGTCACAACTCCTGTAGAATCCTGTCTATTATGCAGTTAGCTATTAAAAAGAAAATCCCCCTAGTGATGTTGGGCGTGGACGCGGAGAAGGCCTTCGACCGGGTTAATTGTTCCTATATGATGGGCACCCTGCAAAAGTTTGGTTTTCCCCAGCAGTTCAGAAATGCTATCATGTCTCTGTATGGGGACCCAAGCGCCCGGATCAGAGTTAATGGCACTTTGTCGCCCCCTTTTCCTATAAGGAATGGGACGAGGCAGGGTTGCCCGTTGTCGCCTGCTTTGTACATTCTTGCAATGGAAACATTGCTACAAGCCATTAGGGAACATCCTGAGATTAAAGGAATTAAACTAGAGAATAGCTCCATTGAACATCTTAATGCGGCATATGCTGACGACCTTTTGGTCATGGTATCCAACCCGGTCGAGGCCTTCCCACGTCTACTGGCTCTGTTCGAGCAATACGGTCAAGTGTCCAACTTCAAAGTAAATCACACAAAGTCTGAAGCTATGAATATATCTGCCCCAGTCAGCCAGATCAACTTGCTTAAATCCTCTACACCTTTTATATGGCAAACGTCTCACCTGTCCTACCTGGGTATCAAGCTTCCCTATAGACTGGATAAACTATTCCAACTAAACTATGCGACATTGATAAGGGACATTCAGCAACAATTGCATACCCTGCGGATCCCTTATGTATCATGGATGGGCCGGAAGAACATGCTCAAGGCATTTATAATGCCTAGACTGTTATATGTGATGCAGATGTTGCCTGTCTTTCTCCCCTCTTCCTTCTTTACGCAAATCAGGCGACTCTTTAGCACGTTCCTTTGGAGGGGGAGGGGAGCGAGACTGGCGCATCGCACGCTGATATTGAGGAGGACACAGGGGGGCATGGCTCTGCCCGATGCTCACGTATACTATAATGCCATACACCTGAAGAGGTGGTTACAACTTCACGCCCCGTGGTCCAACATTTTAAGTAGGGAATTGGAAATTGCACAGTTAAATAAGAGGCAGAGAGCAGGTCTGTGGGACTTGAATTCCTCGTCACTGCACTCTCATGTGCTACTCAAAGGCACAGCAGCTGTAATTAGACAGCTGAACAAAGACAAAAGTTTACTACCTGCCCCATCATCATTGATGCCGGCTGACCTTGCCCCGTACCTAACTAGACCTAAGGCAGATATTGTATCACCAGCATGGAGCAAAATGCACTCTTACACAATAACAGAATTCCTAGACGGGGCATCAGGTGCTCTTGGCGATCAACACCCCATGAATAATGTCTTGTCCTCCTGTAACTTTTTGGACGCCATTGAATTTAATTCGGTTAGTAAACCCCTACTAAGAGACAGACAAGGCAAATCAGAAACCACATGGTTTGAGAAGCTGATGCACTCGGAGTCACCTCCTAAAAAACTAATCTCTAAACTGTATTTGGCGCTCAACACACAAAATCCGGTAGGGATCCCCCACTATCTAAGAACGTGGGCTGCGGAACTAAACTTAGAACTTTCAGAAACAGATATCCTACGTATACATGCGCACTCGCACGGGTTCTCCAGGTGCGTGAGAGTACAGGAGCACTCATACAAGTTATTGACTCAGTGGTATCACACCCTGAAACAATTATTCACTAAAGGCCTCAGCAACTCTGACCTGTGCTGGAGGTGCGGGGAGGGGAGCGGATCACAAACGCATATATTTTGGTCTTGTCCGAAAATACGGGAGTACTGGGAGGGAGTATCTGCGGTGATAGATAAAATTATGAATAGACATATTCAGTTATCCCCGGAATTGGTACTTCTCTGGCTACCCACCTCTGGCCTGTCTCCATCCAAATCTAATTTACCTACGCACTTAATCCAGGCTGCGAGACTTTTAATCCCACAGAAATGGCTTAGCAAGGAACCACCTACATTGCCACATTGGGAAGCAAAGGTGGACCAGATATGCAGAATGGAGGAGCTGGCTGGCTGGGAGGTCAGACGCCATGACAAATATCTAAAAATCTGGGCTCCATGGCAGACCTATAGGAGACAGGGGACGGACTCACTGACCCATAGGATGCGGGAATAGCAACTTAGTCAGTAGCCTAAACTTCTACTTACTATTGCAGAGTGTGCTAGGTATGATAGAGTGTATATGTTCGGAGCTGATAGGAAGCATATAGAATACGTGTGTGCAGGAGGGTCTCTTCACGGAGATCTCATCACCCCAACCCCCCCCTTATGCCCCAAGTTGACGGACTATTGCCCGTCTATCCCCTTGCTCCCAGGTTTACCCCTTCTTCTGGTTCATTTCCGGAATTTTTCCTGTTAACCGACGTCAAATTGTCTGTTGAATAGGTGCATATTGCCTATCTATGCAGGACGTGGATACATGGTACGCGCAGGACAACACACTAGTAGAGGACAGAGCGTAAAAGTCTCTGCAGCTAGTCAACACCGAATATCTGTCTATCTATTGATGTTATGACCTCTTGTATACCTCGTACTTATGCTTGTACCCCATTTCATTGTATAAGTCGATTGTGTGTATTGTCCTGCCTTGCATGGCAGAATAGTTGCTTCACGGCTGTGATGCTTTCTCATTGCCTATTTCCAAATAAAAAGAAATTTGACAAAGAATATAACTACTATAATACTGCTCCTATGTACAAGAATATAACTACTATAATACTGCTCCTATGTACAAGAATATAACTACTATAATACTGCCTCCTATGTACAAGAATATAACTACTATAATACTGCCTCCTATGTACAAGAATATAACTACTATAATACTGCCTCCTATGTACAAGAATATAACTACTATAATACTGCCTCCTATGTACAAGAATATAACTACTATAATACTGCCTCCTATGTACAAGAATATAACTACTATAATACTGCCCCCTATGTACAAGAATATAACTACTATAATACTGCCCCCTATGTACAAGAATATAACTACTATAATACTGCCTCCTATGTACAATAATATACCTACTATAATACTGCCTCCTATGTACAAGAATATAACTACTATAATACTGCCTCCTATGTATAAGAATATAATTACTATAATACTGTCTCCGAGCTGTGAGGACGTGTGTAGGTGGTTCTCCTCATGTCTGGAGCTAGCCCAGGGAAGCGCCTCCCTGGGCGGGGAACTTCCCCAAGCAAGGTCTAGGCTTCCAGGCCTCCACTGGGAGGAAACTCCCAGGCTCTTTCCAGTATGGATACAAGTCCAAAAGTGAATCCTGTGACAAAAAATAACCAGAATGGAGGAAACACCAGTGCATTAAGTGCAAGTAGGAAAGATGGAGTAACAGTTGTGATTGCAGCAGAAAAGAAGGATTCAGCAGCAGTGAGTACAGCTAAGAATGGTGCAGAGAAGCAGTCCTCCAGCCCAGGCATGCAGCGTCCAGTACAGCATAGTGACTCCCAAAAGGTATCCTCTGTCCAAACCTGCAGGGTGCACAGGAGGTGAGACAGGGCGCAGCACATGCATCAGGTGTGCAGCTCACCCCTCCAGCACACAGGCAGCGGAGGACATCTCTGGAGAGGCTGACATTACAGCAGAACCTGCAGCGGTGTGAGGTGGTGGCACGCTTAGGCCACACAAGGTCTCAGTCTGGAAGTGGCAGCAGCAAAAATGCTGAAAGATCTATGGATGTGGCACAAGAGAGATCTGCAGAGAAATCTCATGGAGGCTCCAGGTCTGCTGAGTTCAAACAGCCTGAGAAGCTGCCCAAGATTGGACCCCAAACGATAGAGACCTGTGCACCTGAGCTGCAGCTAGCAGAGGAGATCCCTGCCCTGGTGAGGAAAATGGAGGAGCTGAAGGGACACAAACAAATGCTGAAAATGGAGATTGACTGCGTATATGTCACGGCGGGGAGTGGGGAAAACCCCTCACCGTGCAATTGCTGAGGCTGCTACGCCATATAGCAGGGAACTGGGAGCAGGTCACCTCCTCACGTAACCCTAAACACTCTCCCTAGACTCCTAGTGCATGAGCCGCCTCATAAGGTAAGGGGGCTCATGCTCACCAACCTAGGACCCTGCTGTCCCTGCTATGCCCTAGGCCTGATGACAGGGCAGAGACCACCCATTCATCCTACACAACGGATGAAAAGGTGTCTCCAGAGACCCAGTGGCAGACAGGAAGCAAGAACATGGGTAAAGCAGTACGGCAGGTAAGTCACACAGCAAAATAACAATGTTATCTACTCTTACCTGCCGCAGCCAAGATGGACGGAGGCTCCAGGCTGGGAAACCCACGGTCTTGCCTTCGCTTAACCCCTCCGGGAAAGCACGCCCCTTCCGGAGCAAAGACACCACCAGAAAACCTCCATACACCAACCACACCAATACAACATACACCAGGTGGGGGAGGAAAACAGACACACCGGAGGGGACACACAGCCAGGGTAAGCAATCAATATAATAAATAAGGGTGACTCACACAGACACAAAGACATACCGCCAGGGAGCAGAGCTCTTACACAGGCAGACAACAAAATAAGAATGACCACAGGCTCCAACACACCGTCTTATAAAGAGGCCTGAGGTCACACCCACCACACCTAGCAGACACACCTAAATTAACCCTGTGACAACCAAAACGGGGAAAGCACCAAATAAAGGAAAGTGTACGTGCAAACAGAAACCTACACGTTGCCCCCGGCAACCAGTCTGCACGCAACAGCGTCACGGTCAAACATAAATTGGCCGTGACAGTATACAAGCTGAACACTGCAAACCCAAACTGTGCAGCCGTGTACGACCGTAAGCTACACTCACTCAGCTTGGAACTTGGTGACCTGGTGAAGCAGATGGACACTGTCCTGGACAGTATGGGACCACTTGCCGAGTCCTATAGGAACCAGGAGCGTTTTGCCAGCCAAGGCCTGAACCTTGAATCTGTTTTTTCTCTTGCTGAACTGGATTCCAGTGTTACCCCTGAGGAGGCCCAGCGGGCGACAAGACCTGTGCTGCAATCCGCAAAGTTTTCTTTTCAAAAAGGAGAGATTTATAAACAGGACAGTGTGCAACAGCGGCCACAAGAATCTGCAGCTGTCCCTGAGGAGACACATGGACCTCAGACACCAGCACTACAAGTCCCAGGAGGCGCAGTGCAGCAGGACAATGGACATGCATCCGTACATCCAGGTGATGGGGTGGCAGAGCAGATTTCTACTGCTGGGGCAGAGACTGGGGGTTATGGTGGACATGTACCTGAGGGGTCAGTGTCTGGGGGGAATGTGCAGTCTGTATGGGAGATATCTGAGGATGGCATAGAGGTGGACGGGCTGGAGGAATCTCTGCAGAGTAATGAGGGTGATTTTCTACCTTTACCCTTGAGCACAGAAGGTGTGAGTGGCCCCCCTAGTGCAGACACCCCCCCAATAAGTCAGGGCCCTGAACCCCGCCAGGTCCCCCCCAGTAATGCCTGGAGCCGTGGTGCTCCATATTTTTCCTCCGGCGCTCACTATACAGGTCAGGCCTTTAAAAGGAGGAATGTAGTGAGATTTAAACATCGAGGCGCCAAAGAAGACCTCCCAGATCGGAGGCTTGTGGTCCGAGAACTCCTGTGTCGCCAGATGGGGTTTGTGCCAGTGGACATCTTGGCAGTCATTAATCTACCAGATAGACAAGGCTATGACGTCAGCTTCAAGGTCATGTCTAACCTGGATAGATTTTGGGCTAATTTCCCTAGGTTCAGAGACACTAACGATTGGAGTAAATACATTTTTATTACAATATCCAAGCCAGATACCGTCACGGTTAATATCATCTTCTGGAATGAAGCCGTCCCTCCCCAGGACATTGTTGTGTGGCTCAGGAGGCACTGTGACATGGTCTCTGATCTCACCAAGAACCGAGATGATGATGGTATCTGGACTGGAGGGTGGAAGGTTTTGGTGAAGCTGCGCCAGCATAATAATGTCACGTGGCAGCTACCAAACTCCTTCTTCATTGGGAGAGAGAAAAGCGCCTGCTTCTACCCAGGTCAGCCCCGGAAGTGTTTTAAATGTGGCAGAGACGGTCATGTCGCAAGTGTGTGCACTGTGGTCAAGTGCAATCTGTGCAGTGAGGTTGGCCACATAAGTGCAAATTGTCAAAACATCAGATGTAATCTATGTGGTGCGATGGGTCACCCTCACAGAGATTGTCCGGACGCATGGCACAATATCTGTAAGGAGCTTCCTGATGAGGAATTGTTAGAGGCAGATGCTGTAGAGGAGGAGGCCTTAATGTCAGGGTCCATTCTGACCAGACAAGAAGTCCAGCAGGGATCAGGTACTGCAGCTCCAGAACATGAGGTCCCAGATGCTGCACAGGGGAGTATGGAGGTTGTCCCTGAGGGCCAGCAACAGTCAGAGGTAGCCTCTTCTTCACCTGCAGTATTTAAGGAAAGTAAGAGCTACAAGAGGAGGAAAAAAGACAAGTCCTCCCGTAAGCCTGAGGGTGAGTACAGCGTGGCCGAGAGTGTCAAGAAGAAAGTTCATAAGGGGTCAGAGGTTATGGCCATATCCAACAGGTATGAAGTACTGTCAGAATCTGAGGGAGATTATGAGAGAGAACTGAAGAAAATAGATGATGAATGTGAAGGGGACACTGAGGATCCCCCGACCAAAAGGAAACCCTATGCTGTAGAGTCCTAGGTAGAATCAGACATGGAGACAGGTGGTAAGCAGGGCAACTCCGACCTATGATGATGGGTATTACCTCGCTGCTCTTCCTTTTGCGTTGTGTAATGGCCGGGTTCTCTTTAAAAGTGCTTTCCAGCAATGTGAACAGTATTAAAGTAAGAAAGACAAGGCACATAGTGTATGACCACCTGAGATCTTTTGATGCAGATGTCATCTTCTTACAGGAGACGCGTCTGACCACATCAGGACTTCAACGTGAGGCTGAGGGGGAATGGAGGTCTGGTCCTTCTTTCAGGTCGCTGGCTGTGAAGCCTTATGCCGGGGTTGCTATATTGTTCACCACCAATGATGTGACTGTACACAGACTGACAGAAGTTAATATGGGTCGGTGTCTGGTCCTGGAGGTCACAATCCATGGTAGACGACTCCAGCTCATTAATATCTATGGCCCACAGTCAGTGGCGGAAAGGGTCCAGTTATTTAACGAGGTTAAGCCGTATCTTTTTACCTCTGTCCCAGTGGTGTTGACTAGAGATTTCAATGTCACTAGAACATCGGGTGACAGATCCTCTGGCCGAGCAGTGACAAGGGACTCCAAGGTCCTAAATAGCATGATCCAGCAGGCAGGCCTCAGCGATGTGTTCACGTAGGGTGGTAGGAAGCCAAAATTTACATACTCCTGTGCTGACAGAAGTAGTCGCATTGATATGGCTTTTGTAAACCCTACAGAAGTGGTTAGTGGGATGTGTGAGAAAATTGTCCCTTTCTCTGATCACTTGGCCTTGTCATTCTGTTTGGGATCCATGAAGCGTCCAGATGTTGGTAGAGGGCTATGGAGACGTAACTCTAGTCTCCTGGAGGATCCTTATGCCCAGGATTGTGTCCACTTTCTTTTTCAGCAACAACTAGAGAGAGTGGATTTTTATGATAGCATAGCTGACTGGTGGGAGGACGTCAAGGAGGAGATCAGATCCCTCTTGAGGAGACTGTCATTTAAGAAGGGGAAGAGTAAGTACAGCCAGTATCTCAAGCTGCGGAAAGAATTGGAGTCACTGTATTCGGCAGATGGGGGGGACCAGCAAAAGATAAACCGACTGAAATCTGAGATAAGGCAGTATCAGTACAGCAGGTACACCTCCCTGGTTCTGGAACGAGATTATGGTACCTTAGGGTCACCTGATCCTTTTGAGAACTGCCGGGAGCGTGTAGTAAACAAGGTGATCACAGGTCTTCCAGCTTCTTTGGGGGAACAGGTTAAACCCAGTAAAAAGAGGGATCACCTACCTACAGAGGAGAGAGGGTGGGCTGGATATGTTAAATCCAAGGGTGTTCTTTGACTCCTTGTTCCTAAAAGTCAATTTTGGTGACCTGGACTCAGAGAACATCTCCCTGTGGGTGAACAGTGTCAGGGACTGGATATTGCCTTTTGCAGAATCTTGGACACGAGGCGGCAGTCTCAAGAGGGGTCGGTTGACTCGTGGCTTCCTCCCCCAGTACCTGGAATATGGTCTTAGGTGCTTGAGAAACTGGCGGATTGATAAAGGGTGTATTGAGAGTAAGACCAGGAAAGAGCTGTACCTGACCATATGTAGGACTTTCTTTTATATACAGCCTGCATTAAAAGACTGTACAAAGGTAACCTTAAAAGAAAGTCTGAGGTTTCTTAATGGAGTCAGGCTCCCCGCAAAATTTTTTGACATAGCCTGGCTGTCCTTGCATGGAAAGCTTTATGTTAAGGGGAATCTAAAACATCTGAGTGTGACAGAGCGTAAGTGTCCCTTAGGATGTCAACAGGAGAAGACAATGGCACATTTTATATCTGAGTGCGAGGAAGGGCAGAAAATATGGCAGGAAGTATCCTCCAGGTTAAAGATCCCTAGACTGCGGCGTCTTACATACCCAGACATCATCTATGGGGTACAAGCCAGTATACCTGACATTGACCGGGGGACCATGTACCTGATTATTACAGTCATTAAGTACTACCACTGGCATACTAGAACGAAAGTGTCCGTACATAGCGAGCCGTTCCATCACAGGCAAGCGGTGACCCTGATCCTGTTAGAGCTGAGGTGGATAAAGAACTTAGAATGTAGGAAAAAGGAGAGAAACAGGGTGTTATGGAGGAAGGTACATATGGTGGATGTGGACTGATCTTCATAATGGAATTGTGTTTATTGCTGATTTAATTACTTTATTTTCCTTTAACAGCAATGGACTATTGTTAGGTTAAAGTTATTATCATTATTATTTATACTGTTGGATATGTATGATTTCTGGTAAATTACCATTGTTTATGTTCATTCAGGTTGAATGTATTGTTATGTTTGTTTATACTAAAAATAATTGCCTCCTATGTACAAGAATATAACTACTATAATACTGCCTCCTATGTACACGAATATAACTACTATAATACTGCCCCTATGTACAAGAATAAAGCTACTATAATAATGCTCCTATGTACAAGAATATAACTACTATAATACTGCTCCTATGTACAAGAATATAACTACTATAATACTGCTGCTATGTACAAGAATATAACTACTATAATACTGCTCCTATGTACAAGAATATAAGTACTATAATACTGCTCCTATGTACAAGAATATAACTACTATAATACTGCTCCTATGTACAAGAGTATAACTACTATAATACTGCTCCTATGTACAAGAATATAAGTACTATAATACTGCTCCTATGTACAAGAATATAACTACTATAATACTGCTCCTATGTACAAGAATATAACCACTATAATACTGCCTTCTATGTACAAGAATATAACTACTATAATACTGCTCCTATGTACAAGAATATAACTACTATAATACTGCTCCTATGTACAAGAATATAACTACTATAATACTGCTCCTATGTACAAGAACATAACGACTATAATACTACTCCTACGTACAAGAATATAACGACTATAATACTACTCCTACGTACAAGAATATAACGACTATAATACTACTCCTATGTACAAGAATATAACTACTATAATAATGCCTCCTATGTACAAGAATATAACTACTATAATACTGCTCCTATGTACAAGAATATAACTACTATAATACTGCTCCTATGTACAAGAATATAACTACTATAATACTGCTCCTATGTACAAGAAAATAACTTCTATAATACTGCTCCTATGTACAAGAATATAACTACTATAATACTGCTCCTATGTACAAGAATATAACTACTATAATACTGCCCCTATGTACAAGAATATAACTACTATAATACTGCCCCTATGTACAAGAATATAACTACTATAATACTGCTCCTATGTACAAGAAAATAACTTCTATAATACTGCTCTATGTACAAGAATATAACTACTATAATACTGCTCCTATGTATAATAATATATAACTACTATAATACTGCCTCCTATGTGCAAGAATATAACTACTATAATACTGCTCCTATGTACAAGAATATAACTACTATAATACTGCTCCTATGTACAAGAAAATAACTTCTATAATACTGCTCCTATGTACAAGAATATAAGTACTATAATACTGCTCCTATGTACGAGAATATAAGTACTATAACACTGCTCCTATATACAAGAATATAACTACTATAATACTGCCTTCTATGTACAAGAATATAACTACTATAATACTGCTCCTATATACAAGAATATAACTACTATAATACTGCCTCCTATGTACAAGAATATAACTACTATAATACTGCTCCTATGTACATGAATATAACTACTATAATACTGCTCCTATGTACAATAATATAACTACTATAATACTACTCCTATGTACAAGAATATAACTACTATAATACTGCCTCCTATGTACAAGAATATAACTACTATAATACTGCTCCTATGTACAAGAATATAACTACTATAATACTGCTCCTATGTACAAGAATATAACTACTATAATACTGCTCCTATGTACAGGAATATAACTACTATAATACTGCTCCTATGTACAAGAATATAACTACTATAATACTGCCTCCTATGTACAAGAATATAACTACTATAATACTGCCTCCTATGTACAAGAATATAACTACTATAATACTGCTCCTATGTACAAGAATATAACTACTATAATACCGCTCCTATGTACAAGAATATAACTACTATAATACTGCTCCTATGTACAAGAATATAACTACTATAGTACTGCTCCTATTTACAGGAATATAACTACTATAATACTGCTCCTATTTACAGGAATATAACTACTATAATAATGCTACTATGTAACAGAATATAACTCCTTTATTACTGATCCTAGGTACAAGAATATAACTACTATAATACTGTGGAGGACACATTGTTATGACGGATCTGTGAATGACACTGTTATGTGATCATAATGCCCATCATCCTAAAGAATACTGTAATATACTGTAGGTTCTATACATTGGTGTATTCTCAAGGATGAGGGGAGTTATAGTCATATTTAATATAAACGCAGTCCAGGGACTGTTCTGTAATTGGCATATGACTATAACCCCCCCCCCCTTATACTGCAGTATATAAGTGGATACCTATGGATGAGGGGATGAGGGGGGTTATAGTCATTTATGATACACATTTATAGCCCCTGAGCTGGTCTCACCCAGGGACAAGATCCACAAAACCACCTTACATAGCAGGAGCAGAGCTGGTACGGCGGGAGATAGCAAGGAGCCTGATTGGTGGAGGTGTTGGTAGCGGGAAGCACTCATAACCAATCAGCTAAATGAAGTGGGGGCTGGTGGCAGCAGAGCGTATAGTGAAGCTGCCAGCCCGCCCAACAGTGGCCTCAAGGGCTCCTGGGCAAGATGCATGTGCGGGCTGGTGGCATACAGAGCACATTAAGTGAAGCTGCCAGCCCGCCCAACAGTTTAATGGCATGCTTAGGAGCTGTTAGTGAGAGCTCCTGAGCCACCTACGGTAGGAATTAAAGTAAAGTGACTTCCCCCCCACCTTGGAGGAAAAAAGGAGGGTCTTTTAAAATGAAAAATACGGTACCTACTATAATACTGCCCCTATGTACAAGAATATAACTACTATAATACTGCTTCTATGTACAAGAATATAACTACTATGATACTGTTCCTGTGCACAAGAATATAACTGCTATAATACTGCCTCCTATGTACAAGAATATAACTACTATAATATTGCCTCCTATGTACAAGAATATAACTACTATAATACTGCTTCTATGTACTAGAATATAACTACTATAATACTGCCTCCTATGTACAAGAATATAACTACTATAATACTGCTCCTATGTACAAGAATATAACTACTATAATACTGTTCCTATGTACAAGAATATAACTACTATAATACTGTCTCCTCTATACAGAAATATAACTACCATAATACTGCTCCTATGTACAAGAATATAAGTACTATAATACTGCTCATATATACAAGAATATAGCTGCTATAATACTGCTCCTATGTACAAGAATATAACTACTGGTGAATCAATGGATGTCGTATATCTGGACTTCTCTAAAGCATTTGACTCTGTACCGCATGAATGGTTGGTATATAAAATGAGAATGCTCGGACTGGGAGAAAACGTCTGTATGTGGGTAAGTAACTGTCTCAGTGATAGAAAACAGAGGGTGGTTATTAACGGTACACACTCAGATTGGGTCACTGTCACTAGTGGGGTACCTCAGGGGTCAGTATTGGGCCCTATTCTCTTCAATATGTTTATTAATTATCTTGTAGAAGGCTTGCATAGTAAAATATCAATTTTTGCAGATGACACTAAACTGTGTAAATAAATAAACACTGAAGAGGACAGTATACTGTATATATACTACAGAGGACAATATACTGTATATATACTACAGAGGACAGTATACTGTATATATACTACAGAGGACAGTATACTATATGTACTACAGAGGGCAGTATACTGTATGTATACTACAGAGGGCAGTATACTGTATATATATATAATACAGAGGGCAGTATACTGTATATATATTACTACAGAGGACAGTATACTGTATATATACTACAGAGGACAGTATACTGTATATATACTACAGAGGACAGTATACTATATATATACTACAGAGGACAATATACTGTATATATACTACAGAGGGCAGTATACTGTATATATACTACAGAGGACAGTATACTGTATATATACTACAGAGGACAGTATACTGTATATATACTACAGAGGACAGTATACTGTATATATATACTACAGAGGACAGTATACTGTATATATACTACAGAGGACAGTATACTGTGTATATATATATATATATATATATATATACTACAGAGGACAGTATACTGTATATATACTACAGAGGACAGTATACTGTATATATACTACAGAGGACAGTATACTGTATATATACTACAGAGGACAGTATACTATATATATATATATATACTACAGAGGACAGTATACTACTACAGATGGATCTGGATAGACTGGAGGCTTGGGCAGATAGGTGGCAGATGAGGTTTAACACTGATGTGTAAGGTTATGCACATGGGAAAGAATAATGCAAGTCACCCGTACATACTAAATTGTAAAACACTGGGTAACACTGACATGGAAAAAGATCTAGGAATTTTAATAAACAGCAAACTAAGCTGCAAAAACCAGTGTCAGGCAGCTGCTGCCAAGGCCAATAAGATAATGGGTTGCATCAAAAGGGGCATAGATGCCGGTGATGAGAACATAGTCCTACCACTTTACAAATCATTAGTCAGATCACACATGGAGGACTGTGTACAGTTATGGGCTCCTGTGAACAAGGCAGACATAGCAGAGCTGGAGAGGGTTCAGAGGAGGGCAACTAAAGTAATAACTGGAATGGGGCTACTACAGTACCCTGAAAGATTATCAAAATTAGGGTTATTCACTTTAGAAAAAAGACAACTGAGGGTAGAGATTTAATAACTATATATAAATATATCAGGGGTCAGTACAGAGATCTATCCCATCATCTATTTATCCCCAGGACGGTGACTGTGACGAGGGGACATCCTCTGCGTCTGGAGGAAAGAAGGTTTGTACACAAACATAGAAGAGGATTCTTTACGGTAAGAGCAGTGAGACTATGGAACTCTCTGCCTGAGGAGGTGGTGATGGTGAGTACAATAAAGGAATTCAGGAGGGGCCTGGATGTATTTCTGGAGCGTAATAATATTACAGGCTATAGCCACTAGAGAGGGGTCGCTGATCCAGGGAGTTATTCTGATGCCTGAATTTTTCCCCCCTTAAGTGGGATAAATTGGCTTCTGCATTCACAGTTTTTTTGCCTTCCTCTGGATCAACTTGCAGGATAACAGGCCGAACTGGATGGACATATGTATTTTTTTGGCCTTATATACTATGTTACTATAATACTGCCTCCCATATACAAGAATATAACTACTATAATACTGCTCCTATGTACAAGTATATAACTACTATAATACTGCCTCCTATGTACAAGAATATAACTACAATAATACTGCTCCTATGTACAAGAGTATAACTACTATAATACTGCCTCCAATGTACAATAATATAACTACTATAATACTGCCTCCTATGTACAAGAATATCACTACTATAATACTGCCTCCTATGTACAAGAATATAACTACTATAATACTGCCTACTATGTACAAGAATATAACTACTATAATACTGCTCCTATGTACAAGAATATAACTACTATAATACTGCTCCTATGTACAAGAATATAACTACTATAATACTGCCTCCTATGTACAAGAATATAACTACTATAATACTGCCTACTATGTACAAGAATATAACTACTATAATACTGCTCCTATGTACAAGAATATAATTACTATAATACTGCTCCTATGTACAAGAATATAACTACTATAATACTGCTCCTATGTACAAGAATATAACTACTATAATACTGCTCCTATGTACAAGAATATAACTACAATAATACTGCTCCTATGTTCAAGAATATAACTACAATAATACTGCTCCTATGTACAAGAATATAACTACTATAATACTGCTCCTATGTACAGGAATATAACTACTATAATACTGCTCCTATGTACAAGAATATAACTACTATAATACTGCTCCTATGTACAAGAATATAACTACAATAATACTGCTCCTATGTACAAGAATATAACTACAATAATACTGCTCCTATGTACAAGAATATAACTACTATAATACTGCTCCTATGTACAAGAATATAACTACTATAACACTGCTCCTATGTACAAGAATATAACTACTATAATACTGCCTCCCATGTACAAGAATATAACTACTATAATACTGCCCCTATATACAAGAATATAACTACTATAATACTGCCTCCTATGTACAAGAATATAACTACTATAATACTGCTCCTATGTACAAGAATATAACTACTATAATACTGCTCCTATGTACAAGAATATAACTACTATAATACTGCCTCCTATGTACAGGAATATAACTACTATAATACTGCTCCTATGTACAAGAAAAAGAACTACTATAATACTGCCTCCTATGTACAAGAATATATCTACTACAAAGGCTCATGCACACGTGTGCTGGCCCGGCCCTTGCTGCGGACTGCATATTGTGGTCCGCAATGCACGGGCACCGACCGTGTGCATGATCCGTGTGCATGAGTCCTAAGTCTCCCTCCTATGTACTGGAAAATAACTACAGGGTGGGCCATTTATATGGATACACCTTAATAAAATGGGAATGGTTGGTGATATTAACTTCCTGTTTGTGGCACATTAGTATATGTGAGGGGGGAAACTTTTCAAGATGGGTGGTGACCATGGCGGCCATTTTGAATTCGGCCATTTTGAATCCAACTTTTGTTTTTGCAATTGGAAGAGGGTCATGTGACACATCAAATTTATTGGGAATTTCACAAGAAAAACAATGGTGTGCTTGGTTTTAACGTAACATTTATTCTTTTATGAGTTATTTACAAGTCTCTGACCACTTATAAAATCTGTTCAATGTGCTGCCCATTATGTTGGATTGTCAATGCAACCCTCTTCTCCCACTCTTCACACACTGATAGCAACACCGCAGGAGAAATGCTAGCACAGGCTTACAGTATCCGTAGTTTCAGGTGCTGCACATCTCGTATCTTCACAGCATATGCATTGACAATCCAACACAATGGGCAGCACATTGAACACATTTTATAAGTGGTCAGAAACTTGTAAATAACTCATGAAAGAATAAAGTTACGTTACAACCAAGCACACCATTGTTTTTCTTGTGAAATTCCCAATAGGTTTGATGTGTCACATGACTCTCTTCCTATTGCAAAAACAAAACTTGGATTTAAAATGGCCGACTTCAAAATAGCCGCCATGGTCACCACCCATCTTGAAAAGTTTCACATATACTAATGTGCCACAAACAGGAAGTTAATATCACCAACAATTCCCATTTTATTAAGGTGTATCCATATAAATGGCCCACCCTGTAGTAGTGATCCATATATTGAAGTACACTATAATTACTAATATACTTCTGGAGGGTCAGAGTATGGTCATGTGGCAGTATGTTTAGTGGTGCAGTTGTGTGCTGCATGCTGTAGTTCTCTGCACACATTGCTAATGATTATTGATAAGATTTTCGGTTATGATTTGGAGGTACAGTACGGTATAGCACACTGATGCTGTAGGTGGTGGCGGTATATAAAGAATATATTTTCTCCCTGCACATTATCTCTCCGTGTAGAGCATATACCCATCATGTACAATGCCGCCTTTGAAGATTCTGGAATATTAGTTAATGGGTATAAATTGTCACTTACACTGGGGGGAAGATAATTATCCCTGTATGATAAAACTGATACAATGTAACACAATCCACCTTTCATCTTAAGTAAATTATAAGACTGAGATGTTTATTAGTGTTGCTTGCCTTGAAGTCCATGTAAGGTAAGGGATGTGCCGATGAAGCAGAGCTGAGTTTTCTATTTTCCTTAGGTAATAGGTGTTTTTCTCTATTACTGCGGTTTAATGGTTAAACTGTAGTCCTTTGGAAATCCATCTTTTTTAATATGTCAAATAGCAAAGTGAGCTCTGCTTCATCTGTTGATCCCCTATGTTACGGTGACTTCATGAAAAACATGATGACTGAATTAGGATAAAGCATTAGTTAAACACAGATGGTTACAGAGGGAGGCAGGTCCCTCCGTCAGCCATTCACGCCCCCAGTGACACAATCCCTAATTGCTATGGCAGACAGGGGCCTATCAATGGTCCTTTGATTCCTCATTTCCTTGTTTAAGGACACCTTCAGGGCAAGTTTTTTATCGTTATATCTTACTCAATTTGGTCTAAATCTATCATTTTTTCAATTGATCTTTATTAAAAAATTTCAGCAGTTTTGAAGTTTCAATGCAGACTGTCACTCTCTGTATTAGGGTCTGGTTTGCGGTCCGCAAATTGCGGATCCGCAAAACACGGACACAGGCCATGTGCGTTCCGCATTTTGTGGACCGCACATTGCCGGCACTATAATAGAAATGCCTTTTCTTGTCCGTGTCTGCGGACAAGAATAGGACATGTTCTATTTTTTTGCGGGGCTGCGGAATGTAAGTGCGGATGCAGACAGCACACATCTTTTGCGGCCCCATTGGAAATAATTGGGTCCGCACCCATTCTGCAAAATTGTGGAACGGATGCGGACCCATTTTGCGGATGTGTGAATGGACCCTTACACTGAGTCCCGTCATGTTGCTGTTCTGATGGTTGTTTGTTAGCCCTTATCTCTGAACTCCTGACAGCTTATAAGCACTTATTATAGATACATTCTTATCAACCTGATAAGAATAATAAGGCTTAAACGAATGTTTATGAGCTGTCAGAAATTCTGAGATAAGAGCTACAGATCCAGCCATCAGAGCATATATAAACATATATATACAGTGTGTATATATATATTATATATATACACTCACCTAAAGAATTATTAGGAACACCATACTAATACGGTGTTGGACCCCCTTTTGCCTTCAGAACTGCCTTAATTCTACGTGGCATTGATTCAACAAGGTGCTGATAGCATTCTTTAGAAATGTTGGCCCATATTGATAGGATAACATCTTGCAGTTGATGGAGATTTGAGGGATGCACATCCAGGGCACGAAGCTCCCGTTCCACCACATCCCAAAGATGCTCTATTGGGTTGAGATCTGGTGACTGTGGGGGCCATTTTAGTACAGTGAACTCATTGTCATGTTTAAGAAACCAATTTGAAATGATTCGAGCTTTGTGACATGGTGCATTATCCTGCTGGAAGTAGCCATCAGAGGATGGGTACATGGTGGTCATGAAGGGATGGACATGGTCAGAAACAATGCTCAGGTAGCCTGTGGCATTTAAACGATGGCCAATTGGCACTAAGGGGCCTAAAGTGTGCCCAGAAGACATCCCCCACACCATTACACCACCACCACCAGCCTGCACAGTGGTAACAAGGCATGATGGATACATATTCTCATTCTGTTTACGCCAAATTCGGACTCTACCATTTTAATGTCTCAACAGAAATCGAGACTCATCAGACCAGGCAACATTTTTCCAGTCTTCAACAGTCCAATTTTGGTGAGCTCGTGCAAATTGTAGCCTCTTTTTCCTATTTGTAGTGGAGATGAGTGGTACCCGGTGGGGTCTTCTGCTGTTGTAGCCCATCCGCCTCAAGGTTGTGCGTGTTGTGGCTTCACAAATGCTTTGCTGCATACCTCGGTTGTAACGAGTGGTTATTTCAGTCAACGTTGCTCTTCTATCAGCTTGAATCAGTCGGCCCGTTCTCCTCTGACCTCTAGCATCAACAAGGCATTTTCGCCCACAGGACTGCCGCATACTGGATGTTTTTCCCTTTTCACACCATTCTTTGTAAACCCTAGAAATGGTTGTGCGTGAAAATCCCAGTAACTGAGCAGACTGTGAAATACTCAGACCGGCCCGTCTGGCACCAACAACCATGCCACGCTCAAAATTGCTTAAATCACCTTTCTTTCCCATTCTGACATTCAGTTTTGAGTTCAAGAGATTTTCTTGACCAGGACCACAACCCTACATGCATTGAAGCAACTGCCATGTGATTGGTTGACTAGATAATCGCATTAATGAGAAATAGAACAGGTGTTCCTAATAATTCTTTAGGTGAGTGTATATATATATATATATATATATATATATATATACACACAGTACAGACCAAAAGTTTGGACACACCTTCTCATTCAAAGAGTTTTCTTTATTTTCATGACTATGAAATTTGTAGATTCACACTGAAGGCATCAAAACTATGAATTAACACATGTGGAATTATATACATGACAAAAAAGTGTGAAACAACTGAAAATATGTCATATTCTAGGTTCTTCAAAGTAGCCACCTTTTGCTTTGATTACTGCTTTGCACACTCTTGGCATTCTCTTGATGAGCTTCAAGAGGTAGTCACCTGAAATGGTCTTCCAACAGTCTTGAAGGAGTTCCCAGAGATGCTTAGCACTAGTTGACCCTTTTGCCTTCACTCTGCGTTCCAGCTCACCCCAAACCATCTCGATTGGGTTCAGGTCCGGTGACTGTGGAGGCCAGGTCATCTGGCGCAGCACCCCATCACTCTCCTTCATGGTCAAATAGCCCTTACACAGCCTGGAGGTGTGTTTGGGGTCATTGTCCTGTTGAAAAATAAATGATGGTCCAACTAAACACAAACCGGATGGAATAGCATGCCGCTGCAAGGTGCTTTGGTAGCCATGCTGGTTCAGTATGCCTTCAATTTTGAATAAATCCCCAACAGTGTCACCAGCAAAGCACCCCCACACCATCACACCTCCTCCTCCATGCTTCACGGTGGGAACCAGGCATGTAGAGTCCATCCGTTCACCTTTTCTGCGTCGCACAAAGACACGGTGGTTGGAACCAAAGATCTCAAGTTTGGACTCATCAGACCAAAGCACAGATTTCCACTGGTCTAATGTCCATTCCTTGTGTTCTTTAGCCCAAACAAGTCTCTTCTGCTTGTTGCCTGTCCTTAGCAGTGGTTTCCTAGCAGATATTCTACCATGAAGGCCTGATTCACACAGTCTCCTCTTAACAGTTGTTCTAGAGATGTGTCTGCTGCTAGAACTCTGTGTGGCATTGACCTGGTCTCTAATCTGAGCTGCTGTTAACCTGCGATTACTGAGGCTGGTGACTCGGATGAACTTATCCTCTGCAGCAGAGGTGACTCTTGGTCTTCCTTTCCTGGGGTGCTCTGCATGTGAGCCAGTTTCTTTGTAGCGCTTGATGGTTTTTGTGACTGCACTTGGGGACACTTTTAAAGTTTTCCCAATTTTTCGGACTGACTGACCTTCATTTCTTAAAGTAATGATGGCCACTCGTTTTTCTTTACTTAGCTGCTTTTTTCTTGCCATAATACAAATTCTAACAGTCTATTCAGTTGGACTATCAGCTGTGTATCCACCTGACTTCTCCACAACGCAACTGATGGTCCCAACCCCATTTATAAGGCAAGAAATCCCACTTATTAAACCTGACAGGGCACACCTGTGAAGTGAAGACCATTTCAGGTGACTACCTCTTGAAGCTCATCAAGAGAATGCCAAGAGTGTGCAAAGCAGTAATCAAAGCAAAAGGTGGCTACTTTGAAGAACCTAGAATATGACATATTTTCAGTTGTTTCACACTTTTTTGTTATGTATATAATTCCACATGTGTTAATTCATAGTTTTGATGCCTTCAGTGTGAATCTACAATTTTCATAGTCATGAAAATAAAGAAAACTCTGAATGAGAAGGTGTGTCCAAACTTTTGGTCTGTACTGTATATATATAGAGCAATTGAAACAAAGGGATTTTAGTAAAATACAATTATGAAAAAATAAATAAAATAGTTGTTTTTCCCCCCCTCCAAAATTTAAGGTAGGGCTTAATGGGATGCTCGGCAACGTTATGCTGACAGACATAATACCATGCACTACAGGAGTATTTCAGAGTTTTATGCAAGTAATTGCATGGTCTAGGATTGGGACTGAATACAAATAAGTTTAATCAAATGTGAAATAAAAAAATAAAAATAAAAAATGAAAAAATAAAAATAACATTTCCTCTGGAAAAAAATAAAGATAAAATGCTTTACCTGAACTTTCTATATATTTTTTTTAACCTGCATAATGAATGTAAAAAGGAAGTGATCAAAAGGTCATTAGTGCCTGATATGGTACGCTCACACGGTTCCTCCTACAGAAAAATAAAAACATTTTGGGTGTTAGAATATGGCAACACAAAAATAAATGATTTTTAAAGTTTTTTTTTATTGTGGAAAGGTAGTAAAACTGTAAAAATTTGGTATCAATGTAATCTCACCGACCAACACAATAAAGTTAGCACATAAAAAAAAACTATTGCAGTATTGCTTCTTTTTCCATTTCTACCAGTAAGAGTTAAAAAAAGTAAATGAATATGCACCCCAAAATAGTGTCTTTAAAAAAAAAAAGTAAAAAATACAAGCCCTTATATGGCTACGTCAATGAATAAACAATTTATGCTCTTGGAATGCGTGGATGAAAAATGTAAAAAAACAAAGACACGGCTTTATAAAGGCTGAGATTGGATAATAAGGGGTTAATGGTCTGGCTAATGCATGGAAATGGTGGTTGCCCCAGAACTCGAGCTCCTGTACCTATACTTGCCATACTTACCATGGTGTCAAACCACACAAATACTACGGGGCCTGTGGTGTGTGGGGTCCTGAAGCTCAACTCCTTCTGCTTCCTGGTAAATAGAATTTTCCGACAGTAACCACTAGGGGGAGTTCAGTGCAAGGAGATTTTACAGCTTCCATCTGGGTCAATGGTAACTGTATACATTTCTATGTACTGAGCTCCCCCTTGTGGTGTATGCCGTCAGCCATGTTTATCAGCAGGACACATTGATCTCTATTGAGGATGGTAGATCAATGCATGTAGACCAGTCTTCTGCTGTAAAAACATTAGGAAATACAGGGTTTAGAGTGTGCTCCCAATTTTTAAAGCACCTGTTCCTCTAATTCGTCTGGCAAAGTGGACGAAAGGAAAAAATTTTTGTAAATTCGGCAGAATTTTTCCTGGGGGAGGGGCACGCTAACTTTTGCTATGTGGCCCTATCCTATGATATCTCCACTCTCCTTTGCTATAATTGTATCCAGTCCAGACCTGTGAGAACCTCACCCCTTTCCTTTGTTACAATGTATCGGTTCTAGTAAAATATCTCCGTCTAGAGTCCAGATGGTTTAATAGCCCGCAGAGACCTCCCCTGGATTCAATTGTAACAAACCTTCAGCTTTGAGACATATTAGGTCTGCGCAGGTTTTCAGTCTTTGCAGGTGAAGCAAAGTGTTCTCAATCACTGACAGCAAGCAGAGATCCTACAAAACGGCAAGGGATTGACACACAAAAGGATATTTGAAAGTTGCGGAATTTTCCATTCAGATTGCTGATCTCATGAACGTATTATTTTAACTCTTTCCTTTCCAGGTTTTGCAGCCAAAGCAATAATATCCCCCCTCCGCTTTCTACTGTGTCCCCTTTACTGGTACCGAAGTCGACTAGCTCCACATAGCAGCTCCGCTCCCCCCCCCCAGTGATATCACTAATTCTCAGCTAATTCCCGTCCCCCCAGCTCACATTTAAGATAATTGAATTACGTTCCTGGTTTTCGGCGAAGAGTCGGACGCTATTCTCTTCTTAATCCGTTTCTGATTCTGACGATGTCGTTCTGCCTGATTATATAGAATCAATATTTTCATTCTAAGGTCGGATCAATGGGTTGTAATTAATGCGCGGCCCTTTAGAAAAGCAATATCCACTTACTAGGGCGGTAAAGCTAATATTGGCTTCTTAAAGTGGAACTCCACTCCAAAACACAATATCCCCCCGGTCACTCTCCTGGGTCCGGGAAGCTGAGATTTGAGGAGCTGTCTGCTGGGCATCGCACCACTGCCCTGCGCTGCAGGTGACATAAGGGAAATTCTGTGGTCACCGAGGCATAAAAAGTCAAAAACTGTCCCTGTCGCCATTTTGCCTGGAACTTTGACAAACCTGAGAATTGAGGTTAATAAGAGGAAGACTGGAGGTGAGCCCCTAACATCGTTCCATGTGCAGTAGCTTTTTAATTGTGTTTCAAGGTCCTAAATTCTATGCTCATTAATGTCATGATAGATCTTTATAGTGATCGGAGCTCCAAAACCCAACATACAAGAAAAAGTAAGTGAACCCTCTGGAAGAACCTGGATTTTCTGCCCTGGCTACTTATAAAATGTGGTTGGTAACTAAGTCACAATGTAACTAAGCTAATAACACAGTGGACTGTCGCTTTCGTGCCTTTTATTGAGCCCACTGAGTGACCTGTAGAGCCCCCCATTAGCAGCCAACACCTCCAAGCAAACCTTCTCTGACGCCGCAAAGAAGATTTGCACAACGTTGAGGAGGAATTTTGGACCATTCCACCCTCAAATGTTTTCATCAATATTTCTGGGATGATTTGCAAAGGAAGAATTTTTTTTATTTTTTATGTTTTAGAACTTTTTAATAATTATGTTTTTAAGTCCCACTAAGGGACCTAAACATACAAATTTGATCACTTACATAATACCATGCGATACTCATATTGCAGCTCATTACACCTACCTCTGTAGAACCACTTTAGTGCTGCAATCAGCACTGACTGTGACATGTAAGGGGGTTAAATGGTGTTCCCATTTCAGTACCTGTATACCAGATGAAACCCTCGCTGATGACCGCTCCTGGTGACAACCCTCGCTGATGACCGCTCCTGGTGACAACCCTCGCTGATGACCACTCCTGGTGACAACCCTTGCTGATGACCGCTCCTGGTGACAACCCTCGCTGATGACTGCTCCTGAACCCGTGCCTTTCTATGATAGTACATCCCACTAATTTACAGCGCAGTGCAGGAAGGGATTAAAGGGGCATTCCAATTAGAGCAAGTTATTCATTGTCCACTAGATTGGTGGGGGGCCAACCAGTGGGTAGAGGTCCCATGGCTACCGATTAAATGGAGCAATGGTTGAGCATAGGCACCACCGTTCAGGTCAATGTCTATGGGACTGCCGGAGATAGGGGAGCACAGCACTTGCCTACCTCTGGCAGTCCCATAGAGATGTGATCGGTGGGGGTTCCAGTGGTCAGACCCCCACCATTCTAACAGTTAATGCATAGGAGATAACTTGTTCTAACTGTAATGTCCCTTTAACCCATAGGCTCCCAGCGCCATACATGTACGGCACTGGAAGGGTTTTTAAACATGGCGCCCTCTCCCATGTGCAGCAGACGCCATAGTCGGCAGGACTCTGTGACCATCAACAATGCCGATCACAGACATTTAACCCTTTAGGTGCCGTGGTCAAAAATGGCCAGGGCATCTAAATGGCGATAAACTCGGAAGAGCACCATTCCAGGTTAGGACTGGCTCTCTCATGCAGCGATGAGGTAGTATAAGCAAAAAAAATAAAAATCTAACTAGTCAGTATTGTAGCCTCCTAGAGGGGCTAAAAAAAAGTAAAAAAAAAAAAAAGGGATTTTTTGTAGAAACATACAAATAAAACATAAACAATAAAAAATATAAACATCGTGTGCATTGCCACATCCGAGAATGCCCGCACTATTAAAATATAGAATTATTTATCCCATACGGCAAATAGGATAATGGAAAAAAAGATCAGAATGGTCGATTCACCATTTTTTTATCACTTCACTTACAAAACAAATGTAATAAAATATGATCAAAAAGTCACAAACACTCCAAAATGGTATTATTAAAAAATACAGATCGTCCCGCAAAAAATGAGCCCTGGCACAGCGCAGTAGACGTAACTATGAAAAAGTTATGGGGTCAGAATATGGGGATGTAAAAATAATTGTATAGCCTCGCTGTGCACCTAACCTTTCCAGTGCACTGAAGTCTTTATTTCTTGGGAACGCTGCAACCGATGTTCAGAAGACAGGTATCATTTTAGTCAGCAGAATCAACCCTTCCAAACAGTGTACAGGGTTTGATAGGGTTGTTCCTGCTGACATATGCTCTTTAAGTTAAATCGAACACTCGTCCCTTTTTTAAAAGTGGCAAATTCCTTGCTGACCATATCTAACAGGACTGCCATTTTTTTTTCAACCCGATAACTTTGTCGCCAGTTTTCCTGAAGCGAGCGCCCCCCCCCCCCCCTGTGCACCTTCAGCAGGTCATGACATGATACTAAATACATTCTAAAAGTCTAATTTAATCCTTTCTCAGAGAGTCGACTTGCAATATTTTACAGCCGAGGAATGGTGACAGGGACTGGATTGGTTCGCCCTCGCTCTACCCTTTGATTGCTGCGACGCTTTGATCGCTCAGAGGCGCTTCACTTACACAAACACAAAAATGAGCCGCAAAAAAAAAAAAAGTCTGTGAAGTCCTCAGCGTGACACCCGCGTCCTATCATTCCCCTGTAATCATTTCATCAGGTTCCCAGCTGATTCAATTTGCACAATAATGGCTGTCATATCTTCATGTATAATTGCGGACCCTCGCCCGGAAACGTGCCCATTCTCTCTTGTTATGGCGAAGGCTTTCATTTTGTCGGAGGCAGAATATAAAAAAGTGCTAAAGAACAGCAGAGAAGTGTGAATAAGTGCGAACGTCCCCGTATCTTTACATAAATGGTGTGGTATCGGCCAGTTATTTGGATTTCGTATTAATTTGCAGTCGTAAAACTTTTCTATATTGTGCTTTTTTTCTTTTCTAAAAGTGAAGTGGCAGAAAATCTTGGACATTTTTGTAGCTGAGCTGAGTTTGTACTGGTTTTGTTTCAGTCAAATGACAATAAATATGTATGGGGGGGGGGGGGGAATTGCAGAACTGCCACATGGCTGCCTTGGTCCCCATTTAATTCTGTTGGATTGAGACTTTGGTGTGACTGTTGGAAGATGCACCAAAGTGGCCTGTCTCAGTGTTGCAACTACACTGAGTCATATGCATAGTGCCCTTTAATGCCTTCTCACAGATACACATCAAGTCTCCTCAAGAAATGGGACTCAAGTTGTCTTCTAGTCATAGGCGTGCGCAGCCTATTGCATTGGGGTGTGCACCCTAAAGCACAAACATACACGCCACGCGCTTGTGTATGTATATAGCAAATACACACACACATATATATATATATGCACACACACAAATATACATACATACAAACCGGCACTATCAATGTAATGAAGGAAGAAGAAATCATCTTACTTTATTTTTGCCCTATAAGACGCTCCGACCCATAAGACGCACCTAGGTTTTAGAGGGGGACAATAAGAAAAAAATATTTTTCATTACAACTGAAGTCAGACCACCAATCAGACCCCCAATGTTAATCAGACCTCAGCTGACAGCCCCAATAAGACCCCCAATGTTAATAAGACCCCAATCAGACCTCAGCTCAGACCCCAATGTGAATGACTCCCAATCAGACCTCAGATAAGAGCCCCAGTGCCTTATATCAGCCCCCAGTGTCTCATATCAGCCCCCAACGCCCCTCTTCAGCCCCCCAGTGCCTCTCTTCAGCCCCCCAGCAGCCTCATATCAGCCCCCCATCAGCCTCTCTTCAGCCCCCAGTGCCTCAGATCAGCCCCCAATGCCTCATATCAGCCCCTAATGCCCTTCTTCAGCCCCCCAGTGCCCATATTCAGCCCCCAGCAGCCTCTCTTCAGTCCCCCAGTGGCTCATATTAGCCCCCAGTGCCCCTCTTCAGCCCCCAGTGCCTCCATCAGCCCCCAAATAAAATTAAAAAAAACGTACCTTTCCTGTTCTGGATGCCACCGCTCCTCACTGCCCGCGCTCGGTAATCCTCTTGTACAGTCTACTGTGTGGGCGCGCACAGTGTGAGGTCACAGCACTGCCTCACACGGTGCCCAGCCTTCACAGTGGAGTGCCGAGGACCAGCAAGAGGTGAGTATAGCGCTTTCAGCACTTCCCGGCCCTACTTACAAACGAGACGGCAGTGCAGCACGGAGGTGATAGAACCTCAATCGGCCTGATTAGGGTGTGCCCAGGCACACCCGGCACACCCAGCACACCCCGTGTGCAAGCTTATGCATCTAGTCATAAACAAAAAATAACTCAGTAGTTCTGAATGCAAGAAACTCTTCTCAGTTTTCCATATCTTGCACTCAGGGCTGACCATAGAATTTCTGAGACCCTGGTCTTGGGTCTTCCTCTTTTGGTGAGGGTATAAATATAAATTGTGGAGTAGCAGGAAGAAAAGGAGGAAGATTGTATAAAAGTCTCAGGGGTGCTCCACCAATGAGGCCAGGTGAGGCGATTGCCTCAGGCAGCACCAGGTACGGACAAGTGGGGGGCAGCAGAAAGGCCTTAGGCTCTCATTGTGGAAGCGTTCATCTCTGCATATTCAACAGCATCGCTATGTTAACCAGTATGTTTTGCAGCACTATATGTAATATTCTCCAAGTATGCCTTCAACTGTAAGGCTGGAGGGAAGGGGTTAGGTTTAGAATTTGGCATGCGGGGGGGGGGGGGGCATCATTTCAGTTTTCACCTCAGGCAGCAGAAAGGCTAGATGCACCTCTGAAAAGGCTTACTGTGCCATCTGAATACTCTGACTACGACCTCTAAAGTGACTGTGCGTAAAGGCTATGTACACCGTTGGTGGCAATTTTTTTTATTATTGAATTGTACTAATTTGAGCAAAAAATATATTTTTTTAATTGATCTTTATTAAAAAATGATGAGCTATTTTCCCTGCACAGCTTTGAGTTTATCTACTAGCAGGATCTGTATTTTCTCTGTGCTTCGTCAGGCAGGGAGCTGACGGGTTCCTTATCTCTGACCTTTATAAATACTAAATAAAGCTCAATTCTTATCTTATTGTTAAGAATGTGGCTTAAATAAATGTTTATGACCCTTTAGCAGTTTAGAGATAAGGGTTATTACATGACTGTCAAAAAGTGAAAGTACCATTCACACAGCTAGACAGTTAACCCTTTGTGACAGAACTGCTCAATATTTTGAATAAAGAAAGACCAATTGAAAAAAATTATTTTTAGTCCAAAATGAGTAAAATGCAATCATAAAACAAAATTGTCCCCGAAGGTTTATATATCCTTTAAGGGTTATGGGCTAGTGGTGCTGTGAGTTAATCATGCAATCACTTGCCGTCTAGAGTGGCTTATGGATTAATGCATTTTATTCTGTGATCTATAAAGGATGAAGAGGTCAATGACAATATGCCTGGTGTTTTAGTGTCTCCTGGTAGTAAAATGTATATAGGAGAGAAAAAGAGACGGGAGGCAGCGCCTCGTGTGTGTTGCCGTTTGCCACAAAGTCGCAAATAGATAATAAGTTGTGCTTACCATATGATGTTGCGATGAGTCACAAGAACTTTATTTTGCCTTGCTGGTATTTTCCCGTCCAGCTTACGGGGGATCTGCTCTGCTGCTAAGGTCTCTACCCTTACCACTGCAGCAGTTTCAGGGATGAGAAACAGTAGTAGAAAGGAAATAAAATAAGACCTTTTCCCAGCGCTGATGCAGAAGACGTGGGACCAGATTAGTATCGGTAAAACAGTAACAATTCTTTATTCCAGGTCAATTGGAATAAAGAATTGTCACTGTTTTATCGATACTAATCTGGTCCCCCACGTCTTCTGCATCAGCGCTGGGAAAAGGTCCTATTTTTCTTCCTTTCTACTACTGGTAGTTATTGCCTTCATCCCAGGTGGTCCAGAGTAGGGGATAAGTTAATAACAGTATTCCCTGTAGTCTAGAGTATGGGAGGGGTTATCACCAGAATCTCTTGTAGTCTAAAATAGGAAAGGATTTATTCTAGCATACATAGTGGACTAGGATAGAAAAGGAGTTCAAAACAGCATACTTGATGATCTAGAGGAAGGGGTTAATAGGGTCATCCTTGGTAGTCTAAAGTAAGAAACAGGTTACAACCAGCATCCTTGGTGGTCTAGAATAAGGAATTAGTTGAAAACTACCATCCCTGGTTGTCCAGAGTAGAAAAATGGTTATCACCATCATCCTTGGTGGTTTAGATTAGAAGAGAGGCTAATAGAAGTATCTCTGATGGTGTTGGTATAAGGTAGGGAGAGATGAATACCAGTATTTATGGTAAGATAAAAGAGAGATAGGAGGCAGCGCCTCATGTGTGGTATAGTAAGATAATTAGTAAAAGAGGTAAGTGAAAACTCTTACCGGATGGTGTTGTGATGAGTCACAACACCTATATGTAGCTTGTGCTGATTTGCCCGATCAGCATGCGGGGTGCCTGCGCTGCTGCCTAGGTTCCAGCCCCGTGCCTTGGAAGCAATCGTCGGGGAGAGGTATCATTTGCAGAAGAAGAAATAGAATAAACCTTTTTGATGGCGCTGTCCGCAGGAGTCAGAGACAGGTAGGTATTGGTAACACAATACTTTTTTTATTTTCAGTCAACGCGTTTCAGGGGCGGAGAGCCCCCTTTATCAGGACAATATACAAGATTACAGTATTTATGGTGGTCTAGAGTAGGGAAGGGCATAATGCCAGCATCCCTGGTGGTCTGAAGTAGGAAAGAGGTTAATACTAGCATCTCTAGTGGTCTAGAGTTGGAAAGACAGCTTCTCCGGGAGTCTAGAATTGCAAAAGGGCTAATGACAGCTTCTATGGAAGTCGAGAGTGGGCAAGATGTTAAAATCAGCATCATTGATGATCTAGAGTAGAAAAGGGTTTAATACTGGTCAATAATAGTGATGAGCGGCATAGGCAATATTCGTTTTTTTGCGATATTTCACAAATTTTTCACGTAATATTCACAATAAATTAGCGAATTCTAGAATTCGTGATCTCCAATCATTATGTTCGCGATTGTGCAAATCGGCACTAATGATGCGCATATTTTTTGCGCAATACATGCAACTTCACATTTCATCAGGTCTGAGTAGATATTACTGATTGGTGCACTAAGTATTGTTGTGACATAACAGCTCTGTGTCTGTAGCCTGTATGTATGGACAGCAGAGAAACAGTAATCCCTATCACACTACCTAACACCCTGCACTAGAACCTATCAGTTACACTATATCAGGATCTAACCTACACTGACTATCTCCCACTATCTGTATTATATATATGAGCTAACTAACTATCTAATGTAATTGGATAAGGAATAGGATCCAGATGAAAGCACAGAGCACAGCAATAACACTGCTCTCTCTCTCAGAACTGCAAAAACTGCAGAAAATGGCTGCTGGGGAGGTTCTTATATAGTAAGGGGGAGGAGCTTTCCTATTGGTTGCTAGGGATGCTGCTAAGCTCTGACAAAGATTTTGCAGCGATTACGAATATATAACACTATATTCTACATCTTCGCAAATTCTCAAAGTGCCGATATTCGCGATAAAAATTCGCAATTAGAATATTCGCGATCAACACTAGTCAATACCCCAAATCTGCCACTTCACTAAAATGTCCTCTCCTTCAAAGGTTCCTTCTGTAAAAATTATCATATCTCATCATTCATTGTAAAAGAGTATTTTACTCCTAAAAAATTATGGACGACTCAATAACATTTATATACAGGTTGTATTTCATTATATTTTATGGGGAAATGATCTTTATCGCTCTGTGATGTCGTTGAAGACGTCTTCATGCTACATTCTTCACACTGTATTCCTTGGGCGATAATGACACGTAATCTACTAATACAACATATAAATCCCAGTGATGGATCTTCCCAATTAACTCATATTCCTCTATGGAAACATTGCATTTAATTGGCCCAATAAACAATTAAAATAAGTGTGCCGCTCCTCCTGGATATAGGATTGCTATATTCTGCTTGATTTATCATTTATAGGCTCATTATGAGTCATTTACAATTGGGCTGAATTTCTCCTTCGATTTCCTCGCCATCACTGCTTCATTTCTGCTCCTGACTCTCTGACATTGACATCTTCTGGTTAGTGAAATGTTAATGGGTAAAGCTAAAATAAAACTACTGGGAAAGTAGGTCATGAATGGAGAGGAGGACGCTGCTCGGGATTCAGATCTGTGTTGACGAGATGAAGACGACCAGTGAACAAATATGATGCTATGAAAGAGGTCGATATCTGGCGGGATGATATTGTTATAATTGGGAACATATTCATTAGGGGTTCTTGTAATAGGCACTTCATTATGGCAGAGCTGGGGGCCCTTGTGGGGCCCTATAGCAATTCCACTTCTTGAGGGCCAAAGGTGACAAAGGGAGCACCCTAATTTGTATACAACATGGGGGTTTGTGAAGTCAGCTGTCGGATGCCACCAACTTACCTATGTAAGTAAACAAAAGAATTGTCAAAGGATCTACGGGAAAAGGTAGTTGAACTCTATAAAACAGGAAAGGGATGTAAGAAAATACCAAAGGACTTGAGAATGCCAATCAGCAGTGTTCAAACTCTAATTAAGAAGTGGAAAAGTAGGGGTTCTGTTGAAACCAAACCACGGTCAGGTAGACCAACTAAACTTTCAGCCACAACTGACAGGAAAATTGTTCAGGATGCAAGGAAAACCCGACAAATAACTTCAGGTGAAATACAGGACTCTCTGAAAGAACGTGGTGTGGCTGTTTCAAAATGCACAATATGGAGGCACTCGAAGAAAGATGGGTTGCATGGTCAAGTTGCCAGAAGAAAGCTATTACTACGCAAATGCCACAAAGTATCCCGCTTACAATATGCCAAACAGCACAGAGACAAGCCTCAAACCTTCTGAGCCAAAGTCATTTGGAGTGTTGAGACTAAAATTGAACTGTTTGGACACAACCATAAACGCTACATTTGGAGAGGAGTCAACAAGGCCTATGATGAAAGGTAGACAATTCCTACTGTGTACAAACATGGTGGTGGATCGTTGATGTTTTGGGGATGTGTGAGCAACAAAAGGCACAGGAAATTTGGTCAGAATTGATGGCAATATGAATGCAGTAATGTATCAACAAATACTGGAAGAAAATTTGCACTCATCATCCCAGAAGCTGGGCATGGGACGTACTTGACGGTGATTAAGGGTAAAGAACGGGGAGGTTTCTTAGGGTGGCCATACCTATAGATTACCGGCAGCTAAACCTTATGATTTTGGACAAGAACGTCCAAACATCTGTGTGTGGAGGTTCAATCAACCCCTAATGGCAGATGGAGAAAGAGGATTTCAAGATGCCTAAAGCCTTTTTTCCACTCCCTACTAATTTTTTAAAAAAAATATATTTTTACTTTATTAATGCAGCTGAAGGGGGTACTACTGAAAGGGGCAGAATGTGGGCATTACTACTATGAGGGGGCATAATGTGGGCATTACTACTGTGAGGGGAAACAATGTGGGCATTACTATTGTGAAGGGGCACACTGTGGGCATTACTACTGTGAGGGGGCACACTGTGGGCATTACTACTGTGAGGGGGGACAATGTGGGCATTACTACTGTGAGGGGGCACAATGTGGGCATCGGTACTGTGAAGGGACAATGTGGGCATAACTACTGTGAGGGGGCACAATCTGGGCATTACTACTGTAAGAAGGCACAATGTATGCACATGGGGGCCCCATGGGGCAGGACTCAATGTGGCCAATGGTTTAAACTGAGGAAACATTGTGACTCTGTACGCCAATGTAAAGAGTCAACCCATATAGATGCCAGGCTCGTGTGTGAGACAACGCATACATTTTTGACGCTCTTACAAGGTCAGCTACTTTTAAACTTGGAGAAATACATATTTTTGGACCATGAAGGTCTGTACAAAACCAAGGAGACATTTCAGAACAGGGAATATAAAAATCTCTACAGTTTTATTTCATTTGATTGTGTTTTTATGGCTGGTAAACGGGTTACCTGTGGAGCTGGCAATAAATATTGTCTCAGATTTAGTCAGACCTCCAGTAAAAGGCCAAGATTTATAGCGTTTTATTGATTTCTTATGCTGGTCTAAAAAAGGCTGGTTATTGAAATAAATTGACAGGTTTCAGTTCTCCTCCACCCGATAACTGTCTCGTCTAATGATGGAAGAGGCGACCACACCACCTCAATATAAAAGCTAATTTCCAATTTAGGATGCGTGAACACAGACAAATAAAACTCAGATGACTATCAGTAAATCTATGTGTCATTTAATACATAGTGGCATTTATACAGCTCCACACTGAGAAATTGACAGAATGTCTTATAAAACTAAGAACAAAAAGAAAGAAAAAACATTTTAACCACTTTATAAGATATATAAATTCTCCAGTTCTGGATCTCACAATTTCATTTCTTCCAAAGTTTAAGTTTCATGAACCTAAAACACATTGAGATACATTACTTTTGTCATGTAAATCTAATGCACATATCATAATAAAGAAAATTCTGGTGTTAATGTAAAAGAATATAACTACTAAAATTCTGTCCCAATATACAATAATATAACTACTATAATACTGCCCCTATGTAGAAGAATATAACTACTATAATACTGCTCCTATGTACAAGAATATAACTACTATAATACTGCTCCTATGTACAGGAATATAACTACTATAATACTGCCTCCTATGTACAAGAATATAACTACTATAATACTGCCTCCTATGTACAAGAATATAACTACTATAATACTGCTCCTATGTACAATAATTTAACTACTATGATACTGCTTCTATGTACAAGAATATAACTACTATAATACTGATCCTATGTACAAGAATATAACTACTATAATACTGCCTCCTATGTACAATAATTTAACTACTATGATACTGCTTCTATGTACAAGAATATAACTACTATAATACTGCTCCTATGTAGAAGAATATAACTACTATAATACTTCTCCTATGTACAAGAATATAACTACTATAATACTGCTCCTATGTACAGGAATATAACTACTATAATACTGCCTCCTATGTACAAGAATATAACTACTATAATACTGCCTCCTATGTACAAGAATATAACTACTATAATACTGCTCCTATGTACAATAATTTAACTACTATGATTCTGCTTCTATGTACGAGAATATAACTACTATGATACTGCTTCTATGTAGAATATAACTACTATAATACTGCCTCCTATGTACAAGAATATAACTACTATAATACTGCTCCTATGTACAATAATTTAACTACTATGATACTGCTTCTATGTACAAGAATATAACTACTATAATACTGATCCTATGTACAAGAATATAACTACTATAATACTGCCTCTATGTACAAGAATATAACTACTATAATACTGCCCCTATGTACAAGAATATAACTACTATAATACTGCATCTATGTACAAGAATATAACTACTATAATACTGCCTCCTATGTACAAGAATATAACTACTATAATACTGCCTCCTATGTACAAGGATATAACTACTATAATACTGATCCTATGTACAAGAATATAACTACTATAATACTGCTCCTATGTACAATAATTTAACTACTATGATACTGCTCCTATGTACAAGAATATAACTACTATAATACTGCTCCTATGTACAGGAATATAACTACTATAATACTGCTCCTATGTACAGGAATATAACTACTATAATACTGCTCCTATGTACAAGAATATAACTGCTATAATACTGCTCCTATGTACAAGAATATAACTAATATAATACTGCTCCTATGTACAAGAATATAACTACTATAATACTGCTCCTATGTACAAGAATATAACTGCTATAATACTGCTCCTATGTACAAGAATATAACTACTATAATACTGCTCCTATGTACAAGAATATAACTACTATAATACTGCTCCTATGTACAAGAATATAACTACTATAATACTGCTCCTATGTACAGGAATATAACTACTATAATACTGCTCCTATGTACAAGAATATAACTACTATAATACTGCCTCCTATGTACAAGAATATAACTACTATAATACTGCTCCTATGTACAATAATTTAACTACTATGATACTGCTTCTATGTACAAGAATATAACTACTATAATACTGATCCTATGTACAAGAATATAACTACTATAATACTGCCTCTATGTACAAGAATATAACTACTATAATACTGCCCCTATGTACAAGAATATAACTACTATAATACTGCATCTATGTACAAGAATATAACTACTATAATACTGCCTCCTATGTTCAAGAATATAACTACTATAATACTGCCTCCTATGTTCAAGAATATAACTACTATAATACTGCCTCCTATGTTCAAGAATATAACTACTATAATACTGCTCCTATGTACAAGAATATAACTACTATAATACTGCTCCTATGTACAGGAATATAACTACTATAATACTGCCTCCTATGTACGAGAATATAACTACTATGATACTGCTTCTATGTACAAGAATATAACTACTATAATACTGCCTCCTATGTACAAGAATATAACTACTATAATACTGCCTCCTATGTACAAGGATATAACTACTATAATACTGATCCTATGTACAAGAATATAACTACTATAATACTGCTCCTATGTACAAGAATATAACTACTATAATACTGCTCCTATGTACAAGAATATAACTACTATAATACTGCTCCTATGTACAAGAATATAACTACTATAATACTGCTCCTATGTACAAGAATATAACTACTATAATACTGCTCCTATGTACAGAATATAACTACTATAATACTGCTCCTATGTACAAGAATATAACTACTATAATACTGCCTCCTATGTACGAGAATATAACTACTATAATACTGCTCCTATGTACAAGAATATAACTACTATAATACTGCCCCTATGTACAAGAATATTACTACTATAATACTGCCTCCTATGTACAACAATCTAACTACTATAATACTGCTCCTATGTACGAGAATATAACTACTATAATACTGCTCCTATGTACAAGAATATAACTACTATAATACTGCCCCTATGTACAAGAATATTACTACTATAATACTGCCTCCTATGTACAACAATCTAACTACTATAATACTGCTCCTATGTACAAGAATATAACTACTATAATACTGCTCCTATGTACAAGAATATAACTACTATAATACTGCTCCTATGTACAGGAATATAACTACTATAATACTGCTCCTATGTACAAGAATATAACTACTATGGGGGGCGGAGTTTGGCCGCTGAGCTGCATGGCTGCTGGTGACTGAGCAACTCATCCTAAACGGCACAAACCCCCTTTTATAGCACCTTTCAGAAGCTCAATATGGGCAAAGTGGGGAGAGATCGCCCCAGGGAACCTGCCGACCCACCTGTGAGCCGCTCCAAACAGCCTGACATGGAGCAATTCCTGAGAAAAGCTTCCAAGGGCACCGCTGCAGGGACGCCTAAGATGGCGCCGGCTCCTTCTCTTCATTCTGATGCGGATGAATTTTCGGAAGCGGGAAGTATTTCGGATGCTTCCGAGTATAAAAATCGGAAGCGGGGAACAAACCTTTCGAAAGCGATCCTTCGCGAAATTCTGGATTCTGCGCTGGCTCCCCTGAAGCAGGACTTGGCTGAAATAAAGACCGATCTCCGATCCATTGGCCAAAGAGTCGCTGCGCTGGAAAACTCGCAAGATGCGATTATTCGCTTCGGTGAGGAAACCTGCTCCACCCTTGGTTCGCATAAAGATCTTCTTAACGATGCCCTCCTGCGAATCGAAGATCAGGAGAATCGCAACCGCAGACGTAATATTCGCATCCGCGGCCTCCCTGAAATATTCGCATCGGAAGTTCTAGAAAAAATCGCGAAAGAAATATTCGCAAATCTTTTAAATCCAGAAAGAGCAGCAAATATTGTCATTGAACGCATACACCGCGCTCTTCGTCCCAAGCCAAAGGCTTCAGACCCTCCGAGGGATGTTGTCTGCGGTATCCTCAGTTTTGTGGACACTGCGGCTCTATTGAAAGCCAGTAGAGAGGCGGACCGCCTGGAATATGAAGGCTCGCAGCTGCAGTTCTTTCAGGACTTGGCACCTTCCACGCTGGCAAAGAGACGTATTTTGCGTCCGCTTCTTGAAGTTCTTAAATCCTCCGGGATCCAGTTTCGCTGGCTATACCCCTTTGGCTTGGCCGTCATCAAAAACGGAAGGCAGATCACCATACGCACGCCTCAGGACTTATCAGGGGCCTGGGTCCCACTGGGTATAGCTCCGATTGAAATCCCGTCCTGGATGCCGGCAGACCAGGGAGATCCTATACCCTCACCTCCGACTGCAGACACCTGGTCCCTTGTGCCTGCCGGGAAGAAATCCCGACCCAGTCAGAGTTCTCAGGCCTCCGCTGCTGCGGGACGCTCTCCTCATCGCTGAAGCCTCTCTGCTAAGATGATCACCATTTTCTGCCGGCCACAGTTCCGGTGTTCTCCTGAAGTGGACCTCCGAAAGTTACAGATTTTCTCCTGTTATACTGTTCAGGACATGCATCGGAGCCGTCTAGTCTTTTGACAAGGCCTTTCTGGATGTATCCAGGCCTTTGTTTACCTCCCTGAGGTCTTCACCTTCCTGAATGTTATCTACCTCTCCCCTCCCACCCCCTCTGCACAGGGGATTTGTTTGCCGATGTTTCCCTCATTGACTTCCTTGTTACCTGATGGCCTTTTCATGGCCTCTCCCAGCTCTACGAGACCCCCCGCCTGATGGATCCCGGCACCAGTCCGTGATGAGAAAGGATCCTCTGATTCCCAGGCGCTCCGTGGAGCTCTTAGTTCTGCATTATGTGATTATGATTTACTGCCTGCCTTATTGTCTACCTTCTTTTGCCCTCATGTGTCTCCCCTTTTGTGTCCTCTTATCCCATCCTAATGCTTTTTCTTGGTTCGCTCAGATTATGATTGCTCTGTGCTTTCCTACTGACTTAAAATGGCTTCTCTTATAGTTTCCTCCCTTAATGTCCGGGGCCTGAACGAGCCGTGCAAAAGATCCCAGGTGATTTCCTTACTACAAAAAGACAAAGTCTCAATCGCCTTTTTTCAAGAAACACATTTCCGGGCAGGTAAGATTCCCAATCTTCCTTCCAAAAGGTTCAATCAGTGGTTCCACAGCGCACAGACCTCCGCTAGCCGGGGTGTCAGTATTGCCATTCACAAGCAAGTACCCTTTGCGGTTGCAGCCTCCTCCTCGGATCCTGATGGCCGGTACTTATTTGTGAAGGGCTCTATAGCAGGCACACCGGTTACACTGGCCAATATTTACGCGCCTAATAGGGGACAGGTTGCATGGCTGGTTCAGACCCTCTCTGCGCTGGCTGCATTCAAACAGGGTATGGTAATTCTGGGGGGAGATTTTAATGTGACCCTAGACCCACTCCTGGACTCCTCCTCTGGGAAATCGGCTATCACTCATATCCGTCTTAGAAGGTGGCTCTGCGTAAACTAGGTGTTATTGACACCTGGCGTACCCTGAACCCCACAGGTCGTGACTACTCGTTCTACTCCCATGCCAAGTCCTCACACAACAGATTAGACTATGTCTTTGTCTCCTCTGAGCATGTCAAACAAATTGTGAACACCCGAATAGGCAACATCACGTTGTCGGACCATGCCCCCGTCTTTCTGACAGTCTCGCTGTCCACTCTCCCTACACGGGAATGGAACTGGCGTCTCAATGAAACCATCATCCAGGACCAGGTGTCATCTGAGAAAATAGCCACCTCCCTCCAGGAGTTCTTCAGTAATAACACCGCAGGTCCCTCCCCTCCCTCCCCGGCTGTAATCTGGGAAACCCACAAGGCCGTGATCCGTGGAGAGCTTATCGCTCTTGGCTCCCATCTTAAAAAACAAAGAGCCCAGGCCATGTCCACCCTCCTATCCCGTATCGCCACTCTCGAGCTCAGCCATAAGCAATCCCAAGCGTTAAGCCTTGCGGAGGAGCTTTCGGTCGCGCAGTCTCAATTAAAAGATATGTTGAACGTTACCTCGGCTAAGTTACTCCTTCGTGCGTGCTTTAAGTCCTACGCACATGGCGACAGAGGGAACAAACTTATGGCGGCGCTAACTAAACAACAATTTTCTGACTCCTTCATTCCGGCAATCAAAGATGCGGCGGGCAACCACCTTAAATCCACCCCTGAGATAGCCAAAGCATTTTGTGCCTTTTACGAAGACCTTTACAACCTCCCGGCCCCTCCTGGATCATCTCCCTGTTCCATCGCGGAGGCCTCGAGTAGGTTCCTCTCCTCCCTTCAGCTTCCCTCTATATCCCCGGATCAGTCCTCCCAACTATTAGCTCCCATCTCCGGCCCAGAAGTCCTGAAAGTTCTAGCCACTATCCCCTCCGGTCGTAGTCCTGACCCTGATGGTTTCACCATCTCTTATTATAAAACTTTTAAATCTGTTCTAGCTCCTCAATTTAGCTCCCTATGTAATTATCTCCTGGGTGGTGGCCACCTCCCTCCCCAGTCACTCACAGCCCACATCACCATTATTCATAAGGAGAATAAAGACCCGTTGCAATGTGGCAGCTACCGCCCTATCTCCCTACTAAATACGGACATTAAATGGTGGGCTAAGATCCTGGCTCAACGGATTCAAAAAGTTCTCCCGGATGTTATTCACAAAGAACAAGTTGGCTTTGTCTCTGGCAGACAGGGCAATGAGAATACTGTTCGCCTCCTTCATCTCATGAACTGGGCACGGACTCTTTCAACTCCGCTAGCTCTGCTGAGCACTGATGCAGAGAAAGCTTTTGACAGAGTGAGCTGGCAGTATATGTCACTGGCTCTGTCGAAATTTGGCTTTCCTGACCAACTTATTTCAGCGATTCTCTCTCTATACTCGGCCCCCTCTGCCAGGGTCAAAGTCAACGGCACTCTTTCACCCGCCTTTGCCATTACTTATGGCACTAGGCAGGGTTGCCCTCTCTCCCCCTCGCTATTCGTGATAGTCGTGGAAACTCTCCTGTGCAAAATCAGGCAAGATCCCGATATTAAGGGTCTCCAGAAAGCCTCCCACACTCACCTCATGGCTGCATTTGCAGACGACCTCCTTATTATGACCACCAACCCTGAGACATCCTTCCCCCGGCTACACTCTATATTTGAAGAATTTGGTTGGGTCTCCAATTTCAAGATCAACTATAGCAAATCCCTTGCCCTGAATGTCACCTGTAAACCCGCTCTTGTTGCGTCGCTTAAACGCTCCACCCCCTTCACTTGGGCCGCTCGGGACATCACATTTTTGGGGATTCACATCTCTGCAAATCTGAATGACCTTTACAGCCTTAATTACACCCCTATGCTCAACTCCATTAAATCCCATCTACAGTCGGTTAAACTTCCCTTCATCTCCTGGATAGGCAGGAATAATTATCTCAAGACCTTCATTGTCCCCAAACTCCTATACCTGCTGCAGACGTTACCCATATGGCTCCCGCGCTCGTACTTTATAGAGCTGCGTCGGAGATTCTCCCTTTTCCTCTGGACGAACAAATCATCTAGGATAGCTTATTCCACATTGAGGGAAAAAAGGTTTGGTGGCTTCGGCCTTCCCGATGTCCACCTGTATTACACTGCCACGCACCTGAATAGGTGCTTTTCTCTTCTTTCCCGAAGCCCCCCGAACCTATGCACAGCTCTAGAACGCGGCCTAGTTACATATAAAGACACTCTCGTCCTGTGGGGGGTCCGTAGTTGTACGCCCTCACATTCCTTTGCCTCCCCCATTTGGAAGGGCATGCTCGTTGAATGGGCTAAACTCTATAGATCTAAAGATCTGAGATTCCCAAGCCCCCACCTCCCTTTGCACTTATTACAAAACTTAGTTCACCCTGAGACCACTGCCCCTTCAGGTGTTTGGTATCAGTTGTCTAACCACAAACTACAGGCGGTTGTATCTGCGACTGGGGACTTGGCATGGGACACGATTCGGGCCTTACCTGAGGTTCAGAAGCAATCCTTCTTGGCTCTTGCTGCCTTTCGCAAAGATATTGCGATGTTGAAACTCCCTCCCTTCTGCACGGAAGAATCTACCTGGCTGGAAAAGAAACTAGATATGCCGATCCCCCCGAAGAAGCCCTTGTCAACTCTCTACAAGGAGTTACTCTCTTCCACACCCCCAGTACTATCCTTTTTAGTGGCCTGGGAGAAGGAGCTCTCGTACCGACTCTCAGAACCCGAAAAAGCATTTATCCTCTCCAATTCTCACGGATTCAGTCGTTGTATCAAAATACAGGAAAATTCCTTTAAGCTACTTACACGTTGGTACAAAACACCTGAATTCCTCCATAATCTTAATCACGAAATACCTGATCAGTGCTGGAGGTGTGGAACAGAGAAGGGGTCCCTGTCTCACATATGGTGGTCCTGCAGTCTAATCCGTCCCTTCTGGACACAGATTGAGAGCCTAATCGGGCACATTTACGGCTCCCCTATAAGTTTAGATGCGCAATTAGTCCTGCTTTGGTGCCCCAATATGTCCCTCACCCCTTCTAAGAACAACCTACCAACGTTACTTCTAACTGCTGCCCGCCTGCTGGTCCCTCTGTTGTGGAAGAACGACTCTGCACCTAAGCTGCTGATGTGGCAAGAGAAAGTGGATCAGATATGTCGTTTTGAAGAACTGGCTCACTGGGAATCTCACACTCGCCCTCGTTTTCTGGATATATGGAGTCCCTGGAAAGCCTATCGCCACCCGGCGTCTTGAACGACCCTGTCATGATCTGACCGACACCGCCATTACTGAACCTACCACCCCCCCTCCCTCTCCCTTCCTCCCTTCTTCTTGTATGTGATTTCTTTATTCCTGTCCGTTGTCCTGTTTGTCTATATGTGTTTATTTCCCCCCTCATTTGTTTGACTATTGTTATATTTGATTGCACTATTCTGATGCCATCTGCGTATGGCGTATGCTGTACTGTGGCACTTTCTAACTATTTGCTATCTCAATAAAAAGAGATTTGGTTAAGAATATAACTACTATAATACTGCCCCTATGTACAAGAATATAACTACTATAATACTGCTCCTATGTACAAGAATATAACTACTATACACTACGTGCAGAATTATTAGGCAAATGAGTATTTTGACCACATCATCCTCTTTATGCATGTTGTCTTACTCCAAGCTGTATAGGCTCAAAAGCCTACTACCAATTAAGCATATTAGGTGATGTGCATCTCTGTAATGAGAAGGGGTGTGGTCTAATGACATCAACACCCTATATCAGGTGTGCATAATTATTAGGCAACTTCCTTTCCTTTGGCAAAATGGGTCAAAAGAAGGACTTGACAGGCTCAGAAAAGTCAAAAATAGTGAGATATCTTGCAGAGGGATGCAGCACTCTTAAAATTGCAAAGCTTCTGAAGCGTGATCATCGAACAATCAAGCGTTTCATTCAAAATAGTCAACAGGGTCGCAAGAAGCGTGTGGAAAAACCAAGGCGCAAAATAACTGCCCATGAACTGAGAAAAGTCAAGCGTGCAGCTGCCAAGATGCCACATGCCACCAGTTTGGCCATATTTCAGAGCTGCAACATCACTTGAGTGCCCAAAAGCACAAGGTGTGCAATACTCAGAGACATGGCCAAGATAAGAAAGGCTGAAAGACGACCACCACTGAACAAGACACACAAGCTATAACGTCAAGACTGGGCCAAGAAATATCTCAAGACTGATTTTTCTAAGGTTTTATGAACTGATGAAATGAGAGTGAGTCTTGATGGGCCAGATGGCTGGATTGGTAAAGGGCAGAGAGCTCCAGTCCGACTCAGACGCCAGCAAGGTGGAGGTGGAGTACTAGTTTGGGCTGGTATCATCAAAGATGAGCTTGTGGGGCCTTTTTGGGTTGAGGATGGAGTCAAGCTCAACTCCCAGTCCTACTGCCAGTTTCTGGAAGACACCTTCTTCAAGCAGTGGTACAGGAAGAAGTCTGCATCCTTCAAGAAAAACATGATTTTTATGCAGGACAATGCTCCATCACACGCGTCCAAGTACTCCACAACGTGGCTGGCAAGAAAGGGTATAAAAGAAGAAAATCGAATGACATGGCCTCCTTGTTCACCTGATCTGAACCCCATTGAGAACCTGTGGTCCATCATCAAATGTGAGATTTACAAGGAGGGAAAACAGTACACCTCTCTGAACAGTGTCTGGGAGGCTGTGGTTGCTGCTGCACGCAATGTTGATGGTGAACAGATCAAAACACTGACAGAATCCATGGATGGCAGGCTTTTGAGTGTCCTTGCAAAGAAAGGTGGCTATATTGGTGTCACGACCGCTATCCCAGCAGCGGTCGTGTCGCACCAGACGGAGGGGAAGGGGGACCCTATTCTACGGATGGGAAATAGAACGGTCACCCCTAACTAACCCTAAACTGGCACCTGTCTGTCCTGATACCCTAGACGGGGTGTGAACCCGTGCGGCGAGCAGGATGCCTAAACCCTCAGTCACCCTAACAAGACTAGACTGGGGAAAGGCAGATGGGAGCACTAGTCACCATCACTCACGTCTAGGAGAACAACAGGGGAAGACAGCAACAAACAAACAAACAAACAATCTATAACATAGACTTATCCAGTCACGAGCAGAGAAGGTGATCCCAACAACGACAGTCCACGCCAGACCAGAGCTCCACAGCAATACCGGCAAACGATCTCCTTCAAAGGTCAGAATAGCACTGGAAGTAAGGACTATATCTGGCAATGACTGCAAGTGAAACTGAAACTAATATAGTAGCTGACAGGACTCACCTGAGAAGGATGCCTACAAACTCCCAGTCAGGACAAAAAGGTTCACAAGGCAAAACCCTGATGACATACACTGAACCACAGAGCAAACTCACAAGCTATCGCGAGTAGCAAGTCGCTGCGACCTTCTCCTCCCAGACCTGTCTGGATCAGTCACAGTCGTGACAGTACCCCCCTTTCTACGAGGGGCCACCGGACCCTCAAGACCCGGCCTCTCCGGATGGGACCTATGAAAAGCTTGAATAAGTCTGTCCGCCTTTATCTCTGATGCTGGCACCCACATTCTCTCTTCGGGACCATAACCTCTCCAGTGCACCAGGTACTGAAGAGAGCGGCGAACATATCGTGAATCAACAATCTTTTCTACCTGAAACTCAAGACTGCCATCAACAACCACCGGTGGAGGCGGTAGTGGCAATGGTTCAGGAGGTTCTACATATCTCTTAAGCAGAGATCTGTGGAAGACATTATGGATCCTTAGAGTCTGAGGTAGCTCCAGACAAAAAGCCACCGGGTTAATGACCTTAATTACCCTATAAGGACCAATAAATCTCGGACCTAATTTCCACGAGGGAACCTTCAACTTGATATTTCTGGTAGACAACCACACCAAGTCATTCACCCCAAGGTCCGGACCTTCAGAGCGCTTCTTATCAGCCGCACGTTTGTATCTACCACCAATTCTCTTCAAACTTTCTTGCACACTCTGCCACACTGATGAAAGTGAAGATGCAAATCGTTCCTCCTCGGGAATCCCAGACGGCCCCCCCTCACTAAACGTACAAAACTGAGGATGGAAACCATACGCACCAAAAAATGGTGACTTATCTGTGGATTCTTGACGACGATTATTAATGGCAAACTCGGCTAACGGTAAATAAGATGACCATTCCTCCTGATTTTCGGAAACAAAGCATCTCAAATATGTCTCTAGGTTTTGATTGGTACGTTCAGTCTGACCGTTGGACTGTGGATGGAAAGATGAAGAAAACGACAGATGAACCCCTAAACGAGAACAAAAAGCTTTCCAAAATTTAGAAACAAATTGGGTACCACGATCCGAAACAATATCGGAAGGGACCCCGTGAAGCTTCACGATGTGGTCAATAAAAACCTGAGCCAGTGTATTAGCATTAGGCAATGCGGTAAGAGCAATAAAGTGCACCATTTTACTGAATCTGTCAACAACTACAAGAATAACAGTCTTCCCAGCAGATACTGGTAGATCCGTAATGAAATCCATTGATAGGTGCGTCCAAGGCCTGTTGGGGATGGCCAGAGGTAAAAGACGCCCTGCTGGACGAGTATGATCTACCTTAGAACGAGCACAGGTAGCACATGCAGACACAAAATTAAACACCTCCTGGCGCCACTTAGGCCACCAGAACCGACGAGACACTAATTCAGAGGTTGCCTTACTACCTGGGTGTCCTGCCAGTGTGGAGTTATGGTGTTCTTTTAGTATCTCCAGGCTTAAATTTTCTGGCACAAACAGTTTACCCGAGGGGCAGGAGGCCGGGGCGTCCCCCTGAGCTTCCAACACCCTCCCCTCTAAACCTGAGTGTAATGCAGAGACCACCACCCCCTTTTGCAAAATAGGCTCTGGTACCTCAACATCACCCCCTCCAGGAAAACTTCGAGACAATGCATCCGCCTTAGTATTTTTTGCCCCCGGGCGATAGGTTATTACAAAATTAAACCTAGTAAAAAATAACGACCACCGAGCCTGTCTCGGGTTGAGACGTTTAGCAGACTCAAGATATAATAAGTTTTTGTGATCAGTAATCACTGTGATGGGATGAACCGCCCCCTCCAAAAAATTACGCCACTCCTCAAAGGCCAACTTAATAGCCAAAAGTTCCCTGTTGCCAATATCATAGTTCCTTTCTGCAGTAGACAATTTCTTCGAAAAGAAAGCACACGGACGCCATTCACCAGGGGACGGGCCCTGAGAAAGTACCGCTCCCACCCCCACCTCTGATGCATCAACCTCTACAATAAAAGGAAGCGAGACATCTGGCTGTACGAGAATAGGGGCCGAGGTGAATCTCTCCTTCAGAGATGTAAAGGCAGTTTTGGCTGCATGTGACCATTTGGAAAAATCGGATCCCTTTCGGGTCATGTCAGTCAGTGGTTTGACCACCAAGGAATAGTTCTTTATAAACTTTCTATAAAAATTGGCAAACCCCAGGAAACGTTGCAATGCCTTCAGGTTCTCAGGCAGATCCCAGTCCATAATCGCCCGGACTTTCTCTGGATCCATGCGGAAACCTGAATCTGACAACACATACCCCAGAAATTGCAGTTCTTTTACGGCGAACACACATTTCTCTAATTTAGCAAACAATTTGTTGGCCCTTAATATCTGCAGCACTTGTCTCACATGGATCTTATGTGTCTCCAAATCCGGAGAATAGACCAGGATGTCATCAAGATATATCACAACAAATCTCCCGATAAGGTGACTAAAAATATCGTTGACAAAATGTTGGAACACCGCAGGCGCATTAGTAAGACCAAATGGCATGACCAGATTTTCATAATGCCCTTCTGGAGTATTAAAAGCCGTCTTCCACTCATCCCCCTCTTTGATGCGAACCAGGTTATAGGCTCCTCTGAGATCCATTTTAGAGAACCATTTAGCACCAGCAACCTGATTAAAGAGGTCGGGAATGAGAGGAAGAGGATAGGGATCTCGGATAGTTATCCGGTTTAATTCCCGGAAATCCAGGCAAGGACGCAGGCCCCCATCTTTCTTTTTAACAAAAAAGAAACCTGCAGCCACTGGTGAAGAAGAGGGTCTGATGTGTCCCTTAGCCAAACTCTCCGAAATATAATCTTTCATAGCCTTCCTCTCCGGGCCGGAAAGATTGTATAACCGGGTTTTAGGTAGTTTTGCCCCAGGTACAAGATTAATCGGGCAATCATATGGACGATGAGGTGGTAACCCCTGACAACCCTTCTCAGAAAACACATCCATAAAATCTGACAGAAAAGCAGGTAGAGATGTTACAGAGAGTGTAGAGAACCTACTACTCAAGCAGTTGTCCTTACAATGTTCACTCCACTTCAGAATCTCCCCGGCCTGCCAATCCACCACTGGATTGTGGGTCACCAGCCAGGGAAGCCCCAATACCATAGGAGCCGGAAGACCGTCCAGGACATAACAAGAGATATGTTCTTTATGGAGGTCCCCTACCTGCAGATGGATATTATGGATGATCTGAGTTAACTCTCTCTGAGTAAGAGGGGAGGAGTCGATGGCAAAAACAGGAATAGTTCTGCGTACCGGTTCCGGAGTAAAACCCAGAGCCTGAGCAAACCGTGAATCCACCAAGTTGACGCCTGCCCCACTATCCAAAAAGACGGAACAGATCTCAGTCTTATTGCCCGCCTCAACGGTAGCGGACAACAAAAACTGAGACATGCGTATGGAGGAAACAAATACGCCCAGACTGTTATCCTCCGCACAATCTGGGGACTCTAGTTTTTCCGGCGGCTCCTTTGTTTGTGGTCTCTTGGGTTCTGAGGGACATACATTTACAAAATGACCCCTCCACCCACAACGAAAACAAACCTCTGACCTACGGCAGACCTTAGGAGGATTCACCCGTCTAGTGGCGCCCCCTATTTGCATTGGTTTGACTGGATCATAACAAACTGATCCCTGCCCTATAGAGGCCTCTGTAGAATCTAATAGTCTCTCCCTGAGTCGTCTGTCGATTCTTATGGACAGAGACATAGCAGCCTCAAGAGACCCAGGGACCTCGTATACCGCCAGCGCGTCTTTTAATTTTTCAGACAACCCCTGGCAGAACTGACTCCTAAGGGCTGAGTCGTTCCATAATGTATCAGTAGCCCACCTACGGAATTCGGAACAATATAGTTCAGCAGACCGGTTCTCTTGCCGAAGTCTACGTAGCTTAGACTCAGCCAGTGAGACCCTGTCCAGGTCATCATATACGAGACCCAGGGCTTCAAAAAACTCCTCCACTGATCGTAAGGCCGGAGAGTCTGATGGTAGGGAGAAAGCCCAAGCCTGCGGATCTCCTTGCAAGAGCGAAATTACAATGCCCACCCGTTGTTCCTCACCGCCGGAGGACCTAGGGCGTAACCTGAAGAACAATTTACAAGCTTCTCTGAAGGTTACAAATTGGTCTCTTCCTCCTGAGAACCTATCAGGCAAAGCCACTTTTGGCTCAGGAGTACCCTGGTTTCCCGTAGCAACAGTGGAACCCAAGGATTGCTGCTGCTGCTGCTGCAGCACAGTGTCTTTTAATCCTGCCACTTCAAGGGATAACCCCTGTAATTGTTTCGCCAAAACCGTAACCGGATTCATAGTGGAACAGAAAAATACAAAGCAAAACAGCAAGCAAAAAAAAAAAAAAAAAAAGAAATGTCCCCTTTTTTTTTTTTTTTTTTCCTTTTCTCTTTAAAATGGCCAGATATACTGTCACGACCGCTATCCCAGCAGCGGTCGTGTTGCACCAGACGGAGGGGAAGGGGGACCCTATTCTACGGATGGGAAATAGAACGGTCACCCCTAACTAACCCTAAACTGGCACCTGTCTGTCCTGATACCCTAGACGGGGTGTGAACCCGTGCGGCGAGCAGGATGCCTAAACCCTCAGTCACCCTAACAAGACTAGACTGGGGAAAGGCAGATGGGAGCACTAGTCACCATCACTCACGTCTAGGAGAACAACAGGGGAAGACAGCAACAAACAAACAAACAAACAATCTATAACATAGACTTATCCAGTCACGAGCAGAGAAGGTGATCCCAACAACGACAGTCCACGCCAGACCAGAGCTCCACAGCAATACCGGCAAACGATCTCCTTCAAAGGTCAGAATAGCACTGGAAGTAAGGACTATATCTGGCAATGACTGCAAGTGAAACTGAAACTAATATAGTAGCGGACAGGACTCACCTGAGAAGGATGCCTACAAACTCCCAGTCAGGACAAAAAGGTTCACAAGGCAAAACCCTGATGACATACACTGAACCACAGAGCAAACTCACAAGCTATCGCGAGTAGCAAGTCGCTGCGACCTTCTCCTCCCAGACCTGTCTGGATCAGTCACAGTCGTGACAATTGGTCACTGATTTGTTTTTGTTTTGTTTTTGAATGTCAGAAATGTATATTTGTGAATGTTGAGATGTTATATTGGTTTCACTGGTAAAAATAAATAATTGAAATGGGTATATATTTGTTTTTTGTTAAGTTGCCTAATAATTATGTACAGTAATAGTCACCTTCACACACAGATATCACCCTAAAATAGCTAAAACTAAAAACAAACTAAAAACTACTTCCAAAAATATTCAGCTTTGATATTAATGAGTTTTTTGGGTTCATTGAGAACATGGTTGTTGTTCAATAATAAAATTAATCCTCAAAAATACAACTTGCCTAATAATTCTGCACTCCCTGTAATACTGCCTCCTATGTTCAAGAATATAACTACTATAATACTGCCTCCTATGTACAAGAATATAACTACTATAATACTGCTCCTATGTACAAGAATATAACTACTATAATACTGCCTCTATGTACAAGAATATAACTACTATAATACTGCCTCCTGTGTACAAGAATATAACTACTATAATACTGCCTCCTATGTACAAGAATATAACTACTATAATACTGCTCCTATATACAAGAATATAACTACTATAATACTGCCTCCTATGTACAAGAATATAACTTCTATAATACTGCCTCTATGTACAAGAATATAACTACTATAATACTGCCTCCTGTGTACAAGAATATGACTACTATAATACTGCTTCTATGTACAAGAATATAACTACTATAATACTGCCTCCTATGTACAAGAATATAACTACTATAATACTGCTCCTATATACAAGAATATAACTACTATAATACTGCCTCCTATGTACAAGAATATAACTACTATAATACTGCTCCTATGTACAAGAATATAACTACTATAATACTGCCTCTATGTACAAGAATATAACTACTATAATACTGCCTCCTGTGTACAAGAATATAACTACTATAATACTGCTCCTATGTACAAGAATATAACTACTATAATACTGCTCCTATGTACAAGAATATAACTACTATAATACTGCCTCCTAGCTGTGAGAACATGTGTTGGTAGCCCTCCTCATGTCTGGAGCAAGCCCAGGGAGGAGTCTCCCTGGGCAGGGCTGTTCCTCAAGCAAAGCTACAAGACCTATTCTGGGAAACAATTCTCAGTCATCTCAAAAGTTATTTTGAAGAAGATGAATGTGCAGAATGTCAGCGGTCATGTTGTCAGCAGTACCAGTATCAGCAGTCATGGTGTCAGCAGTCCCAGTGCAGCAAAAAAACACAATAGGAAGAAATTAACAGCAGAGAAGAAAAAAGCAGTAAGTCACTGACTCCCAGGGTGTTTTGCAGGAATCTCGGGAGGGTATCCTGGGGGTGGTGAGATCTTACTATGCTGACTTGTTTCAGACGAAGGTTTTGGATAAAGAGAAGATGACTCAATTCTTGAAGCAACTCCAGGGCCTGATACTAATGATGTACGACTTTTCTCCTTTAACAGCAGAATTGATAGTGGCCATTGATCAATTACATCTGAAGAAGGCATCAGGTTCAGATGGTATAACAGCAGAATTTTATAAGAAGTTCAGAGACCACTTGGCTCCAATCCTCATGGATGTGTATAAAAATTGTCTACAAAATCACCTGATGCATGAGGGTGTCCTCGTTAATTCTGCTGTCTAAAGGTAAGGAGCCTAGTGACATAATGAACTGGAGGCCGATTGCCCTCTTGAATCATGCTAAGAAGATTCTGGCAAAAATCCTGTTTTCTAGATTAGTCTGTTTGTCCCGGGCACTGTTGGCAGGCTGTCAGTTCGGCACAGTAAAAGGGCGGAACATCTCTGGAGCAGTCATCTCGATAAGGGAGATGTTTGAGAGATGTAAAGCTCTTCAGTGTGGGAGATATGTTGTTGGTCTTGACAAGGCTAAAGCCTTCAACAGAGTTGATCATGAGTATCTATGGGCCACTTTGTAAAAGTACTGTATTCTGGGACAATTTATTGATTGGCTAAAAACCTTGTATAGAGAGGCAGAGAGCTTTCCTCTTGTCAAGGGTTGGCAGGGTGACACGTTCAGGGTTGAGGCGAGGGTGAGACAGGGTTGCCCGTTGAGTCCACTTTTGTATGTGTTTGCTATAGACCCGTTCCTGAGGTCACTGCAGGAGTGTGATTTTCAGGGGGTGCCAGTCCCCCATTGCTTGCCTCTGAGTGTTGTTGCCTACGCGGATGATGTGACTCTGGTGATATCTGAGCCTCGTGAGGTGCAGATGTTGTCTGCAGCCATCAGATATCAAAATCCATGATAATGTACGACCATGATGTAGGGGGTGATGATTGACTTAGGTTTGTGACCAGCTCTAACCCCCTACCCCTGTATTCCACTATCATTTACTGAAACTTTTTATAAGAAATGACCCCTCTGATCCCAATAATTTAGGTAAAAATTCCCAGAAGATATAAGACAAATTTGCTCTGAGTGCCACATGCAAAGTTCTTACGAAGAAACATATATTCCATGTGGTGACTGGAGTAAACACAGAGGTGGACATTTATCAAGACTGCTACGCCTGTTTTGTGGCGAGAGTGATGCCTTTGTGCGACATTTGGTCAAATTTCGTAAAATTTGGTGATCCTCATCACTTTTAGAAGTGGAGTAAAAAGTAAGTTAGGATTTATAACACCTTTAAGTCTAATTTCCGATGTGTCAATGAAAAATCCAGCAAGCCGCCAATATGTTGCGAATATTAATCTTCTTTATTGCTCAGTAGAGTAGATTATTTCTAAATAACGCGTTTCGGCATATAGCCTTCATCAACAGATACATCTCAAATTCACAGTGACTCTTCTATATACACATCAATTAATCAAAGTGACATCATCCACCCCCTATTGGCGGGAACAAAAAATAAACCAACCGATTTCTTGGTTTCACTATAGCATGGGAACACAGATAACAGAAGAATTTTCACAATATCGAAAATAGCAGATCAGCGAGTCGATAATGTCTACAATAAAGGAAAAGAAAGAAATTATTTGAATCAAGCAATACGAAAACACACACATAGTCTCATAATCTTACAACCTTATAATCGCGATTTAGACCCTTGGGATGCAATGTATCAATCATATGTATCCAAAATGTCTCTTTACGAAGTAAAAGTTTTTTTATATCGCCTCCTCTCCTTGGTCTCACAACTTGCACCAAAACCTGAAACCTTAACGGAGATATGGAATGTTTACATTTATCAAAATGGTAAGGCAACGGTAGTAATAAATTTTTTGTCCGAATTGTGGACTTATGCTTGCATATCCTGTCCCTCACCGTTTGCATAGTTTCGCCCACATGGGCATTTGATCAAATAGATCAAATTTTTGACTCACAGGTAAAAAAAACTTCAATTTTAAAGCCCTTTCCTGTGTTAGAATGATATACCTCAGAACCCTTAATAATATGAGGACATTGAAGACAATGCAGGCACGGAAATGTGCCTTATATTGTCCTCAATGTGCTCTGTCTCAATGTTTCCTTTTTACTCCCTAAGTCTACATAGACTAATTTGTCTCTCAGGCTGGGGTCTTTTATTACAAATCAATGGTGGATTTTTAAATTCCTCCACATCAGGGTACGCTTTAGTTAAAATACTCCAATGTTTCCTAACCATACCATCTACAGCCAGGTCCATAAATAATGGGACATCGACACAATTCTAACATTTTTGGCTCTATACACCACCACAATGGATTTGGAATGAAACAAACACGATGTGCTTTACCTGCAGACTGTCAGCTTTAATTTGAGGGTATTTACATCCAAATCAGGTGAACGGTGCAGGAATTACAACAGTTTGCATATGTGCCTCCCACTTGTTAAGGGACCAAAAGTAATGGGACAGAATACTAATCATAAATCAAACTTGCTGGACATCCTGGTGGCAAGTCCTGGTGGCCCGGGATACGCAAGAGTGTTGAGGATTACGTAGCAGCTTGTGAGACCTGTGCACGGTCAAAGGTTGCTCACACTCGACCTTCTGGTTCACTTCTTCCTTTGCCTATTCCATCTCATCCTTGGATGCACTTGTCTATGGACTTTATTACAGATCTGCCGAGCTCCTCCGGGAAAACGGTGATTCTAGTGGTTGGTGACCGTTTTAGTAAAATGGCTCACTTTGTATCGTTAGCTAGTTTGCCCAATGCCAAGACTCTTGCTCAGGTTTTTGTTGATAACATCGTGAAATGACATGGCATTCCCCCAGATGTGGTTTCTGATAGGGGCACGCAGTTTATTTCCAGGTTTTGGAGGGCGTTCTGCTCTCGGCTTGGCATTCAACTTTCGCTCTCTTCGGCTTTTCATCCGCAGTCGAATGGGCAGACAGAGCGTACTAATCAAAACCTGGAGACCTACTTGAGGTGCTTTGTGGCTGAGAATCAGGAGGACTGGTCCTCATTCTTATCCCTGGCAGAGTTTGCTTTGAATAACCGTAGGCAGGAGTCCACGGGTAAGTCGCCATTTTTTTGGCGCATACGGTTTTTATCCTCAGTTTGGTACCTTTTCTGGGACTGGTTCCTCTGGGATGCCAGAGGAGAAGAGATTTTCTTCTGCCTTGTCTTCTATCTGGCGGAGGATCCAAGTGAATTTGGAGAAGATGGGTGAGAGGTATAAGTGAATGGCAGGAGACAAGAGACGTATGACTGGTCCGGACCTGTGTGTGGGTGATCTGGTGTGGTTATCTACTAAAAATATTAAACTGAGAGTGCCATCTTGGAAACCGGATCCAAGATTTGTTGGTCCTTACAGAATATCTGCAGTTGTCAATCCAGTGGCGTTTCTTCTGGATCTTCCGCAGATCTGGAGGATCCATGATGTGTTCCACAGGTCTTTACTGAAGAGATATGTGAAACCGGTGGAACCATCGCCATTGCCCCCTCCCCCTGTTCTGGTTGATGGAAATTTAGAGTTCGAGATCTCTAGGGTTCTCGAATCACGTGTTCTTCAGGGGTTCCCTTCAGTACCTGGTGCAGTGGAGGGGATATGGCCCCGAGGAGAGGATGTGGGTTCCGGCTATGGATGTTATTGCCAGCCGACTGGTGAGGGCCTTTCACAGGGCCCACCTGGATAAAGTTGGGCCGGGGTGTCTGGAGGTCACCTGTAGAAGGGGGGGTACTGTCATGCCCTGCTCATGTTATGTGCGGAGGTCTCCCAGGCTAGCAGCACATGTGTAGTTTGTTTTGTTTTGGGTTTGGATTTAAGCTGTATCCGCCTCCTTCCAGGTGCACTGGGTGGAGTAGTTTGTATGAGTTTAAATTACTCCCTTTCCCAGTGTCCTGTGCGGGTTATAGCTTCTATCTTGCTCTGAGGAAGGAAGGAAGGAAGGAATTGCTGTTTCTGCTCAGCTACAGATAAGTTGGTTTTGTTTCTCTCTTGTGTTCTGTCTTGGCTGTTAGGGAGACACGAGCTCCCTCCTTGCTTGAGGAAGCAGGCTGTCTCTTTTCCCCTTTTCCACTATCTTAGGGATCTTAGGGTTTCTTCAGTCTTAGGCACGGGGGCACGATTATTCCCACCTTCAGGGTCTGAACGTGGGCACAGAAGTGCAGGGAGAGTTGGTAGGGATTTGCTAGGAGGTGACCTTTATCCACAGCTTCTGGCCTAGACACTTGTTTCATGGTTTTCTGTGTTTCTATTGTATCTTGTATTCTACCCAGCGTGACACTGTGATGGTCTCAGATTTAGTATTACCTGTGATAAGCAGAAGGTGAGCTTTTTGGATACTGTGGTAATGAAGGATGAGTATGGCCGTCTCTCAACTGATTTGTTCAGGAAAGAAAGACAGGAACAGCATTTTACATTTTATTAGTGCACACCCACCCTCGCTGAAGAAAGCAATACCAAAGTCACCGTTTCAGAGAATAAAAATAATAGTTTCTGACCCATTTATGCAGGATCACAGATTGCAGGAAATGGTGGTGAGATTTAGTGAAAGGGGGTACCCGAGGTCCATTTTAGAGGAAGCCAAAACCGTTTCCCCATCTAGGGATACTCGAGGTAGTGAACAACAATGCATAGCGTTTATACATAAATATCATCCCTATAATGCGAGTATAGATGGTTTGGTTAGGAAACATTGGAGTATTTTAACTAAAGTATACCCTAATGTGGAGGAATTTAAAAATCCACCATTGATTTGTAATTAAAACAGCCTGAGAGACAAATTAGTCCATGTAGACTTAGGGAGTAAAAAGGAAACATTGAGACAGAGCACATTGAGGACAATAAAGAAAGGCACATTTCTGTGCCTGCATTGTCTTCAATGTTCTCATATTATTAAGGGTTCTGAGGTATATCATTCTAACACAGGAAAGGCCTTCAAAATTGAAGGTTTTTTTACCTGTGAGTCAAAAAATTAGATCTATTTGATCAAATGCCCATGTGGGCGAAACTATGCAAACGGTGAGGGACAGGACATGCAAACATAAGTCCACAATTCGGACAAAAAATGTATTACTACCGTTGCCTTACCATTTTGATAAATGTAAACATTCCATATCTCAGTTAAGGTTTCAGGTTTTGGAGCAAGTTGTGAGACCAAGGAGAGGAGGAGATATAAAAATACTTTTAGTTCGTAGAAGGGATTTTGGATACATACTCGATACATTGCATCCCAAGGGTCTAAATCGCGATTATAAGGTTGTAAGATTATGAGACTATGTGTGTGTTTTTGTACTGCTTGATTCAAATAATTTCTTTCTTTTCCTTTATTGTAGACATTATCGACTCGCTGATCTGCTATTTTCGATATTGTGAAAATTCTTCTGTTATCTGTGTTCCCATGCTATAGTGAAACCAAGAAATCGGTTGGTTTATTTTTTGTTCCCGCCCATAAGGGGGTGGATGACGTCACTTTGATTAATTGATGGGTATATAGAAGAGTCACTGTGAATTTGAGATGTATCTGTTGATGAAGGCTATATGCCGAAACGCGTTATTTTGAAATAATCTACTCTACTGAGCAATAAAGAAGATTAATATTCGCAACATATTGGCGGCTTGCTGGATTTTTCATTGATCTACGTGGAGTACGCTCCTTCCGGGCAACGCCAGGTAACTAGCAGGTGCTGGCTATATTCGATTTAATTTCTGATGTGTGACTTTTTAAAAAATCACAAAGAAGGGCTCATGCACACGACCGTATGCCCTCCGAGACATACGGTCCCTGAGCAGGCCATATGTCCCGGAGCGGCATACATAATGCGCACTGGAGAGCACAGCATCATCGGTTACTAGGATGCTGTGCACATCGGGCTGCCCGAGGGACTATTGTCCTGCACTCATAATATCATAGTAACTAGGGATGAGCGAACTCGAACTGTATAGTTCGGGTTCGTACCGAATTTTGGGGTGTCCGTGACACGGACCCGAACCCGGACATTTTCGTAAAAGTCCGGGTTCGGGTTCGGTGTTCGTCGCTTTCTTTTCTCGTTTCGTCTCGTTTGCTTTTTGACGCTTTCTTGGCGCTTTTTGAAAGGCTGCAAAGCAACAAGCGTCATACTACTTGCCCCAAGAGGCCGTCACAGCCATGCCTACTATTGGCATGGCTGTGATTGGCCAGAGCACCATGTGACCCAGCCTCTATTTAAGCTGGAGTCACATAGCGCCGCCCGTCACTCTGCTCTGATCAGTGTAGGGAGAGGTTGCGGCTGCGACAGTAGGGCGAGATTAGGCAGATTAACTCCTCCAAAGGACTTAATTATTGATCGATCTGCAGCTGTGGGTCATTGAGCTGCTGATACTCAATTGCTCACTGTTTTTAGGCTGCCCAGACCGTTTGTCAGTCACTTTTTTCTGGGGTGATCGGCGGCCATTTTGTGTCTTGTGGTGCGCCAGCACAAGCTGCGACCAAGTGCATTTAACCCTCAATGGTGTGGTTGTTTTTTGGCTAAAGCCTACATCAGGGTGAAGCTGTCACACCAAGTGCATTTAACCAGCAATAGTCTGTTTATTTTTTGGCCATATACTACATCAGGGGCAAGCTGCGCCCGTCACCAAGTGCATTTAACCCTCAGTAGTGTGGTTGGTCAAGCTGTCACACCAAGTGCATTTAACCACCTCCGGACCGCCTAACGCAGATGTGCGGTCCGGAGGCGGCAGCCCTGCGCACAGTCACGCATATATGCGTCATCTCGCGAGACGCGAGATTTCCTGTGAACGCGCGCACACAGGCGCGCGCGCTCACAGGAACGGAAGGTAAGCGAGTGGATCTCCAGCCTGCCAGCGGCGATCGTTCGCTGGCAGCCTGGAGATCCGAATTTTCTAACCCCTAACAAGTATATTAGACGCTGTTTTCATAACAGCGTCTAATATACCTCCTACCTGGTCCTCTGGTGGTCCCTTTTGTTAGGATCGACCACCAGAGGACTCAGGTAGGTCAGTACAGTCGCACCAAACACCACACTACACTACAACCCCCCCCCGTCACTTATTAACCCCTTATAAACCCCTGATCACCCATGATCACCCCATATAAACTCCCTCATCACCCCCCTGTCATTGATCACCGCCCTGTCATTGATCACCCCCCTGTCAGGCTCCGTTCAGACGTCCGTATGATTTTTACGGATCCACGGATACATGGATCGGATCCGCAAAACGCATACGGACGTCTAAATGGAGCCTTACAGGGGGGTGATCAATGACAGGCGGGTGATCACCCATATACACTCCCTGATCACCCCCCTGTCATTGATCACCCCCCTGTAAGGCTCCATTCAGACATCCGCATGTGTTTTGTGGATCCGATCCATGTATCCATGGATCCGTAAAAAATCATGCGGATGTCTGAATGGAGCCTTACAGGGGGGGTGATCAGTGACAGGGGGGTGATCACCCTGATCACCCTGATCACCCCCTGTCATTGATAACCTCCCTGTAAGGCTCCATTCAGACGTCCGCATGTGTTTTGTGGATCCGATCCATGTATCCATGGATCCGTAAAAAATCATGCGGATGTCAGAATGGAGCCTTACAGGGGGGGTGATCAGTGACAGGGGGGTGATCACCCTGATCACCCTGATCACCCCCTGTCATTGATAACCCCCCTGTAAGGCTCCATTCAGACGTCCGCATGTGTTTTGTGGATCCGATCCATGTATCCATGGATCCGTAAAAAATCATGCGGATGTCTGAATGGAGCCTTACAGGGGGGGTGATCAGTGACAGGGGAGTGATCACCCTGATCACCCTGATCACCCCCTGTCATTGATAACCCCCCTGTAAGGCTCCATTCAGACGTCCGCATGTGTTTTGTGGATCCGATCCATGTATCCATGGATCCGTAAAAAATCATGCGGATGTCTGAATGGAGCCTTACAGGGGGGGTGATCAGTGACAGGGGGGTGATCACCCTGATCACCCTGATCACCCCCTGTCATTGATAACCCCCCTGTAAGGCTCCATTCAGACGTCAGCATGTGTTTTGTGGATCCGATCAATGTATTCATGGATCCGTAAAAAATCATGCGGATGTCAGAATGGAGCCTTACAGGGGGGGTGATCAGTGACAGGGGGGTGATCACCCTGATCACCCCCTGTCATTGATAACCCCCCTGTAAGGCTCCATTCAGACGTCCGCATGTGTTTTGTGGATCCGATCCATGTATCCATGGATCCGTAAAAAATCATGCGGATGTCTGAATGGAGCCTTACAGGGGGGGTGATCAGTGACAGGGGGGTGATCACCCTGATCACCCTGATCACCCCCTGTCATTGATAACCCCCCTGTAAGGCTCCATTCAGACGTCCGCATGTGTTTTGTGGATCCGATCCATGTATCCATGGATCCGTAAAAAATCATGCGGATGTCTGAATGGAGCCTTACAGGGGGGGTGATCAGTGACAGGGGGGTGATCACCCTGATCACCCCCTGTCATTGATAACCCCCCTGTAAGGCTCCATTCAGACGTCCGCATGTGTTTTGTGGATCCGATCCATGTATCCATGGATCCGTAAAAAATCATGCGGATGTCTGAATGGAGCCTTACAGGGGGGGTGATCAGTGACAGGGGGGTGATCACCCTGATCACCCTGATCACCCCCTGTCATTGATAACCCCCCTGTAAGGCTCCATTCAGACGTCTGCATGTGTTTTGTGGATCCGATCCATGTATCCATGGATCCGTAAAAATCATGCGGACATCTGAATGGAGCCTTACAGGGGGGGGTGATCAGTGACAGGGGGGTGATCACCCTGATCACCCCCTGTCATTGATAACCCCCCTGTAAGGCTCCATTCAGACGTCCGCATGTGTTTTGCGGATCCGATCCATGGATCCGTAAAAATTATACGGACGTCTGAATGGAGCCTTACCAGGGGGGTGATCAATGACAGGGGGGTGATCCGGGAGTCTATATGGGTGATTACCCCCCTGTCATTGATCACCCCCCTGTCATTGATCACCCCCCCTGTCATTGATCACCCCCCCTGTCATTGATCACCCCCCTGTCATTGATCACCCCCCCCTGTAAGGCTCCATTCAGACATTTTTTTTGGCACAAGTTAGCGGAAATTTTTTGTTTGTTTTTGTTTTGTTTTTTTCTTACTAAATCTCATATTCCACTAACTTGTGTCAAAAAATAAAATCTCACATGAACTCGCCATACCCCTCACGGAATCCAAATGCGTAAACATTTTTAGACATTTATATTCCAGACTTCTTCTCACGCTTTAGGGCCCCTAAAAAGCCAGGGCAGTATAAATACCCCACATGTGACCCCATTTCGGAAAGAAGACACCCCAAGGTATTCGCTGAGGGGCATATTGAGTCCATGAAAGATTGAAATTTTTGTCCTAAGTTAGCGGAAAGTGAGACTTTGTGAGAAAAAAACCAAAAAAATCAATTTCCGCTAACTTATGCAAAAAATAAAAAATTTCTAGGAACTCGCCAGGCCCCTCATTGAATACCTTGGGGTGTCTTCTTTCCAAAGTGGGGTCACATGTGGGGTATTTATACTGCCCTGGCTTTTTAGGGGCCCGAAAGTGTGAGAAGAAGTCTGGGATCCAAATGTCTAAAAATGCCCTCCTAAAAGGAATTTGGGCCCCTTTGCGCATCTAGGCTGCAAAAAAGTGTCACACATGTGGTATCGCCGTACTCAGGAGAAGTTGGGGAATGTGTTTTGGGGTGTCATTTTACATATACCCATGCTGGGTGAGAAAAATATCTTGGTCAAATGCCAACTTTGTATAAAAAAATAGGAAAAGTTGTCTTTTGCCAAGATATTTCTCTCACCCAGCATGGTTATATGTAAAATGGCACCCCAAAACACATTCCCCAACTTCTCCTGAGTACGGCGATACCAGATGTGTGACACTTTTTTGCAGCCAAGGTGGGCAAAGGGGCGCATATTCCAAAGTGCACCTTTCGGATTTCGCAGGCCATTTTTTACAGATTTTGATTGCAAGGTACTTCTTACACATTTGGGCCCCTAAATTGCCAGGGCAGTATAACTACGCCACAAGTGACCCCATTTTGGAAAGAAGACACCCCAAGGTATTCCGTGAGGGGCACGGCGAGTTCCTAGAATTTTTTATTTTTTGTCACAAGTTAGCGGAAAATGATGATTTTTCTTTTTTTTTCTTTTTTCCTTACAAAGTCTCATATTCCACTAACTTGCGACAAAAAATAAAAGATTCTAGGAACTCGCCATGCCCCTCACGGAATACCTTGGGGTGTCTTCTTTCCAAAATGGGGTCACTTGTGGCGTAGTTATACTGCCCTGGCAATTTAGGGGCCCAAATGTGTGAGAAGAACTTTGCAATCAAAATGGGTAAAAAATGACCGGTGAAATCCAAAAGGTGCACTTTGGAATATGTGCCCCTTTGCCCACCTTGGCAGCAAAAAAGTGTCACACATCTGGTATCGTCGTACTCAGGAGAAGTTGGGGAATGTGTTTTGGGGTGTCATTTTACATATACCCATGCTGGGTGAGAAAAATATCTTGGTCAAATGCCAACTTTGTATAAAAAAATGGGAAAAGTTGTCTTTTGCCAAGATATTTCTCTCATCCAGCATGGGTATATGTAAAATGACACCCCAAAACACATTCCCCAACTTCTCCTGAGTACGGCGACACCAGATGTGTCACACTTTTTTGCTGCCAAGGTGGGCAAAGGGGCACATATTCCAAAGTGCACCTTTCAGATTTTGCAGGCCATTTTTTACACATTTTGATTGCAAGGTACTTCTCACACATTTGGGCCCCTAAATTGCCAGGGCAGTATAACTACGCCACAAGTGACCCCATTTTGGAAAGAAGACACCCCAAGGTATTCCGTGAGGGGCATGGCGAGTTCCTAGAATTTTTTATTTTTTGTCGCAAGTTAGTGGAATATGAGACTTTGTAAGGAAAAAAGAGAAAAAATCATCATTTTCCGCTAACTTGTGACAAAAAATAAAAAATTCTAGGAACTCGCCATGCCCCTCACGGAATACCTTGGGGTGTCTTCTTTCCAAAATGGGGTCACTTGTGGCGTAGTTATACTGCCCTGGCAATTTAGGGGCCCAAATGTGTGAGAAGTACTTTGCAATCAAAATGTGTAAAAAATGGCCTGCAAAATCTGAAAGGTGCACTTTGGAATATGTGCCCCTTTGCCCACCTTGGCAGCAAAAAAGTGTGACACATCTGGTATCGCCATACTCAGGAGAAGTTGGGGAATGTGTTTTGGGGTGTCATTTTACATATACCCATGCTGGATGAGAGAAATATCTTGGCAAAAGACAACTTTTCCCATTTTTTTATACAAAGTTGGCATTTGACCAAGATATTTTTCTCACCCAGCATGGGTATATGTAAAATGACACCCCAAAACACATTCCCCAACTTCTCCTGAGTACGACGATACCAGATGTGTGACACTTTTTTGCTGCCAAGGTGGGCAAAGGGGCACATATTCCAAAGTGCACCTTTTGGATTTCACCGGTCATTTTTTACACATTTTGATTGCAAAGTTCTTCTCACACATTTGGGCCCCTAAATTGCCAGGGCACAAGTGACCCCATTTTGGAAAGAAGACACCCCAAGGTATTCCGTGAGGGGCATGGCGAGTTCCTAGAATTTTTTATTTTTTGTCACAAGTTAGTGGAATATGAGACTTTGTAAGAAAAAAATAAAAAAATAAAATCATCATTTTCCGCTAACTTGTGACAAAAAATAAAAAGTTCTATGAACTCACTATGCCCATCAGCGAATACCTTAGGGTGTCTACTTTCCGAAATGGGGTCATTTGTGGGGGTTTTCTACTGTTTGGGCATTGTAGAACCTCAGTAATCATGACAGGTGCTCAGAAAGTCAGAGCTGTTTCAAAAAGCGGAAATTTACATTTTTGTACCATAGTTTGTAAATGCTATAACTTTTACCCAAACCATTTTTTTTTTGCCCAAACATTTTTTTTTATCAAAGACATGTAGAACAATAAATTTGGCGAAAAATTTATATATGGATGTCGTTTTTTTTGCAAAATTTTACAGCTGAAAGTGAAAAATTTCATTTTTTTTGCAAAAAAATCGTTACATTTTGATTAATAACAAAAAAAGTAAAAATGTCAGCAGCAATAAAATACCACCAAATGAAAGCTCTATTAGTGAGAAGAAAAGGAGGTAAAATTCATTTGGGTGGTAAGTTGCATGACCGAGCGATAAACGGTGAAAGGAGTGTAGTGCCGAAGTGTAAAAAGTGCTCTGGTCATGAAGGGGGTTTCACCTAGCGGGGCTGAAGTGGTTAACCAGCAATAGTCTGTTAATTTTTTGGCCATATACGACATCAGGGGCAAGCTGCGCCTGTCACCAAGTGCATTTAACCCTCAGTAGTGTGGTTGGTCAAGCTGTCACACCAAGTGCCTTTAACCAGCAATAGTGTGGTTATTTTTTGGCCATATCCCAGTCTAATTCTGTCAGTAAATCTATATCTGTCACCCAGCGCCTAAATACTAGGCCTCAAATTTATATCCCGCTAAATCTGTCGTTACTGCTGTACTGTTGTGGCTGGGCAAGTTATTTAGTGTCCGTCAAAGCACATTTATTGTTCTGGGTTGAAATACAATTCCCAATTTAGCAATGTTCCAAATTGAGTGGTTCCTGCTATATCAGAGCTATTTGAAATCTATCCCTAAAAGGGTATATAATATTCAAGGTGCACATAGGGTCATTCAGAATAACTTCACACACACGCTACTGTGCATTTCCAAGTCCAATTCCGTCAGTAAATCTATACCTGTCACCCAGCGCCTAAATACTAGGCCTCAAATTTATATCCCGCTAAATCTGTCGTTACTGCTGTACTGTTCTGGCTGGGCAAGTTATTTAGTGTCCGTCAAATCACATTTTTTGTTCTGGGTTGAAATACAATTCCCAATTTAGCAATTTCCTAATTTAGTGGTTTCTGCTGTATCAGGCCTACTTTAAATACATCCCTAAAAAGGGTATATCAGAATCAAGGTGCTGATAGGGTCATTCTGAATAACTTCACACACACGCTACTGTGCATTTCCAAGTCTAATTCTGTCAGTAAATCTATACCTGTCACCCAGCGCCTAAATACTAGGCCTTAAATTTATATTCAGCTGAATTTGAATACAATACATTGGGCCAAATAATATTTTTGTTGTTGTGGTGAACGATAACAATGAGGAAAACATCTAGTAAGGGACGCGGACGTGGACATGGTCGTGGTGGTGTTAGTGGACCCTCTGGTGCTGGGAGAGGACGTGGCCGTTCTGCCACATCCACACGTCCTAGTGTACCAACTACCTCAGGTCCCAGTAGCCGCCAGAATTTACAGCGATATATGGTGGGGCCCAATGCCGTTCTAAGGATGGTAAGGCCTGAGCAGGTACAGGCATTAGTCAATTGGGTGGCCGACAGTGGATCCAGCACGTTCACATTATCTCCCACCCAGTCTTCTGCAGAAAGCGCACAGATGGCGCCTGAAAACCAACCCCATCAGTCTGTCACATCAGCCCCATGCATACCAGGGAAACTGTCTCAGCCTCAAGTTATGCAGCAGTCTCTTATGCTGTTTGAAGACTCCGCTGGCAGGGTTTCCCAAGGGCATCCACCTAGCCCTTCCCCAGCAGTGAAAGACATAGAATGCACTGACGCACAACCACTTATGTTTCCTGATGATGAGGACATGGGAATACCACCTCAGCATGTCTCTGATGATGACGAAACACAGGTGCCAACTGCTGCGTCTTTCTGCAGTTTGCAGACTAAACAGGAGGTCAGGGATCAAGACTGGGTGAAAGACGATGCTGCATAAAGATGAGGTCCTAGACCCCACATGGAATAAAGGTCGTGCCACTGACTTTCACAGTTCGGAGGAAGAGGCAGTGGTGAGACCGAGCCAACAGCGTAGCAAAAGAGGGAGCAGTGGGCAAAAGTAGAACACCCGCCGCCAAGAGACTCCGCCTGCTACTGACTGCCGCCATCTGGGACCGAGCACCCCAAAGGCAGCTTCAAGGAGTTCCCTGGCATGGCACTTCTTCAAACAATGTGCTGACGACAAGACCCGAGTGGTTTGCACGCTGTGCCATCAGAGCCTGAAGCGAGGCATTAACGTTCTGAACCTTAGCACAACCTGCATGACCAGGCACCTGCATGCAAAGCATGAACTGCAGTGGAGTAAACACCTTAAAACCAAGGAAGTCACTCAGGCTCCCCCTGCTACCTCTTCTGCTGCTGCTACCGCCTCGGCCTCTTCTGCTGCTGCCGCCTCGGCCTCTTCCTCCGCCTCTGGAGGAACGTTGGCACCTGCCGCCCAGCAAACAGGGGATGTACCACCAACACCACCACCACCTCCGTCACCAAGCATCTCAACCATGTCACACGGCAGCGTTCAGCTCTCCATCTCACAAACATTTGAGAGAAAGCGTAAATTCCCACCTAGCCACCCTCGATCCCTGGCCCTGAATGCCAGCATTTCTAAACTACTGGCCTATGAAATGCTGACATTTAGGCTGGTGGACACAGACAGCTTCAAACAGCTCATGTCGCTTGCTGTCCCACAGTATGTTGTTCCTAGCCGGCACTACTTCTCCAAGAGAGCCGTGCCTTCCCTGCACAACCAAGTATCCGATAAAATCAAGTGTGCACTGCGCAACGCCATCTGTGGCAAGGTCCACCTAACCACAGATACGTGGACAAGTAAGCACGGCCAGGGACGCTATATCTCCCTAACTGCACACTGGGTAAATGTAGTGGCAGCTGGGCCCCAGGCGGAGAGCTGTTTGGCGCACGTCCTTCCGCCGCCAAGGATCGCAAGGCAACATTCTTTGCCTCCTGTTGCCACCTCCTCCTTCTCGGCTTCCTCCTCCTCTTCTTCCACCTGCTCATCCAGTCAGCCACACACCTTCACCACCAACTTCAGCACAGCCCGGGGTAAACGTCAGCAGGCCATTCTGAAAATCATATGTTTGGGGGACAGACCCCACACCGCACAGGAGTTGTGGCGGGGTATAGAACAACAGACCGACGAGTGGTTGCTGCCGGTGAGCCTCAAGCCCGGCCTGGTGGTGTGTGATAATGGGCGAAATCTCGTTGCAGCTCTGGGACTAGCCGGTTTGACGCACATCCCTTGCTTGGCGCATGTGCTGAATTTGGTGGTGCAGAAGTTCATTCACAACTACCCCGACATGTCAGAGCTGCTGCATAAAGTGCGGGCCGTCTGTTCGCGCTTCCGGCGTTCACATACTGCCGCTGCTCGCCTGTCTGCGCTACAGCGTAACTTCCGCCTTCCCGCTCACCGCCTCATATGCGACGTGCCCACCAGGTGGAACTCCACCTTGCACATGCTGGACAGACTGTGCGAGCAGCAGCAGGCCATAGTGGAGTTTCAGCTGCAGCACGCACGGGTCAGTCGCACTACGGAACAGCACCACTTCACCACCAATGACTGGGCCTCCATGCGAGACCTGTGTGCCCTGTTGCGCTGTTTCGAATACTCCACCAACATGGCCAGTGGCGATGACGCCGTTATCAGCGTTACAATTCCACTTCTATGTCTCCTTGAGAAAACACTTAGGGCGATGATGGAAGAGGAGGTGGCCCAGGAGGAGGAGGAGGAGGAGGAGGAAGAGGGGTCATTTTTAGCACTTTCAGGCCAGTCTCTTCGAAGTGACTCAGAGGGAGGTTTTTTGCAACAGCAGAGGCCAGGTACAAATGTGGCCAGCCAGGGCCCACTACTGGAGGACGAGGAGGACGAGGATGAGGAGGAGGTGGAGGAGGATGAGGATGAAGCATGGTCACAGCGGGGTGGCACCCAACGCAGCTCGGGCCCATCACTGGAGCGTGGCTGGTGGGAAAGGCAGGACGATGACGATACGCCTCCCACAGAGGACAGCTTGTCCTTACCCCTGGGCAGCCTGGCACACATGAGCGACTACATGCTGCAGTGCCTGCGCAACGACAGCAGAGTTGCCCACATTTTAACGTGTGCGGACTACTGGGTTGCCACCCTGCTGGATCCACGGTACAAAGACAATGTGCCCACCTTACTTCCTGCACTGGAGCGTGATAGGAAGATGCGCGAGTACAAGCGCACGTTGGTAGATGCGCTACTGAGAGCATTCCCAAATGTCACAGGGGAACAAGTGGAAGCCCAAGGCATTGGAGGCTGACGTGAAGCCTGATTCTCTGCTATGATATGAAGACTGATTCTCTGCTGACATGAGGCCAGATTGTCTGTTACGGGACCTCTCTCCTCTGCCTGGGTGCTGGGCCTAAATTTATGAAAATTGACTGTTGCAGTGGTGGGTGACGTGAAGCCTGATTCTCTGCTATGACATGAAGACTGATTCTCTGCTGACATAAAGCCAGATTGTCTGTTATCGGACCTCTCTCCTCTGCCTGGGTGCTGGGCCTAAATATATGCCAATGGACTGTTACAGTGGTGGCTGACGTGAAGCCTGATTCTCTGCTATGATATGAAGACTGATTCTCTGCTGACATGAAGCCAGATTGTCTGTTACGGGACTTCTCTCCTCTGCCTGGGTGCTGGGCCTAAATATCTGACAATGGACTGTTGCATTGGTGGGTGACGTGAAGCCTGATTCTCTGCTATGATATGAAGACTGATTCTCTGCTGACATGAAGCCAGATTGTCTGTTACGGGACCTCTCTCCTCTGCCTGGGTGCTGGGCCTAAATTTATGAAAATGGACTCTTACAGTGGTGGCTGACGTGAAGCCTGATTCTCTGCTATGACATGAAGACTGATTCTCTGCTGACATGAAGCCAGATTGTCTGTTACGGGACCTCTCTCCTCTGCCTGGGTGCTGGGCCTAAATATCTGACAACGGACTGTTGCATTGGTGGCTGACGTGAAGCCTGATTCTCTGCTATGATATGAAGACTGATTCTCTGCTGACATGAAGCCAGATTGTCTGTTACGGGACCTCTCTCCTCTGCCTGGGTGCTGGGCCTAAATTTATGAAAATGGACTGTTGCAGTGGTGGGTGACGTGAAGCCTGATTCTCTGCTATGACATGAAGACTGATTCTCTGCTGACATGAAGCCAGATTGTCTGTTATGGGACCTCTCTCCTCTGCCTGGGTGCTGGGCCTAAATTTATGAAAATGGACTGTTGCAGTGGTGGGTGACGTGAAGCCTGATTCTCTGCTATGACATGAAGACTGATTCTCTGCTGACATGAAGCCAGTTTGTCTGTTACGGGACCTCTCTCCTCTGCCTGGGTGCTGGGCCTAAATTTATGAAAATGGACTGTTGCATTGGTGGCTGACGTGAAGCCTGATTCTCTGCTATGATATGAAGACTGATTCTCTGCTGACATGAAGCCAGATTGTCTGTTACGGGACCTCTCTCCTCTGCCTGGGTGCTGGGCCTAAATATCTGACAATGGACTGTTGCATTGGTGGCTGACGTGAAGCCTGATTCTCTGCTATGACATGAAGACTGATTCTCTGCTGACATGAAGCCAGATTCTCTGTTACGGGACCTCTCTCCTCTGCCTGGGTGCCGGGGCCTAAATATCTGAGAATGGACTGTTCCAGTGGTGGGTGACGAGAAGCCAGATTCTCTGCTATGGGACCTCTCTCCAATTGATTTTGGTTAATTTTTATTTATTTAATTTTAATTTTTATTCATTTCCCTATCCCTTTTGTTTGCAGGGGATTTACCTACATGTTGCTGCCTTTTGCAGCCCTCTAGCCTTTTCCTGGGCTGTTTTACAGCCTTTTTAGTGCCGAAAAGTTCGGGTCCCCATTGACTTCAATGGAGTTCGGGTTCGGGACGAAGTTCGGATCGGGTTCGGATCCTGAACCCGAACATTTTCGGGAAGTTCGGCCGAACTTCTCGAACCCGAACATCCAGGTGTCCGCTCAACTCTAATAGTAACCTATGATGCTGTGCGCTCCCGTGTGCGCGATGTATGCTGCTCCGGGACATATGACTTTCTCATGTCTCGGAGGGACTACGGTCATGTGCATGAGCCCTAAGTTGTATCTCCATGTTAGGCAACCCTCTGATGTACTTTTATAGACACAGGCATACACACATTGCACTTGCGCCAAATACATTATTACTAGGTGCGACATTTCATAAATTTGGGGCAACCTTACTAAGCAAAGAAAGACTTAAAACTGACACCAAAACCACCGTAAAAAATACATTTCCCCCAGAAATTATTGGCACAGTCTCCATACATTGAGTTCCCTATGATGATGCAGTAATTACCAGTTACCCATAAACTTATAGTTGTCTCATTTTATCAACTGGTTCATAAAGTTGAAAGTCTAAACACAACCACAACATTTTAGACACAACTACAGTTACGTACGATGTAACCGATGGGCCTTCTCTCACAGGACAGGACGCTACGAGAGTAGAAAATCATTTTATGTCTTTGTTATGAACTCGCTGCTAGGGACAAATGAGAGAAGATCACCTAGAAATGGAAGAATTATTCTAGGCTTCGGCTTTTATTAAAGGAAGTCATAAAGCTACTTAGAAACCTGCGAGGAGTCTGAATTACAGGAATCACAGCCTAAATCCAGCCATACAGATGAGATTTCTGTTAATTGACTTTCCAAAATCAGAAGGGAAATTAAGATTGTCTAGATCACTTCTATTCAGCTATTATCACCAGGCAGGTCACCATAAGGGGGTTTCCAGGGAGAATTTTTCAAATGGACTAGAATATGGTAAAAATAACAAGCTTTATTCACCTCCACCGATCACCTGCCATTCCGAAGCTGGGTAGAACCATCTACCCAATTTTTTGCATAAATACATAGAATATACAGTACAGACCAAAAGTTTGGACACGCCTTCTCATTCAAAGAGTTTTCTTTATTTTCATGACTATGAAGGCATCAAAACTATGAATTAACACATGTGGAATTATATACATAACAAACAAGTGTGAAACAACTGAAAATATGTCATATTCTAGGTTCTTCAAAGTAGCCACCTTTTGCTTTGATTACTGCTTTGCAAACTCTTGGCATTCTCTTGATGAGCTTCAAGAGGTAGTCACCTGAAATGGTCTTCCAACAGTCTTGAAGGAGTTCCCAGAGACGCTTAGCACTTGTTGGCCCTTTTGCCTTCACTCTGCGGTCCAGCTCACCCCAAACCATCTCGATTGGGTTCAGGTCCGGTGACTGTGGAGGCCAGGTCGTCTGGCGCAGCACCCCATCACTCTCCTTCATGGTCAAATAGCCCTTACTTTCAAAGTTTTCCCAATTTTTCGGCTGACTGAAACCTTCATTTCTTAAAGTAATGATGGCCACTCGTTTTTTTCTTTACTTAGCTGCTTCTTTCTTGCCATAATACAAATTCTAACAGTCTATTCAGTAGGACTATCAGCTGTGTATCCACCTGACTTCTCCACAACGCAACTGATGGTCCCAACCCCATTTATAAGGCAAGAAATCCCACTTATTAAACCTGACAGGGCACACCTGTGAAGTGAAAACCATTTCAGGTGACTACCTCTTGAAGCTCATCAAGAGAATGCCAAGAGTGTGCAAAGCAGTAATCAAAGCAAAAGGTGGCTACTTTAAAGAACCTAGAATATGACATATTTTCAGTTGTTTCACACTTTTTTGTTATGTATATAATTCCACATGTAATTAATTAATTAATTCATAGTTTTGATGCCTTCAGTGTGAATCTACAATTTTCATAGTCATGAAAATAAAGAAAACTCTTTGAATGAGAAGGTGTGTCCAAACTTTTGGTCTGTACTGTATATATATATATATATATATATATATATATATATATATATACTGTTAATACATGATTAAAAAAAAGTTTGATGGTAGTGTCCCTTTAAATACCTTTAGTTTTTGTGCCACTTGGCTGGGTATAAAGAATGTTCTGTACAGATGTTGATATCCAGAATTTTGGATCCTATTCCATTGACTTGGTTTAATTGCATCCTAGGATTTGAGGTTCCACAGTAATACTATCTGTATTGTAGTTGTTATAAGTTCATTTTTCTGTTTGCTGTTTGGATTTCACAGTTTTCTTTCTGTCTTGTTGGACTTGGAAGAACAGAATCCGTTTCTGCTAGGTTTCATTCCTGTTACCTACAGTACTCTGTGCTCCCCACCTGTACTCCATTGCTATCTATTCCATTGCAGCACTCCATCTTCCCCGTCCATTGCCATCCTCATACAGAGCTAAACCCTCACTTATCTGATACTGATGACCTATCTTAAAGATAAACCATCAATATTTTGATGCCAGAAAAGCCCTTTACAAAACCTATGGAACCTTTTGCTCATAAAGACATCAGGTGTCAGAGGCAGGTTAGAATAATCCAGGATGTTCAGCCATAGACTATCTGTAGCCACCACTAGGGGAGCTCACTCCATACAGATTTTTACTGTCAATGAGCTCCCCCTAGTGGTGACTAAAGACAGAATTTTATCTATACCTGAGTGAAGGCAAGCAGAAGATTTTGAAACCTGTGTCAGTAGAACCAAGCTCTTACGTCTATAAAATGTACTATGAAATAAATGTATTTTTTACAGTTTAATGAGGCAATGGCATGTGGTTAGATAAAAGTAATGAACACAAGTGAGAGAAGCGAGAACGGATTTTTCTCCTTAATCTTGGATGTTTGGCTTCAGTGGATCTCTGGTGAGATGAGTGACAAATGGGCATGAGGGGCACAGGATGAAGGAACATTAAAAGGGCTGTCAGAGATTAGATTGTCAAATAGAGGGCCCCTCTCATTTACTGGCCGGGCTGGGTATTGTAGTCCAGCTCATGCTAAATGAATAAGGCTAAGCTTCTATATAGCATCAGTTTTTGTTTTCAATATCTCTGATTGCTGTCATGAAATTCAAACCTTCATTTGTTCAAACTCTACATTTCCACATTGCAGCCAAATGTTAAGGAATCCATGTTCATATATATATATAGTTGGTTAGCCCATGGTAGAGGAGTGCCCTACTCGGATCGGTCAGGTGATCCTAGCTTTAGTGCCCAATGTTTTCATCTCCAAACTATTAAGCCCTATACGTCTCCTAACTATACGTCCCATGATGCCTAGCCCAGACGTCCTATAGGAAGGTGTGACCAGGGGTCTCAGTTATCTGCATCCATAATTATACAGACCATTTCCTGATGCAGGATAACCATAGATGCAGATGTAAGGCACAGGAGATGCTAGAGACTGTGCGCAGTAGCATGCAGCATGTCCCAGGCAGTGCGAACACTCCAGTCCATTGCCTGGAGGGGGAGAGAGCATTAGTCAGTTATCTAAGGACTAATGCACACAAACATATTTTCTTTCCGTTTCTGCAGCGTCCCACTACGTGTGTGTGGGCACTGCTTAAAAGCACTTTTTACCTTATTAAAAGCACTAGGTTGTAATGTATGATTTTGTATGAATGTATCTGTAAAATCCCTGTTAACAGGCCTATGAGGTGTAATTTAGACATCCCACCACTAGATGGGGATAAAGTTCAGGTACTATATATACCCAGGTCAGGCCTAGTGAGGTTAGTTGAGTTGAGAGATTAGGCAGGATGTAGTCAGAGGAGAGAGCAGATCTGAGGAGGTCAGATCAAATCAGTGGGAGGGAAGATAGAGTGAAGACTTCGCAACACAGATTAGTGAGTGGAGCCAACTTCGCTAGGAGGTGATACTCAGATGTGAGGCGCAGAAGAGCATTTTCCTTCTGTAGCTGGACTATAGACTTGCATCCCTGACCAGTAGGAGAAGAGTTTGCCTCCCTGGAAAAGAAACAAGCTTTCCTAGGAATTCATCGGTGATAAGAGCCATTATTGAGGGCCACAGACACCTTTGCATGGTGGAGGTTTTATAGCTTCAGGCAGCTACACCAACCTTCTGACAGTTGAGTTTTCCTGTATAAAAATATTTAGCTTGTAGGGAAAGACAAGGAACAGGATCCTAATCTAAAGGAACCAGGTACACCTAACCCACTGCTCCAAACCCACGAAACCTGACAAGCCTAAAACAGTGGATTTGCAGAATTAACTCTGTACCATCTAGAGACTGCATATTTCTACTGCAACCAAAAGACATCTAAAGTAAAAGTTGTGAGTTGCATTTCACCACTGTCTACCTCATTATTACTACCTATGGTTGTACCACCATTAACGGTACTGGCATCACGACAAAAACCATCAAGGGACTCAGCCGCAACAAGCACCCTAAGCACCCCTAACATCAAGGGCACCTCAACCACCATCTTGGCTGATGCTTCCTACCACAGAGCGTGCCCCGGAGGATTTCGTGCTGTCCACCTCAACATTGTGCTGCCAGCCCAGGGAGGCTATCTGCTAACCGTGAGTAAACTGATGGTGTGTTGCATTATTTGGCCCCTAATCGGTCCACCGTGCACCTCACGTGTTCCCCCTGTGACTGGCTGCATAATCTTTTTATTGGCGTCACGAACAGGATCATTAACCCTTGCGCCATATTTGAGAGACTGTCGCATGTGAATAAGCCCCTTTATTTGCTTGAGAGACTCTTGCTTTTTGTGCGCTGTTTTGGGGCCCAGAACTGTTCAAATTGATTGCAAAGCCTATGGAGGTGCTATAATAGTCCCCAGAATCAAAACTGCAGTATCAAAAGTGAGAAAATCCAACATTTCTGTGTCACTATAACTGCTTGCTGTCAGTGAATAGACTGTTACTGTTCAATTAATATGGCCGCTGGAGCTCCGATTTGAAAAATAATACTGCGCCATCACTGTGTACAGATTGGCGACACCCCCTGCAGAGCGGGAAAACAGTGTGACGCCCCTTATGCAAAATTGCCTGGTTAAAGCCCATCCTACCTGTACTGTGTGGGTTCTGAAAGGCCGGCCCTGTATGCAAACGCAGCGCCGCCTCCTCTGCTTGTGGCGACATCAAAAGGAGGCGCCGCGCACGGGAGGACGGTGTGACGTGCGTGCATCCTCAAGGGATCGCGAGACTTACGCCGGCAAGCTGCCGGATCGCATCGCATTGCCTGTCTGCCCCCAAGTAACTACCGCAGATTGTAATTTACTCTTGCCACCTCAGAGCGAAGCACCTATAGCCAGGAGCGCCATCAAAAACTCAAACAAGCGCTGCCTGAGTATTGTATTTAGCCGACATCAACATTTAAAGGGCCATACACCGTAAGATAGCGATCGCCCATAGCAACGCTAAGTAAAAAGTCTGTGCAAGAGAATAACGTGCAGGCTGACCTCCGCGGACCCCCTGCGGCAGCCACAGCCGGTCCCAGCGCAATACCAACTGCTGCAGCACCAAGTCTTATGCCTTTAACTATTACAGCAATGGGATCAGAGAAGGACTGCCTTGTGGTCATTGCCATTGTCAACAGAGATCCTGACATCAAACCTAAACCCCAAAGGGAAAGGGTTAGAAGAAAAAGGCCCGAGCCTCAAAACCTTAATACTACTGCAGAGGACTGTGCAATGCTAATTCAACAGTTGGCTGTACAGCAATGCCAGGGGTTTGCTGTTCCCCACTATGGAGAGGAGCCTGCTGGTTCTTCAGCACAGAGAGCAACTGAGAGTCTAAACCCGGTGACTCGGAGTGACCCTACTGTTGGGCTAGTTTATAAAGAAAAGAGAGAGCTGCCTCCAATCTTTGACAAGGTGAAAAAGGAATTGAACTTGCCATCTACCCCTAAGCAGAAAGTAATGGCGGGACTACCAGAGGGATGATCCCCTGATTCCTGGGATTCTGAGAGCCCTATTCCGACGGATGTGTCTTCCTGCTCAACTCCCTTCAATTAAGTAGGCCGTCATATCAGTAGCAGGAGCTGCTTTTGTTTGAGAGGACTTCTCTTCCTGTTTTGTATTGAGCCCCTCTCTAAGTTCTTTTGCAAGGACTCCATCCAGGACTCCACCTACGTCAAGAATGTTGCACTATAAATGTGTGTTTTACCATGTTTAACCCATTTTTTTACCCCATTTTCAGGTTATCAAGGGACTTTATTAATGCAACGTTTAAAGTGAAATACCCAGAAAGACTTTTCTGTGCTCAACTGTTTTATAACAAAATTTTTGCACTTTAAAATGTTTTTATACATGTTTTATACCCCATTTTAGGTATGGACTTTACTGCCCTTATGTGAGATCATTCTCTAATAACCATTTTGGCCGTAACACATCTACCATAAAGAGAAAAATGTATGTGATATATTTTATATATTTGCCTAGAATGTATTTTTGTGCATAACCCTTTATTTACAGGAGGTTATTGAAGAGTCATGATAATACATTGCATTGTCTATATTCACATGTGTATATTTGGTGGAGTGTATTTGGTGTATTTCAGGACACGGCTTAGAGATCCACAGCTTCAGACAATACCAACATCGAGGGCGACTTACATTTTACCATGGGGGTATGCAGCGTCCCACTACGTGTGTGTGGGCACTGCTTAAAAGCACTTTTTTACCTTATTAAAAGCACTAGGTTATAATGTATGATTTTGTATAACTGTATCTGTAAAATCCCTGTTAACAGGCCTATGAGGTGTAATTTAGACATCCCACCACTAGATGGGGATAAAGTTCAGGTACTATATATACCCATGTCAGGCCTAGTGAGGTTAGTTGAGTTGAGATATTAGGCAGGATGTAGTCAGAGGAGAAAGCAGATCTGAGGCGGTCAGATCAAATCAGTGGGAGGAAAGATAGAGTGAAGACTTCGTAACACAGATTAGTGAGTGGAGCCAACTTCGCTAGTAGGTGTTACTCAGATGTTAGGCGCAGAAGAGCGTTTTCCTTCTGTAGCTGGACTATAGACTTGCATCCCTGACCAGTAGGAGAAGAGTTTGCCTCCCTAAAAAAAAGAAACAAGCATTCCTAGGAATTCATCGGTGATAAGAGCCATTATTGAGGGCCACAGACACCTTTGCATGGTGGTGGTTTATTAGCTTCAGGCAGCTACACCAACCTTCTAAGAGACAGTTTTGAGTTTGAGTTTTCCTGTCTAAAAATTTTGGGGTGTCCGTGACACGGACCCGAACCCGAACATTTTCGTAAAAATCCGGGTTCGGGTTCAGTGTTCGTCGCTTTCTTGGCGCTTTTTGGCATGACTGTGATTGGCATGACTGTCATGTCTTGGCATGACTGTGATTGGCCAGTGCAGCATGTGACCCAGCCTCTATTTAAGCTGGAGTCACGTAGCGCCGCCCGTCACTCTGCTCTGATCAGTGTAGGGAGAGGTTGCAGCTGCGACGTTAGGGCGAGATTAGGCAGGGATTAACTCCTCCAAAAGACTTCATTCAGAGATCGATCTGCAGCTGTGGATGATTGAACTGCTGCTATTCAATTGCTCACTGTTTTTAGGCTGCCCAGAGCGTTTTTTATTCACTTTTTTCTGGGGTGATCGGCGGCCATTTTGTGTCTTGTGGTGCGCCAGCACAGGCTGCCACCAAGTGCATTTAACCCTCAATGGTGTGGTTGTTTTTTGGCTATATACTACATCAGGGTGAAGCTGTCACCAAGTGCATTTAACCCTGAATAGTCTGGTTATTGTTTGGCCATATCTCAGTCTAATTCTGCCTGTAAACGTACACCTGTCACCCAGCGCCTAAATAATAGGCCTCAAATTTATAGTCAGCTAAATCTGTGGTTATTGCTGTGGCTGGGCAAGTTATTTAGTGTCCGTCAAAGCACAGTTTTTGTTCTGGGTTGAAATACAATTCCCAATTTAGCAATTCTCTAAATTAGTGGTTTCTGCTGTATCAGGCCTACTTTAAATCTATCCCTAAAAGGGTATATAAGATTCAAGGTGCTGATAGGGTCATTCTCAATAACTTCACACACACCCGCTACTGTGCATATCCCAGTCTAATTCTGTCTGTAAACGTATACCTGTCACCCAGCGCCTAAATACTAGGCCTCAAATTTATATTCAGCTAAATCTGTGGTTACTGCTGTGCCTGTATTAGTGTAATACGGTACCTAAATAGATGCCAGATAGTGTTAGGTGTCTGTAAAAAAAGGCCTGAATTTGAATTCAATACATTGGGCCAAACATTATTTTTGTTGTTGTGGTGAACGATAACAATGAGGAAAACATCAAGTAAAGGATGCGGACGTGGACATGGTCGTGGTGGTGTTAGTGGACCCTCTGGTGCTGGGAGAGAACGTGGCCGTTCTGCCACATCCACACGTCCTAGTGTACCAACAACCTCAGGTCCCAGTAGCCGCCATAATTTACAGCGATATTTGGTGGGGCCCAATGCCGTTCTAAGGATGGTAAGGCCTGAGCAGGTACAGGCATTAGTCAATTGGGTGGCCGACAGTGGATCCAGCACGTTCACATTATCTCCCACCCAGTCTTCTGCAGAAAGCGCACAGATGGCGCCTGAAAACCAAGCCCATCAGTCTGTCACATCACCCCCATGCATACCAGGGAAACTGTCTCAGCCTCAAGTTATGCAGCAGTCTCTTATGCTGTTTGAAGACTCCGCTGGCAGGGTTTCCCAAGGGCATCCACCTAGCCCTTCCCCAGCGGTGGAAGACATAGAATGCACTGACGCACAACCACTTATGTTTCCTGATGATGAGGACATGGGAATACCACCTCAGCACGTCTCTGATGATGACGAAACACAGGTGCCAACTGCTGCGTCTTTCTGCAGTGTGCAGACTGAACAGGAGGTCAGGGATCAAGACTGGGTGGAAGACGATATAGGGGACGATGAGGTCCTAGACCCCACATGGAATGAAGGTCATGCCACTGACTTTCACAGTTCGGAGGAAGAGGCAGTGGTGAGACCGAGCCAACAGCGTAGCAAAAGAGGGAGCAGTGGGCAAAAGCAGAACACCCGCCGCCAAGAGACTCCGCCTGCTACTGCCCGCCGCCATCTGGGACCGAGCACCCCAAAGGCAGCTTCAAGGAGTTCCCTGGCATGGCACTTCTTCAAACAATGTGCTGACGACAAAACATTTGAGAGAAAGCGTAAATTCCCACCTAGCCACCCTCGATCCCTGGCCCTGAATGCCAGCATTTCTAAACTACTGGCCTATGAAATGCTGTCATTTAGGCTGGTGGACACAGACAGCTTCAAACAGCTCATGTCGCTTGCTGTCCCACAGTATGTTGTTCCCAGCCGCCACTACTTCTCCAAGAGAGCCGTGCCTTCCCTGCACAACCAAGTATCCGATAAAATCAAGTGTGCACTGCGCAACGCCATCTGTGGCAAGGTCCACCTAACCACAGATACGTGGACTAGTAAGCACGGCCAGGGACGCTATATCTCCCTAACTGCACACTGGGTAAATGTAGTGGCGGCTGGGCCCCAGGCGGAGAGCTGTTTGGCGCACGTCCTTCCGCCGCCAAGGATCGCAGGGCAAGATTCTTTGCCTCCTGTTGCCACCTCCTCCTACTCGGCTTCCTCCTCCTCTTCTTCCACCTGCTCATCCAGTCAGCCACACACCTTCTCCACCAACTTCAGCACAGCCCGGGGTAAACGTCAGCAGGCCATTCTGAAACTCATATGTTTGGGGGACAGGCCCCACACCGCACAGGAGTTGTGGCGGGGTATAGAACAACAGACCGACGAGTGGTTGCTGCCGGTGAGCCTCAAGCCCGGCCTGGTGGTGTGTGATAATGGGCGAAATCTCGTTGCAGCTCTGGGACTAGCCGGTTTGACGCACATCCCTTGCTTGGCGCATGTGCTGAATTTGGTGGTGCAGAAGTTCATTAACAACTACCCCGACATGTCAGAGCTGCTGCATAAAGTGCGGGCCGTCTGTTCGCGCTTCCAGCGTTCACATCCTGCCGCTGCTCGTCTGTCTGCGCTACAGCGTAACTTCCGCCTTCCCGCTCACCGCCTCATATGCGACGTGCCCACCAGGTGGAACTCCACCTTGCACATGCTGGACAGACTGTGCGAGCAGCAGCAGGCCATAGTGGAGTTTCAGCTGCAGCACGCACGGGTCAGTCGCACTGCGGAACAGCACCACTTCACCACCAATGACTGGGCCTCCATGCGAGACCTTTGTGCCCTGTTGCGCTGTTTCGAGTACTCCACCAACATGGGCAGTGGCGATGACGCCGTTATCAGCGTTACAATACCACTTCTATGTCTCCTTGAGAAAACACTTAGGGCGATGATGGAAGAGGAGGTGGCCCAGGAGGAGGAGGAGGAGGAGGAAGAGGGGTCATTTTTAGCACTTTCAGGCCAGTCTCTTCGAAGTGACTCAGAGGGAGGTTTTTGGCAACAGCAGAGGCCAGGTACAAATGTGGCCAGCCAGGGCCCACTACTGGAGGACGAGGAGGACGAGGATGAGGAGGAGGTGGAGGAGGATGAGGATGAAGCATGGTCACAGCGGGGTGGCACCCAACGCAGCTCGGGTCCATCACTGGTGCGTGGCTGGGGGGAAAGGCAGGACGATGACGATACGCCTCCCACAAAGGACAGCTTGTCCTTACCCCTGGGCAGCCTGGCACACATGAGCGACTACATGCTGCAGTGCCTGCGCAACGACAGCAGAGTTGCCCACATTTTAACGTGTGCGGACTACTGGGTTGCCACCCTGCTGGATCCACGGTACAAAGACAATGTGCCCACCTTACTTCCTGCACTGGAGCGTGATAGGAAGATGCGCGAGTACAAGCGCACGTTGGTAGACGCGCTACTGAGAGCATTCCCAAATGTCACAGGGGAACAAGTGGAAGCCCAAGGCCAAGGCAGAGGAGGAGCAAGAGGTCGCCAAGGCAGCTGTGTCAATGCCAGCTCCTCTGAGGGCAGGGTTAGCATGGCAGAGATGTGGAAAACTTTTGTCAACACGCCACAGCTAACTGCACCACCACCTGATACGCAACGTGTTAGCAGGAGGCAACATTTCACTAACATGGTGGAACAGTACGTGTGCACACCCCTCCACGTACTGACTGATGGTTCGGCCCCATTCAACTTCTGGGTCTCTAAATTGTCCACGTGGCCAGAGCTAGCCTTTTATGCCTTGGAGGTGCTGGCCTGCCCGGCGGCCAGCGTTTTGTCTGAACGTGTATTCAGCACGGCAGGGGGCGTCATTACAGACAAACGCAGCCGCCTGTCTACAGCCAATGTGGACAAGCTGACGTTCATAAAAATTAACCAGGCATGGATCCCACAGGACCTGTCCGTCCCTTGTCCAGATTAGACATTAACTACCTCCCCATAACCATATATTATTGGACTCCAGGGCACTTCCTCATTCAATCCTATTTTTATTTTCATTTTACCATTTTATTGCGAGGCAACCCAAAGTTGAATGAACCTCTCCTCTGTCTGTGTGCCGGGGCCTAAATATATGACAATGGACTGTTACAGTGGTGGCTGACGTGAAGCCTGATTCTCTGCTATGACATGCAGACTGATTCTCTGCTGACATGAAGCCAGATTCTCTGTTACGGGACCTCTCTCCTCTGCCTGGGTGCCGGGGCCTAAATATCTGACAATGGACTGTTGCAGTGGTGGCTGACGTGAAGCCTCATTCTCTGCTATGACATGCAGACTGATTCTCTGCTGACATGAAGCCAGATTGTCTGTTACGGGACCTCTCTCCTCTGCCTGTGTGCTGGGCCTAAATATATGCCAATGGACTGTTGCAGTGGTGGCTGACGTGAAGCCTGATTCTCTGCTATGACATGCAGACTGATTCTCTGCTGACATGAAGCCAGATTGTCTGTTACGGGACCTCTCTCCTCTGCCTGTGTGCTAGGCCTAAATATATGCCAATGGACTGTTCCAATGTTGGGTGACGTGAAGCCTGATTCTCTGCTGACATGAAGCCAGATTGTCTGTTACGGGACCTCTCTCCTCTTCCTGGGTGCTGGGCCTAAATATATGCCAATGGACTGTTCCAATGTTGGGTGACGTGAAGCCTGATTCTCTGCTGACATGAAGCCAGATTGTCTGTTACGGGACCTCTCTCCTCTTCCTGGGTGCTGGGCCTAAATATATGCCAATGGACTGTTGCAGTGGTGGGTGACGTGAAGCCTCATTCTCTGCTATGACATGCAGACTGATTCTCTGCTGACATGAAGACAGATTCTCTGTTACGGGACCTCCCTCCTCTGCCTGTGTGCTGGGCCTAAATATATGCCAATGGACTGTTGCAGTGGTGGCTGACGTGAAGCCTGATTCTCTGATATGACATGCAGACTGATTCTCTGCTGACATGAAGCCTGAATCTCTGTTACGGGACCTCTCTCCTCTGCCTGGGTGCTGGGCCTAAATATATGCCAATGGACTGTTGCAGTGGTGGCTGACGTGAAGCCTGATTCTCTGATATGACATGCAGACTGATTCTCTGCTGACATGAAGCCTGAATCTCTGTTACGGGACCTCTCTCGTCTGCCTGGGTGCCTGGGCCTAAATATATGACAATGGACTGTTCCAGTGGTGGCTGACGTGAAGCCTGATTCTCTGCTATGACATGCAGACTGATTCTCTGCTGACATGAAGCCAGATTCTCTGTTACGGGACCTCTCTCCTCTGCCTGGGTGCCTGGGACTAAATATCTGAGAATGGACTGTTCCAGTGGTGGGTGACGTGAAGCCAGATTCTCTGCTATGGGACCTCTCTCCAATTGATATTGGTTAATTTTTATTTATTTTATTTTTATTTTTATTCATTTCCCTATCCACATTTGTTTGCAGGGGATTTACCTACATGTTGCTGCCTTTTGCAGCCCTCTAGCTCTTTCCTGGGCTGTTTTACAGCCTTTTTAGTGCCGAAAAGTTTGGGTCCCCATTGACTTCAATGGGGTTCGGGTTCGGGACGAAGTTCGGGTCGGGTTCGGAACCCGAACATTTCCGGGAAGTTCGGCCGAACTTCTCGAACCCGAACATCCAGGTGTTTGCTCAACTCTACTGACAAGCCTAAAACAGTGGATTTGCAGAATTAACTCTGTACCATCTAGAGACTGCATAATTGTACTACTGCAACCAAAAGACATCCAAAGAAAAAGTTGTGAGTTGCATCTTACCACTGTCTACCTCATTATTACTACCACCATTAACGGTATTGGCGTCACAACAAAAACCATCAAGGGACTCAGCCACAAGAAGCACCCTAAGCACCCCTAACATCAAGGGCACCTCAACCACCATCTTGGCTGATGCTTCCTACCACAGAGCGTGTCCCGGAGGATTTCGTGCTGTCCACCTCAACACTGTGCTGCCGGCCCAGGGAGGCTATCTGCTAACCGTGAGTAAACTCATGAACTGTGTGTTGCATTATTTGGCCCCTCATCGGTCCACCGTGCACCTCACGTGTTCCCCCTGTGACTGGCTGGCTGCATTTCTGTTCCATTTTTTTTGCTGACCATATGCGGAACCATGCATTTCAATGGGTCTACAAAAAACGGAAGTGCATTCCATTTCCGTATATCCATATGTCCTATTATTGTCCACATAACAACCAAGGATAGCACTGTTCTATAAACGGTCAGCTGTTACATTTTGCAAAATATGGAATACACACAGAAGTCATCCATATTTATTGCGAATCAGTTTTTTGCAGACCCCAAAATACATACGGTCCTGTGCATGAGCCCTAACAGAGATAGGGAGCAGCCTGGAGGAGACAACAGCCTAACACACAGATCTATGCAGATCTGTGGTTGTCACCCAGTGTTCTCCTGGATTGATGCTATGCAACAGACCCAGCACATTCTACCTAAGGAGAAATTACATTTTATAATTTTGTAAATCTCTTTATTTAAGAAAGAAGGGTTCATACAATCACATGATATAAGCAAAAGTGCAATAGTTACCTAACAGATAGGAAATTATATTTTTTCCCTTTAATTATTTCTGTAATTTCCATTTTGAGATGTTATCTTGTAGAACCCAGTACTCTGTTCCTGCTCCAAACCACTGGAAGTATGAAAGAGCGGTGACGCAAAGTGCACCCCTCCTCCCCAACAAGGAGAGGCTGTATTATTTCAGTTAAGTATGGTTGATAATCACCCGGTGGCAGTAGTCACCCACAGAAGTTGAGCTGTTATGTAACATGCTGGACTACTGAAGAATACGCCAATTTGCACATGTTACGTTTGCCATATTAGTTGCATTCATGTTGATACACCATATTACAGTATATATGTAATGTTACATGTTACAAGTGCTCTGTTGTCTTAAAATACTGGGAAAAGTCAGAATTGTGGAATACCACAAGGGAAGAGTGCATTAGGAGTGCAAAACACCCGCAAAACACCCTGACATAGTTGAATAGTGGTGGGCAGTGATGGCCAGTTTGCCGTGTTCGCCCGCGAACACATGCGAGCTGCCATCTTAACTCACAAGTCCAGCGAGGCACAGGTAAGTCCGGCGAGGCACAGGTAAGTCCTTACCTGTGCGCGAGCCGGTCTGAAACAAATGCAGTCACCGGGAGCAGGCAGTTCCAAGAACAGCCGCCGGGGGCCTTCATCGGGCTGTTCCTCGAAACTGCCTGCTCCCGGTGACCACATTTGATTTCAGACCGGCTCGCGCACAGGCACAGGTAAGGACTTACCTGTGCCTTGCCGGACTTGTGAGTTAAGATGGCAGCCCACATGTGTTCGAGGGCGAACACGGCGAACTGGCCATCACTGGTGGTGGAAAGGTGTTTGGCTCTGAGGGAGTTATACACCTTGTGCATATTATAGAGTGAGCTGGAAGTTGTGGTTGGAAACAAAGCCAACAGTATACTTGTATAGTAACTAGCTAGATAGTGATGGTGTGCCATCTCAGGCACCAGCTATGGCATCTGAAGCAGAACAATTGAAGCAGAAGGTAAAGGGTAGAAAGAAGATGACTGGCTTGTGCATCCTTGAGACAGCCAATACCTTTATAATTAGAGATAAGCACATTTTTCAAACATTAGATTAGGCCGGTTCTACAAATTTTTTGAAAAAATTTGGTTCGATACGAATTTCTTCGTGGCGAATCGCGTTAAAAAACAGCAATTTACTGGCTGCAGAGAGCCTTTATAGTGGTGTAGAACACTGTGCCTTGCAGTAACACGGATAGGGAGTCTGCTTTGGTAGTGAAATAGTACTGTGAGTCTGTATGAGATGCAGATGGTGGAGAGGGTGTCAGCAGTAAGTTTGTGTTGACGTCACTGATTATTTAGCCCTTTCTCTGATCTGTCAGAACAATAACCCCCCAAAAAACGGATCCTGTCTGTGGAGCATCAGCCTTCACTCGGACAGCATTTGGTCAGTAATGCATCAGTATTGCTAATGCCCAAAAAAACAGAAATAGATCCAAAACACAGATGACACGTGAATGGAATATTTGCATGTCTTCTGTGTTTTGTACCCACTCCTGCTTTTGGCTACCAAATCACAAGACAATTCTGATGGGACCATACAGGCTTTACAGCTGAAACACAGACAGGATCCGTTGTGCGTCTCATTTTTCCTTCCTTCTGACAGATCAGAAAAATGGTCAAATAAATGATGATGTCAGCCAGGCCGAACGGCAACATAGTGGACCAGTCATGAAGTGGGGAGGGTGGGAACAGCATGAGAAGTCCACAAAGTGGACCTATGACATAGTGGTGAGGTGGAAGCTGCATGAGGAGACCACAGAGTGGGCCACTGACAGAGTCTGGAGGTGGCGGCAGCAACAGCAGACCACAGAGTGACCCAGTGACAGAGTGGAGACGTGGCAGCAGCATCAGGAGGCCACAGAGTGGCAAGGTGACAAAGTGAGGAGGTGGCAGCAGCATCAGGAGACCACAGAGTGACCCGGTGACCCGGTGAGTGGGGAGGAGGGTGGCAATACGAGTACCAGCTGAAGATGGCGGTTGAAAGAAGGAGCACTTGGCATCAGGCGGGTGGCAGCATCAGAATAGTAGCTGAGGCAGGTAGCCAGAAGAAACCGATCTTTTTGTCTTTGTCAAAGTGTTGGTGTGGCACCATGGATGATCTAGTTTGATGTATCAGGCATTGGTGGGGGAAAATCCTGGCTGATCCGTGCCTGATTCATCTTGACAAAGGTCAGTCTCTCCACATTTTGGGTAGACAGGCGAGTTCTTCTTGTGGTGACTATGGCCCCTGCCGCACTAACCACCCGCTCTGATGCCCCACTACTGGCCGGGCAGAACAGCTTTTCCAGGGCAAACTCTGCTAGTTGCAGCCTCAAATCCAGTTTGGCTGCCCAGAAGTCCAGCGGGGTCTTCAATGTGGGGTGGCAGGTTGCTGTCCAAGTATGGCACCACCTGCTGGTTCAGGTCCTGCTCCAGGTCTACCTGCTGCTGCTGGTGAGTAGTTTCTTCATTAGGCATGTGAAGAAAGCTGCTCATCAGTGACTCTAAACTCAAGTTGATGCTGTTGGAGCTGGAACTGCTCCTAACCCCCCACCCTGCCACAGCAGCCATGGCAGAGGAACGTGAGTGCAGAGGGCCCCCCCGGTCAGACCTGCGAGAGGATGGACAATGGACAGGGGCGTACATAGAAATCCCTGGGCCCCATAGCAAGAATCTGAATTGGGCCCCTTAACCCCGCCCACTTAATTTATTTTTACACTATTTAAACATAAAAAACTATACATATGTGGTATCATTGTAATCGTACTGTCCCAGAGAATAAAGGGCACAGGTCAGTTTTTCCACAAATGGAATGCCGTAAGAACAAAACCTGTAAAAAAACTGTGGAGAAATAGCGGGTTTTTTTTTTAATCCACCCCATTTGGAATTTTTTTGCCCGCTTCCCACTACATTGTATGCCATATTAAAGTACGACTTCTCCCGCAAAAAATAAGCCCTCATACATCTATGTGAACGGAAACATAAAAAAAAGTTATGGCTCAAGTAAACTAGGGAAGAAAAAAAGAAAATACAAAAAAGAAAAAAACCCGGTATCCTAAGGGTTAAAGGGGCTATCTAATCCTTATTATGCTCCCCAAAATTCCAGGCACCACATACAGATAATACTTATGCCCAGTGGGGGGGTGCAGCCAATAGCAGGCCGTGTCGGAAATGAGCCTCCCTAGCATCACCCGCGATGCTAGGGGGGCTGGTTCCCATCGTGGCCTGCTATTGGCTGACCCCCATGTTGCTGAATGTTTTAATCTGCGTGACGGGAGGGGTTGGCAGGGGCGCATTATAGGGATTGGATAACCCCTTTAACTCCGTGCTGCTAATGCTGAGTGTGCACATAGCCCCCAATCATATCCCCCCCCCCCCCCCCAAGGTAACTTATGTGCTGGGGTAAAATATGATTGGTGGCTATGTGCACACTCAGCATCAGCGAGTTAAAATACCCCCCAAAATGTCCAGGGAGGGGGGGGGGGGTGAGGAGTAGTAGGAAAGCACACTGTCCTCTATGAGCTTACAGCCCCCCCACCCCCAAAGCTACACTGCTTGCTGCTGCCCTCCCCCATATCAAGACTTTTTATTAAGTCTGCTGACTGCTGTCCTCTTACTGTGGCAGTGGCACACTCCAGACTCCGGAGCGATCCTTCACTCTGGGCAGGGGAGGTTAATGACTTGTCTTGAGGCAGACGTGAGCACACAGGATGCTACTCCGGTGCGCCTGCTCCTGCAGCCTTCTAAGTTCTAGCGATACACTGGCCAATCAGCAGCAGCCTCTTTGCGCTGCTAAATGCTGATTGGCTAATGTGAAATTATGCAGCAGAGCAGATGCAGAGCCTGGCTGGGAGGGAGCCCGGATCATGGAGGTCAGAAAGGGAGCCGGGGGAGGAGGGCCGCCTCAATGCCTGTATTAATAAACTGTCTGTGCCTATATTGGCAGTACGCCACTGACAATGGAGCAGATAGGCAGCGGCCAACTCACTACATAGGATGTCTCTATAGTAGTTCAGTTTGTCCTCCCTCTCAGCAGGTGTAAAAAAGGCCCCTATTTTGGACCGTTAGCGAGGGTCCAGCAAGGTGGAGAGCCAGAAGTCATACCTCTGCCGATTGGTGGCAATTCGGCTGTCACTACGCAAGCAAGTGAGCAAGCATCGGGCCATTTGTGCAAGTGACTCGGTGGGACTCCCTGCCTCCATCTCCACTGCATACTGCCACGGTGTGTCTGGGTCCTCTGCTGCCTCCTCTTCCTCATCACCCTGTAGCTCCTCTTCCTCCAGTTCAGCCCCCACAGGGCTCATGTGGCCGTGAGATCTAAGCGCCACATCTCCAGTTCCCTGACCAGCCAGATTTACCAGCATCTGTTCCAGGACATGAAGCAGTGGAATGACGTTGTTCATCCCGTAGACCTAGTGACTGACAAATAATGTTGCCTCCTCAAAGGGCCTGAGCAAATGGCAGGTGTCACGCATGAGCTGCCACTTGCTGACATCGAAGTTACACAGGGGAGTGCTCCTGTCTGCTTGGATCATAAAGAAATCATTGATGGCCTTTCTCTGTTCGTATAGTCGGTCCAACATATGGAGGATGCAATTCCAACGGGTGGAAACGTCGCATATGAGCCTATGTTGGGGGATGTCGTTCTGCTGCTGCAGCTCAAGGAGGGTGTGCTTTGCGGTGTACAAGTGACTGAAGTGCGAGCAAAGTTTTCTGCCCATTTTTAGGATGTCTTGCAGATGGGTGGAAGACTTCAGGAACCGCTTGACCACCAGATTGAACACCTGTGCCATGCAGGGCACATGGCTCAGCCCTCCTTGATGCAGCGTCAACACTATGTTCTTCCCGTTGTCGGTCACCATGGTTCCAATTTTGAGTTGTCGAGGAGAAAGCCAGGATTCGATTTCTTGATGAAGAACACGGAGCAGTTCCTTCCATGTGTGGACTGCAGCACCAGCAACTTGGACAGGAGCACATTCAACTTCTGTGCTGCTTCGGTGATCGATTGCTGATGGACTGACTGACGAGGAGAAGGAGCATCAGGACCAGCAGATGATGGGAAGGACAGACAGCTGAGGTGGTGGAGCCTTGACTGCCTGAAACAGGGTGCGTGCCACTGGGTGATGCAGCGGTTACTGCGCAGGCTGGACAATCACATTGGAGCCACGGTTTTCCCAGGCCACTTTATGGTGGCGCTGCATATGTTGACGCAGGGCTGTGGTGCCAACATTGGCACCCTGGCCACGCTTCACCTTCTGCCCACAGATTCTACATATGGCCGTGTTCACCTCCTCCGGCGTCTTAACAAAACACTGCCACACCGCCGAGTATGTGATTTTACCCCCAACACTACACACTAACTGGTACTGCCGCTGCTTCCGTGAACCCCTGTACCACTACTTTCCAGGCAGGTAGGCTCCGGCGAAGTGGGTGTTCTATGCCGGGCATGTTTGGCTACCGACCGCCCTCTGCTGCCACCCTGCTGACTACCAGCCACGCGACCGACTTGCTGGCTCCGCCGCTTCCTCACGCGCAAGCTGCCACCCTCTTCTCTCGATGATGATGAAGCTCCATCACCCGGCTCCCAATTGCGATCAGCTACATCATCATCGAGTACTGTCTTCATGTCATTGATGTCCTCCTCAATGGTCTCTGAGTCAGAAGCCTGACCGTTCGCAACACCAGCTCCCACGCCACTCTCTTCATCACTACTTGCCCACCTAGCGGAGGAAGCGGCGGATGTCTCCTCCACATCTTGGCTGGGCAGTAGCTGCTGACTGTCCTCTAGTAGCTCGTCCTTGCTGTATAGTGGGGCTGAGCCCACAGCATATAGTACTTCTCTGGCTGAGGGAACAGAAAAGGAAAGAGGCAGGTTGAGGACAGGTGAGGGCACAAGGCCTGCTCCCAGGCCACGCCAACTAAGGGTTGTGTCTGACGAACCCACCGACTCTTGGCTGGGGGTGTCTGATGTCAGTTGGGATGAAGTGGATTACCGAGTTGTGTCAAGAACCGCTGGGTTGCTGGTCAATACATGACCTCTAGATGACACCGGGAGCTCAGGCCTCTCGCTGTGACTCCTGCTGCCACGCCCCTTACTCTGCTGCGACCTCTGCCTGCGCCAGAAACATTTAGACCTCTGCCACTCCTCTGAGCAGGGCCCAGCACTTCTCTGTCTGACAGACTGTTAGATCAAATAAATAAATAAAAAGGAAATTAAAACACCCCAAAAAAGTCTGTAATTTTCTCACTTAACCACACAACGGCAAATACTTTTTTGTGCCACTAATACACGACGCAAAAGGCTTTAGAACATATAACTGCACCGCTGAACGGCAAATAAAAACTTTTTTGTGCCACTAATACACACCAAAAAGGGCTGCAATTTTCGCACTTCACCACACAACGGCTAATAAGCCATTTTTTCCCATGAATACAAGCCCAAAAATGCTTTAGAACATATAACTGCACCGCACAAGGGCAAATAAGACGTATAAATATTTCCTTGTAATAAACCCTGTTAATGGCTGTATCACACAGCACTTACACCCCAATAACAAGAACTGTTTGCTGGAATTACAGAGCTGTATAATGGCAATTTGGGTCCGCAGTCAGTGCAGCAAGGTGTAATAGGATTGTTCCTATTACCCAGGCTGTAACCTCCCCGACTGAACCCTGTTCTGCTTCAATACTATGTAATAATTCCTCCCTATCCTTTCCCTACACCTTGAATAATCTTTCCTGAACTTGTAATATTGGTTTTTTTTATCACAATGAAGTCTTTCCTAGCACTGTCCCTAGCGCCTGCTGACGTCTCTCCCTGCACTAAGTACACTGGAAAATGGCTGAATCCAAGATGGCTGACTCTATTTATAGGGCTGTGACATCACAGGGCTGGCTGGCTGCATGCATGGCATTATGAGTGATCCCGCATTCCCAGAGTTCCTTGCTCCATGTCCTCACATGTGCAGCAGCCATTTTTGGAAAAAAGGTGATTTGTTACCACAAAGGGTGAGGAAATTCGGATTTGGTGCAAATAGAATTTTTCCTAAAATTCAGATAGAATTCCACTTCGCTCATCTCTATTTATAATAGTCAGGACTATGACCAGCCAACCTGCAGTCTGAAAGCAATCCTTTGTGAGAGACTCTAACCACCTAGGATGGGTTCAGATCACCGTTATGAATTCCGTTATTGCTTTCCATTATAACATGATTATAACGGAAAATAACGGAATCCATAAGACGGAATTCCAAATGGAAACCTTTAGAGGCATTCCGTTTTGATCCGTCATAATAGAGGTCTAGGGGCAAACATAACGGATCCGTCTGGTTGGAAAAGATTTTCAAATTCTGCACATAAAATTTGCAACCAATTTACAGAACAATGTCAAATGTGAGAATTTTTCACTCTAGAATTGTGACCTGCCAGTCTTTTTTTCACCACACCTATCATATTGGTCATTTACTGAGGATCTTCACATTGTTATTTAACCCTTTGCATTGCCGTCAAAATTTGTGGCACAATCTGCATGTATAGGTCTACATTACCCATGATTACCTATGTACAGTGTATATGCACCTGATATATACATGGGAGGCCTTTAAGGGGGTCAAACCTCTTTTTGACCCATGATTATATGTATATGTGGCTGCCCACTCCAGGATGGCCAAAAAAAACTGTTTGACAAATGTTACAGGAACAAAGGCATTTACTATTCACATTAGAGGCAACAAACTTGACAGTTACAGTTCTTACTAGAGGCATAAAGCTTAATGGTGACAGTCTCCCATAAATTAACTAGTATTTAATTAAAGTCTCCCAATGAAGGCCCAGACCTAGAAGCAAGAGCTGTAACAGTAGCACTGTACCTTTATGTGGAAGCAGCTTATTTTTTTCTTTGGCTTGTGTTGCACCTAACTTCCCTGGGCACTAACACCTTGGCTAATGCCTCCTCAAGGTGGCAGTGGTGAAGATGGATAAGCAGAATCTCCAGCATGTGGTGCATTTTTGCACAATATAATGAACAATCTCTAACAGATGTTCTCGGGTTGCAGAATATCCGTCCTCGCAACCACTGCATATACTCTGCCCTTCTTCCCCTCTGCTAGGATGACACACAGCATTGCACACGGTCTTGCTCATAGACTGCAGGATGGCTGCTCTTGGTCACGCAGTTGACTTGTACAAAGGTCACACTATCAGGATGTACCATCAACTCCTTTGCAGTGCTCAAATGCATCTCTGCCTTATCTAGACCCTGAGGTGGTGCACCTTATGGCTAGTGTCACCCACCTCCACTGCTAGCTAACAACAGTACACACATGATCTGCAGCATCTTCTAGCTCACACTAGTGTCTATCTTCTATATCTGACTTATGACCACAAAGTGTGTCTAAACTTCAATATACCCTATCTGAGGACATGCTAGCTTGCATGAGAAGACTAATGGTGTGACCCCCCCCATGCGGACCTCAATTAACTTTTTTGCTGCCTTCATTGGTTTGCATAAAACACTGCAATAAACTACATATTCAATGTTGTCCTTAATGTGAACTTAGTGATTTATCAGAAACCAATGCAGATCATCTGTAAGCCTCCTCGAAAACCTACCCAAGAATGATGACACATAGTGCCTGTGATGTCACCATGCAATGATTTACAGTGCAGTCCTAGGGGCGACAAACAGTCAGGTCCATAAATATTGGGACACCGACACAATTCTAACATTTTTGGCTCTATACACCACCACAATGGATTTGAAATGAAACGAACAAGATGTGCTTTACCTGCAGACTGTCAGCTGTAATCTGAGGGGATTTACATCCAAATCGGGTGAACGGTGCAGGAATTACAGCAGTTTGCATCTGTGCCTCCCACTTGTTAAGGGGCCAAAAGTAATGGGACAGAATAATAATCATAAATCAAACTTTCACTCTTTAATACTTGGTTGCAAATCCTTTGCAGTCAATTACAGCCTGAAGTCTGGAACGCATAGACATCACCAGACGCTGGGTTTCATCCCTGGTGATGCTCTGCCAGGCCTCTACTGCAACTGTCTTCAGTTCCTGCTTGTTCTTGGGGCATTTTACCTTCAGTTTTGTCTTAGGCACGTGAAATGCTCAATCGGATTCAGGTCAGGTGATTGACTTGGCCATTGCAGAACATTCCACTTCTTTCCCTTAAAAAACTCTTTGGTTGCTTTTGCAGTATGCTTTGGGTCATGGTCCATCTGCACTGTGAAGAGCCGTCCAATGAGTTCTGAAGCATTTGGCTGAATATGAGCAGATAACATTGCCTGAAACACTTCAGAATTCATCCTGCTGCTTTTGTCAGCAGTCGCATCATCAATAAATACAAGAGAACCAGTTCCATTGGCAGCCATATATGCCCACGCCATGACACTACCACCACCATGCTTCACTGATGAGGTGGTATGCTTAGGATCATGAGCAGTTCCCTTTCTTCTCCATACTCTTCTCTTCCCATCACTCTGGTACAAGTTGATCTTGGCCTCCTCTGTCCATAGGATGTTGTTCCAGAACTGTGAAGGCTTTTTTATATGTCGTTTGGCAAACTCTAATCTGGCCTTCCTGGTTTTGAGGCTCCCCAATGGTTTACATCTTGTGGTGAACCCATTGGATTCACTCTGGTGAAGTCTTCTCTTGATTGATGACTTGTACACACATACACCTACCTCCTGGAGAGTGTTCTTGATCTGGCCAGCTGTTGTGAAGGGTGTTTTCTTCACCAGGGAAAGAAGTCTTCGGTCATCCACCACAGTTGTTTTCCATGGTCTTCCGGGTCTTTGGGTGTTGCTGAGCTCACTGATGCGTTCATTATTTTTAAGGATGTTCCAAACAGTTGTTTTGGCCGCGCCTAATGTTTCTGCTATCTCTCTGATGGGTTTGTTGTGTTTTTCAGCCTAATGATGGCTTCACTGATGGTGACAGCTCTTTGGATCTCATCTTGAGAGTTGACAGCAACAGATTCCAAATGCTAATATCAGACTGGAAATGACCTCTGGAGCTTTTATCTGCTCATTGTAATTGGGATAATGAGGGAATAACACACACCTGGCCATGGAACAGCTGAGAAGCCGATTGTCCCATTACTTTTGGTCCCGTGGGAGGCACAGATGCAAACTGCTGTAATTCCTGCACCGTTCACCTGATTTGGATGTAAATACCCTCAAATTACAGCTGACAGTCTGCAGGTAAAGCACGTCTTATTTGTTTCATTTCAAATCCATTGTGGTGGTGTATAGAGCCCAAAATGTTAGAATTGTGTCGCTGTCCCAATATTTATGGACCTGACTGTATACCTATACTAACATGGTGGTCACCCAGGTAGGAAGTCATGCAGTTGCTAGGCAACTATAATTAAATAAATAACCTTACCATCTACAGTAAGGGAGAGCTGTAAGATGGGAAAGTTCTACAAAGTGTCTAACACTAATCACACAATATGTATGCAGCGCCCGCCGCGGAGTTAGACTTTAAATCTGAGGCTCTGACAGGAGGAATGATTGGTTTGCAGTTCTGATAGAAAAGCAGAAGTTGTCTATTTATGAGCTTCTTATAATGCGGCAGCAGAAGAAAATAATCAGACTTGTGTATTATTGTATGGAAGCGAAATAACGAGCAATTTCACGCCGTTTATACATTAGCGAACCTGTTCAGCCATTAATATTATCTGTCCGGCCAGCTGGACCGGACGCTATGTGATTGTTTGTTCCCATGTAAATGACTGGAAACATGTTTCCTAGGTTGGCCGACGCCGAAAAGATTTCCATTTTGATGGTAATAAAATTGAAATCTTATTTTAGAAAATGCAAGCATGCAGCTGGCAGGAGAGGATCCGAGATGTGAGGAGCAGATTAGGGACGTGTCTGTTACTGAAGCTGTCAGCTGAAAATCTAACGCACCAAAATAGAACCGTTAACCACAGATGGAGAACAGCAGATTGATAGCCAGAAAGACAGAGTAGACGTCCGTAGCTGTAGACTAAGGCACGGCGACAATGTGCAAACATTATTGCAGAAGATTGGCACCGATCGCAGAATGCGGCTCAGTTTAATTATGGTTTTATCTGATACAAAGCTCCAAAGCCCAAGCAAAGTCATAGTTAAAATGCAGTTTACCTGCAGCCACCACTAGAGGGAGCTCAAGAGCTTATTGCATACAATACTTAGAAATAGATGCATCTGTGTAAGCTCCCTCTAGTGGTGGCTGCAGGCAGACAAAAATTCTAAGGTGGCTTGGCGGCAACTTTGTTTGACCTCATAGTAGAATAGAGAAAAATACAGTAACCTTTTTTTTCATATAAATAAAATATATTGTTAAATATCTAGGTCCGAGGACTTTGAAAATGGAAATCATATGACTCCTATTAACTGATTCACAGCTACCACTTTCCCCATTGAATTCAATGGAGAGGTGGCTGCATTGGGAGGGAAATGCAACGCAAAGTTGCATGATGGCGCTATTGAGTGTATTACGAGTGAAACATCCAGTTGTATTTTTATTGATGGTATTTTGTGCCTTCTGAAAAAATATGTAAAGGCCATTTGAAATGTCCAAATATGTATTTTACCAAATAAGCAGGTGAAGCCAAGCCGTGGCATGACAATTGTTTCAGCCTCCTTTGGTGAACACATCTTAAAGGGCAGCTGTCAGCAGTTCTGTCCCTATGACACCGGCTGAACTGTTCCATGTGCGCTCGGCAGCTGAAGGCGTCCGTGTTGGTCCCGTGTTCATATGTGTCCGCATTGCTTAAAAACATGATGTTTTATTATATGCAAATAAGTCTCTTTGAGGCTCTGCTCTCTCTGCAACTGCCGCGCCCTCTGCATTTTGATTAACAGGACCAGATGTGATTACATTTAGAAATCTAGCTCTGGAGTTTAATACAGAATGTAACTCAGGATCAGAACAGGATAAGTAATGTATGTACACAGTGACTCCACCAGCAGAATAGTGAGTGCAGCTCTGGAGTATAATACAGGATGTAACTCAGGATGAGTACAGGATAAGTAATGTAATGTATGTACACAGTGACTGCAGCAGCAGAATAGTGAGTGCAGCTCTGGAGTATAATACAGGATGTAACTCAGGATCAGTACAGGATAAGTAATGTATGTACACAGTGACTGCACCAGCAGAATAGTGAGTGCAGCTCTGGAGTATAATACAGGATGTAACTCAGGATCAGTACAGGATAAGTAATGTATGTACACAGTGACTCCACCAGCAGAATAGTGAGTGCGGCTCTGGAGTATAATACTGGATGTAACTCAGGATCAGTACAGGATAAGTAATGTATGTGCACAGTGACTGCACCAGCAGAATAGTGAGTGCAGCTCTGGAGTATAATACAGAATGTAACTCAGGATCAGTACAGGATAAGTAATGTAATGTATGTACACAGTGACTCCACCAGCAGAATAGTGAGTGCAGCTCTGAAGTAGTTAGGTTCTTTATATATTAGTTTAATATTGATAAGTAGCTATTTTAGGATCAGATTGGTCCACTATTAGAGATGTCCCGAACTATTCGCCGGCGAACATAGCTTGTTCGCGTTCGCCGCGGCGGATGAACATATGCGATGTTCGGTCCACCCCCTATTTATCATCATTGAATAAACTTTGACCCTGTACCTCACAGTCAGCAGACACATTCCAGCCAATCAGCAGCAGACCCTCCCTCCCAGACCCTCCCACCTCCTGAACAGCATCCATTTTAGATTAATTTGGAAGCTGAATTCTTAGTGAGAGGAGGGACAGTGCAGCTGCTGCTGATTCAATAGGGAAAGCGTTAGCTAGGGCAGTGTATTCAGTGTCCACTGCAGTCCTGAAAGACTCATCTGATCTGCTGTAAGGATAGCGTCCTGACATCACCCCTAAAAGCCCTTTTTAGGGCTATAACATCAGTCTGCTTCTTTTTTTTTTTTCCTGTGTAATCTAATTGCAGTTGCCTGCCTGCGTGTGTGTCAGGCTCACAACCCTGCAAGTGCATAGTGTCACCAGCGCCACTCATATCTGGTGTCACATTCGATTACATTTAAAGAAAAGCAACAATTTGGACTGAATAACTAGCAGTCAGTTACATACGTGTTTGTGTGTTTAAGGCCCAGTGCAGTGCATAGTGTCACTTCAGTGCAACTCATATCTGGTGGCACAGTAGCTTGCACGCATAGTACAACTTAACTAATCAAAAAAAAATGACAGGCAGAGGCAGGCCACCCCGCAGGGGCCGTCGTGATCATGGTGCTGTGATTCCCTTTGGCCCTAGACTAATGCCCAATGTTCAGAGGCCACGTACCCTGAACTCGAAAAGTTCTGAGGACATAGTTGACTGGCTAACACAGGACACCCAATCTTCTACAGCTTCTGCTCGGAACCTTGACGCACCATCCTCCTCCAGCTCAGCTTCGGGCACCTCTCAAGTTACCACTCGCCAACCCACCGCCACCACCAACACTAGCACCACAGCTGCTTCACTTGATCCTGTCAGAGGAGTTATTTACACATCAGTTGGATGAAATGAGTGATGCGCAACCATTATTGCCAGAGGATGTAGATAACAGGGATATGTCTCAGTCAGGCAGCATTACACAGATGGACGTACGGTGTGATGATGATGATGTTGTACCCGCTGCTGCTTCCTTTGCTGAGTTGTCAGATACAAGTGAAGCGGTTGATGATGACGATGTGTCCGTGGATGTCACGTGGGTGCCCGCTCGAAGAGAAGAAGAACAGGGGGAAAGTTCAGATGGGGAGACAGAGAGGAGGAGGAGACGAGTTGGAAGCAGGGGGAGGTCGTCGCAAGGAGCTAGTGGCACAGTCAGACAGCATGTATCGGCACCCGGGTCAGCCAGACAGCACGCCAATCAACGCATGCTGTTGCCACCACCAGAATGCCGTCATTGCAAAGCTCAGCAGTGTGGCATTTTTTTTGTGTGTCTGCCTCTGATAACAGCGATGCCATTTGCAACCTGTGCCAAAAGAAACTGAGTCGTGGGAAGTCCAACACCCACCTAGGTACAACTGCTTTGCGAAGGCACATGATCTCACATCACAAACGCCTATGGGATCAACACATGAGTACAAGCAGCACACAAACTCAAAGCCACCATCCTCCTCCTGGTCCAGCATCTTCAGCCACGTCAACCACTGCTGTCCTCCTTGCCCCCTCTCAACCATCCGCCACTCCACCTCTCGCCTTCAGCAGTTCCTTCTCATCTGCCCACAGTAAGGTGTCTGTCAAGGACATGTTTGAGCGTAAGAAGCCAATGTCACAAAGTCACCCCCTTGCCCGGCGTCTGACAGCTGGCTTGTCTGAACTCTTAGCCCGCCAGCTTTTACCATACAAGCTGGTGGAGTCTGAGGCCTTCAAAAAATTTGTAGCTATTGGGACACCGCAGTGGAAGGTACCCGGCCGAAATTTCTTTGCACAAAAGGCAATCCCCAACCTGTACTCGATTGTGCAAAAGGAAGTCATGGCATGTCTGGCACACAGTGTTGGGGCAAGGGTCCATCTGACCACTGATACCTGGTCTGCAAAGCACGGTCAGGGCAGGTATATCACCTACACTGCGCATTGGGTAAACCTGCTCACGGCTGCCAAGCATGGAATGCGTGGCTCTGCAGAGGAGTTGGTGACACCGCCACGACTTGCAGGCAGGCCTGCTGCCACCTCCTCTACTCCTCCTACTCCATCCTCTTCCATAACCTCCTCGGCTGAGTCCTCTTCTGCTGCTGCGTCTTGCTCCACATCAACGGCACCCCCCCAGCTCCCCAGGGGCTATTCCACATCCCGGATACGACAGTGTCACGCCGTCTTGGGGTTGACTTGCCTGAAAGCAGAGAGTCACACCGGACCAGCACTCCTGTCCGCCCTGAACGCACAGGTGGATCAGTGGCTGACTCCGCACCAACTGGAGATCGGCAAAGTGGTGTGTGACAACGGAAGCAATTTGTTGGCGGCATTGAATTTGGGCAAGTTGACACATGTGCCGTGCATGGCACATGTGTGTAATCTGATCGTACAACGCTTTGTGCATAAGTACCCAGGCTTACAGGACGTCCTCAAGCAGGCCAGGAAGGTGTGTGGCCATTTCAGGCGTTCCTACACGGCCATGGCGCACTTTTCAGACATTCAGCGCCGAAACAACATGCCAGTGAGGCGCTTGATTTGCGACAGCCCGACACGTTGGAATTCAACACTCCTAATGTTCGACCGCCTGCTCCAACAAGAAAAAGCCGTCAACGAGTATTTGTATGACCGGGGTGCTAGGACAGCCTCTGCGGAGCTGGGAATTTTTTTGCCACGTTACTGGACGCTCATGCGCAATGCCTGTAGGCTCATGCGTCCTTTTGAGGAGGTGACAAACCTAGTCAGTCGCACCGAAGGCACCATCAGCGACATCATCCCATTTGTTTTCTTCCTGGAGCGTGCCCTGCGAAGAGTGCTGGATCAGGCCGTAGATGAGCGTGAAGAGGAAGAGTTGTGGTCACCATCACCACCAGAAACAGCCTTATCAGCATCGCTTGCTGGACCTGCGGCAACGCTGGAAGAGGAGTCTGAGGAAGAGGAGTCAGAGGAGGAATGTGGCTTTGAGGAGGAGGAGGAAGACCAACCACAGCAGGCATCCCAGGGTGCTCGTTGTCACCTATCTGGTACCCAGTGGTGTTGTACGTGGCTGGGGGGAAGAACAGACCTTCAGTGAGATCAGTGAGGACGAGGAACGGGACATGAGTAGCTCGGCATCCAACCTTGTGCAAATGGGGTCTTTCATGCTGTCGTGCCTGTTGAGGGACCCTCGTATAAAAAGGCTGAAGGAGAACGACCTGTACTGGGTGGCCACGCTACTAGACCCCCGGTATAAGCAGAAAGTGCCTGAAATGTTACCGAATTACCGGAAGTCGGAAAGGATGCAGCAGTTCCAAAATAAATTAAAAAGTATGCTTTACACAGCGTATAAGGGTGATGTCACAGCACAACGGGAATCTAACAGGGGAAGAGGTGAAAGTAATCCTCCTCCTACCACGACCACGCCGGCAAGGACAGGACGCTTTACAGACGTGTTGTTGATGGAGGACATGCAGAGCTTTTTAAGTCCTACGCATCGCCACAGCCCTTCGGGGTCCACCCTCAGAGAACGACTTGACCGACAGGTAGCAGACTACCTCGCCTTAACTGCAGATATCGACACTCTGAGGAGCGATGAACCCCTTGACTACTGGGTGTGCAGGCTTGACCTGTGGCCTGAGCTATCCCAATTTGCGATAGAACTTCTGGCCTGCCCCGCTTCAAGTGTCCTGTCAGAAAGGACCTTCAGTGCAGCAGGAGGTATTGTCACTGAGAAGAGAAGTCGCCTAGGTCAAAAAAGTCTAGATTACCTCACCTTTATTAAGATGAATGAGGGATGGATCCCGAAGGGACTGACAGTGGGCGATACATTCGACTAAAAAAGGCCTGATGACTGAGATGAGCTGCCTTGGGCTAAAAATGGTCCACACGCTGCTGTATTTTATCTCTGAATGCCGGATGACTTGCGTGACTTATCCGCCACCAACTAGGGTTCAAGCCGCAATGTTTTAGGGCACTTTCTGCCTGGGAAACATCAATTTTTCTGCAGCGGCTGCAACAATACCTAGTTTTTCAGGCATGTGTACATGCCTAATTTTTCTGGCCTCTGGTGCTGCACTGTGGCTTCAAAACCAACCAAAAAAAAGGCACATACATGTGTCAATTCCCCTTCGTGATCGTTACCTTGTTGTGGTGAAGGGGCTTGCGTATCACAATGAAGCAACCACCTCTATGAGTGTGTTGGCAATGGCAATGTTGGCACACCCCAGATGATAAGGTCGTTGCTTCATTGTGAACAGACCAAAAGCGATCGGCTGGATAATTTTGCATAGAAAAAACATTAATTTTCTTTGTGATCATCTAAGGTGATCATTAAAGCCTACTAGGCCAACAATGGGCCCACACTGCAGAATCATTGTTTTCTGGGTCACTTAACTGTCACTGAACTACCTCAGCACGACCATAGGCTTTGAAAAACCGCCATCGCCTGCAATCTCCCAAACGTGGACACGAGCACAGTCATCACTACACCAAGATTGACGCATAGAGGAATACAATTTATGTCATGAGTGTGTCAACTATTGACAACTCTTTGCGGTTGTCTAAAATCTATTCCATACACGTCCCCTGATAGGGGACGTAACAGGGATTAAACTGATAGGAATAGTACTACTTAACACACCGCTCATATCTGGTGGCACATTAGATTGCACGTGCAGTGCCCCAAATTTGAAGTAGGAAGACCGACCAAAGCATCTTTTTCCATCTCCCGGTTCCGAAAATCGATTCCTGATAGGGGACGTAACAGGGATTAAACTGATAGGAATAGTACTACTTAACACACCTTATAATCACGCAGAGAGAGGAGTCTGAAGAAGAGGAGTCAGAGGAGGAAGGTGGCTTTGAGGAGGTGGAAGACCAAACATAGCAGGCGTCCCAGGGGGCTTGTTGTCACCTTTTGGGGACCCTTGGTGTTGTACGTGGCTGGGTGGAGGAAGAGACCTTCAATGACATCAGTGAGGACAAGAAACAGGACATGGTTAGCTTGGTATCCAACCTTGTGCAAATGGACTGTTTGCGGTGCGTTAAACAGGGAGTTTGGTCTGTCACTGTGAAGCGGGCGTAACCGTTACACTACCTGATCGATACAACATCATACCTGATGTTTTAAAGCATGTTATTCCAAACAATTTAAGAATGTTAGGTGATTTATGCCCTTTATGGATTAAAACCCGACTCTGCGTCAACTATGTAATTTTCCATGGGAGTTTTGCCATGGATCCCCCTCCGGCATGCCACAGTCCAGGTGTTAGTCCCCTTGAAACAACCTTCCATCACTATTGTGGCCAGAAAGAGTCCCTGTGGGTTTTAAAATTCGCCTGCCTATTGAAGTCAATGGCGGTTCGCCCGTACGCGAACATTTGCGGAAATTCACGTTCGCCGTTCACGAACGGAAAATTTTATGTTCGCGACATCTCTAGTCTACTACAGTATTGGAGGATACGTACAGTGGGCCCAAGCTCTGAAAAAATTTAATCCCTTGACAGGCCTATAAGAAGACTACCTCATATGGACTTTGGAGCAGTCATGTACCAGTAGGATTAACTTTTATTAGATGATTAATTAATGACCTATTAGACCTTATTGATGATGACTAGTGATGAGCGGCAGGGGTCATATTCGAATTCGCTATATTTTGCGAATATTTTGTAGAATATTTGGCAAATATTTGCGAATTCGAATATTCGTTATATTCTACATTTTTTACTCGAAAAATCGGCAATGTAATGATCGAGTAATATGCAAATATTACGCAATCAATACAGGCGTGGGTCAAAAAGGAATATACAGGTCCTTCTAAAAAAATTAGCATATTGTGATAAAGTTCATTATTTTCTGTAATGTTCTGATAAACATTAGACTTTCATATATTTTAGATTCATTACACACAACCTGAAGTAGTTCAAGCCTTTTATTGTTTTAATATTGATGATTTTGGCATACAGCTCATGAAAACCCAAATTTCCTATCTAAAAAAATTAGCATATTTCATCCGACCAATAAAAGAAAAGTGTTTTTAATACAAAAAAAGTCAACCTTCAAATAATTATGTTCAGTTCTGCACTCAATACTTGGTCGGGAATCCTTTTGCAGAAATGACTGCTTCAATGCGGCGTGGCATGGAGGCCGTCAGCCTGTGGCACTGCTGAGGTGTTATGGAGGCCCAGGAGGCTTCAATGCGGCGTGGCATGGAGGCCATCAGCCTGTGGCACTGCTGAGGTGTTATGGAGGCCCAGGAGGCTTCAATGCGGCGTGGCATGGAGGCCATCAGCCTGTGGCACTGCTGAGGTGTTATGGAGGCCCAGGAGGCTTCAATGCGGCGTGGCATGGAGGCAATCATCCTGTGGCACTGCTGAGGTGTTATGGAGGCCCAGGATGCTTCAATGCGGCGTGGCATGGAGGCAATCAGCCTGTGGCACTGCTGAGGTGTTATGGAGGCCCAGGAGGCTTCAATGCGGCGTGGCATGGAGGCAATCAGCCTGTGGCACTGCTGAGGTGTTATGGAGGCCCAGGATGCTTCAATGCGGCGTGGCATGGAGGCCATCAGCCTGTGGCACTGCTGAGGTGTTATGGAGGCCCAGGATGCTTCGATAGCGGCCTTAAGCTCATCCAGAGTGTTGGGTCTTGCGTCTCTCAACTTTCTCTTCCCAATATCCCACAGATTCTCTATGGGGTTCAGGTCAGGAGAGTTGGCAGGCCAATTGAGCCCAGTAATACCATGGTCAGTAAACCATTTACCAGTGGTGTTGGCGCTGTGAGCAGGTGCCAGGTCGTGCTGAAAAATGAAATCTTCATCTCCATAAAGCTTTTCAGCAGATGGAAGCATGAAGTGCTCCACAATCTCCTGATAGCTAGCTGCATTGACCCTGCCCTTGATAAAACACAGTGGACCAACACCAGCAGCTGACATGGCACCCCAGACCATCACTGACTGTGGGGACTTGACACTGGACTTCAGGCATTTTGGCATTTCCCTCTCCCCAGTCTTCCTCCAGACTCTGGCACCTTGATTTCCGAATGACATGCAAAATTAGCTTTCATCCGAAAAAAGCACTTTGGACCACTGAGCAACAGTCCAGTGCTGCTTCTCTGTAGCCCAGGTCAGGCGCTTCTGCCGCTGTTTCTGGGGAATGCGGCACCTGTAGCCCATTTCCTGCACACGCCTGTACACGGGGGCTCTGGATGTTTCTACTCCAGACTCAGTCCACTGCTTCCTCAGGTCCCCCAAGGTCTGGAATCGCTCCTTCTCCACAATCTTACTCAGGGTCCGGTCACCTCTTCTCGTTGTGCAGCGTTTTCTGCCACACTTTTTCCTTCCCACAGACTTCCCACTGAGGCGCCTTGATACAGCACTCTGGGAACAGCCTATTCCTTCAGAAATTTCTTTCTGTGTCTTACCCTCTTGCTTGAGGGGGTCAATGATGGCCTTCTGGACAGCAGTCAGGTCGGCAGTCTTACCCATGATTGCGGTTTTGAGTAATGAACCAGGCTGGGAGTTTTTAAAAGCCTCAGGAATCTTTTGCAGGTGTTTAGAGTTAATTAGTTGATTCAGATGATTAGGTTAATAGCTCGTTTAGAGAACCTTTTCATGATATGCTAATTTTTTTAGATAGGAAATTTGGGTTTTCATGAGCTGTGGCCAAAATCATCAATATTAAAACAATAAAAGGCTTGAACTACTTCAGTTGTGTGTAATGAATCTAAAATATATGAAAGTCTAATGTTTATCAGTACATTACAGAAAATAATGAACTTTATCACAATATGCTAATTTTTTTAGAAGGACCTGTATAGCACTATAGACTAGCAACTTAAGCAGGGAGGAATCATAACTTCAAATGGAAAAAAATGACGAATATTCTAAAAAACAATTATATATTCTATAGTGCTATATATTCCTTTTTGACCCACGCCTGTATTGATCGCGTAATATTCGCATATTACGCGAGCATTACATTGCTGATTTTTTGAGTAACAAAAAAAATGACGAATATTTAAAAAACTAATATATAGCGCTATATTCGAAATATTAGCAAATTCTCGAAGTTGCGATATTCGCGCTCAACACTATTGATGACATGTCCTGTTGGTGCAATGTTCTCAACAATTATTACGATGTGACTAAAAGCCATGAACATGCTCTTTATAGATACCTGCTGGCCCTCAGACCATCTTCTATGGTTTGTCCAAGAAACCCAAGCATTTCAGCACCCAACATTTGTTACAGCCATTGTATTATCTGTTCTATGAATAATCCTTGGAAAACATGATTTTTTTTTCATATTTCTTTCAATTTTCTTTTGAAAAGTTTTTTTTTCATGAAGATGATGTCACTATAAACACACATATGGCTTTCCATATGATACAACATATGAGATGAAATGAGGTGAGAAAAAACAACCGACTGAAGGTATATTCTGATTAGACTTAATTGGCGGTGGTGACCAGAATATGACCGACCGATATGTGAGACATTCTCAGATATTTATGTGGTTTTTAGATTATTTACCAACATTTGGTCTGGGAAGTATTTTTTTCATGCGTATAGAACACATATGTTACTGGGTGATCTATGATCCGCTGAAGCGGTTTCTGGGTGTGAATTAAACCTCCTGGTGGAGCATTAGCTACATACTCAATATTTATTTATTGTAATTGCAACATTGTATAAGCCAGTTGGATAAAATGTTTCTATAGCGATCACTAACCAATCACTCGATAGAAAGCATTTTTAGGCGTGGGCATAAAGAGTAGAGGGCTCCAGTTTGTGGATAAGGCCTCCTGCACATGACCGTATGGCTTTTTCAGTGTTTTGCGGTCTGTTTTTTGTTTCTGTTCCGTTTTTCCATATGGCATATACAGTAATTACATAGAAAAAATTGGGCTGGGCATAACATTTTCAATAGATGGTTCCGCAAAAACAGAACGGATACGGAAGACATACGGAGTACGTTCCGTATGTGTTCAGTTTTTTTTGCGAACCCATTGACTTGAATGGAACCACGAAACGTGATTTGCGGGCAATAATAGGACATGTTCTATCTTTCAACGGAATGGAAAAACGAAAATATGGAAACGGAATGCATATGGAGTAAATTCCATATTTTTGCGGAACCATTGAAATGAATGGTTCCGTATATGGAAAAAAAACTAAAAACGGCCGTGTGCAGGAGGCCTAATACTGTAGGTGGGCCCCTTGCTTAGGATTTAGGATTTTTTACTCCATGCAATGACTATAGTGAACCCTTCATCTGATGGACCAGAATCCAACAGTAATTTTGAGACAAAAGAACTTTGGTTCAATCTTTTGTATTGTGGTATGGGCCCTTGTTGCTTAAAGGGTCCCTAATATATTAAGACTGCTCCGTACTCCAATGACTCAATCTCTGATTGACCCTTCAATTGACCCTTTTTTATTGTGGGATGAGCTCCCCTTGCCTAATGGGCCCCGGTACAGATGCACAGGCTGCACCAATGGTATGTCTGCTCCTGGCCTACAATGATAATAAGTATCTGCAGCCTGCTAGAATCTTACATTATCTAGTGTTTGTTGTTGGCTGTTTTGGATGTAACCCACTGCTCTGACCTGTACTGATCTATAATCCTGCCACAAACTTTATCTGTCCTTCTGTCCACCCTGACTTGTACTGATCTATCAACCTGCCACTATCTGTATCTGTCCATCTGCCTGCCCTGCATCTGTCTGTCTACATGTACTGACTTGTACTGATCTATCATCCTCCAATGATCTGTTGTCACGACCATGGTTATGGTCGTGACTCTTTGGTCGCATGCGGTTGTCAGCGGTTTGTTCTATGTTGTCAACCACAGATGAGGGCTCTGGGTTTGTTGCCTCACTTGTGGTTGCCGTTGGCAACATATGGTTGTTGGCAGTGTAGCAGCTGGAGCTGGTGGCTAGGCGGCTCGCTGTCACGGCATGCGGTTGCCTTTGGTAACGTGTGATTTTAAGTGTGCACTTTCCCTGTTTGGTGTGCACGGGGTTTAGTTGTGTGTGCACTTCCCCTTTAAGTGGCTTCACTACCCTGTCTGGTGATGGAAGGGTTAACTTCTTTCCTGGTGTGTGTGTGGGTGTGGCTGCTTGGGCTATTTAGCTCCTGCTGGAAGCCAGAAGTCTGAGGGGTACTCCAGCCTTGTTATATGCTGGAGTCATCCTCCTGGTCTCTTATACCATCTTCCAGTGAGGGCCACCCTTGTGGTCATAAATCCTATGTCATGATGTTAGTTTTATGTTTGTGTGGTTTCTATCATTATTGCAGCTATGGATCTGGTTTCCTGTGTGTTTATGTGTGTGTGCTTTGTCCTTTTTATGTTTGGTGTGGACTTCAGCATTGGAGCACGGGATCCAGTCAGTGTGTCTGTGGCAGGTAGGTGTGGAAGTGCTTTCACTCACCTGCCATATCCATAGGCTGTTGATGTTCCCCTTTCCTTGCAGCTTGGCCAGGTTAGACTCCTGTTTGTCCGTCTCCAGGAGGAACAGGTCGTCTACCCAGTTCCTAGCTCAGGGATCCTTTGAGGGCTAGTAGGGACCCGAGGTTCCTGAGTATGAGCCCTCCTACCATCTGGGTTGGCTCATACGGTTAGGAGTCAGGGTCAGAGTTAGGGACGCTTTAGGAGGTGACCTGCTCCCTAATTCTGTTGTCCTGGCCGAGCAGCTTCCCTATTCCTTAACATCGCACAGATGAGGGTTCCCCCACTCTCATCCGTGACATCTCTGTCTATCCGTCTGCCTGCACTGACCTGCATCTGTCCTTCTGCCTGACCTGTACTGATCTATCAACCTGCCACTATCTGTATCTGTCCATCTGCATGCCTTGACCTGTATCTGTCCATCCGCCTGCCCTGCATCTGTCTGCCTACATGCACTGACTTGTACTGATCTATCATCCTCCAACGATCTGTGTCTATCCGTCTGCCTGCACTTACCTGCATCTGTCCTTCTGCCTGCCCTGCCCTGTACTGATTTATCACCCTGCCACTATCTGTATTTGTCCATCTGCCTGCCCTGACCTGTATCTGTCCATCCACCTGTCCTGCATCTGTCCTTCTGCCTGCCCTGCCCTGTACTGATCTATCAACCTGCCATAATCTTAATCTGTCGATCTGCCTGCCCCGACCTTGGATTTCTATGATCATGCCTCTTTTTAACTATTTTAGTACCTCTCTTCCTAAACACCTTACTCCAGGGAGAAGACTTGGGGGTTTCCTACGCAAAGCCAATACCCCTGCAAATTCCTACCCCTTGGATTATTTATCTAGCCTATCCAATGGTGACGCGTGCTCCTTACAATTAATTTTTCTCCCAGAGCTCCCAATCTTCAGCCTCCATTCACACTGACATACAGTTTACTTAACAAAAATTCTGACTGCCCGCCGTCACCACTAGGGGGAGTTCACTGCAAACAGATTCGACATCAATGCGCACATTATACATTTTCATCCAGCTGCCCCTATTGGTGCATTCCTGCAGTCTCCGTGGGACGTTTTCCTGCTCTATCATCCGTCTGGGAAGAGTCCCCTCTCAGGGACAGACAGCAACTGACTGGAAAATAAGGGAACCTCATGGAGTGTGTCCGTGCGCCTCCCTCTTATATACATTATGTATTTCCAGCAACGTCAAAAAATGTTTTAAATGTGTGGTAGAAAATGATAACAAATCCTACAGAAACAGAACTGGACAAAGTAGTAATGATTTTTTTCCCTTCATTGTGGGATTCCTTCCAAATATTAATTAAAGCAATGAGGCGTGCGGCACAGGCGAGCTCCCGGAAGGTAACGCGACACAGATGGCTGAAGAGGCAACAAGGGATAAAGTTTACAAAAACTTCTTCAATATAATAGAGTGAACTTGATGCTTGATAGCCCGGCGGAGGAAACGCTGCGCAGGCGTTCACTCGCTCCACTACTCCATTATTGTTCTTCAGCTGTTGGCCAGATGTTGACTCGAGGAGGCTTTTCTGGGCTGAATAGTCTATTTAAGAGACCAATGAATCTCGTACTGTACGGAATTAACTGGATAATTACATCAGAACTCAACAGGGAACGGCAGGCGTGCAGCGTCACGACACGTATGTACAAAAACACTGCACGTACACTACACACATATATACACATGCATCATATCTACGCTATGCGGACACACAAATGATCATTAAAAGGCATATGTCAGCAGGATCAACCCACCGGGTATACAAACCCCAAGTAAGACCCCATCATATACAGACCCCAATCCTGACTCTCCAGGCCAGACTTTCTCTTCCGTGTAAATGGACCAGACTGGAACGACCCCAATACGGACACCACCCCCTGGAATATCAAGGCCATGAGATGGCGATTGTATGCAGACCTCCTACACTAATATGGACCCCTAAACTAGAAGAGAACCCAGACCTAGTAAATACAAACCCCCTAGAAAACCATGGACACCAGACCCTCTAAAAATACAACCCCCTGATGCTCTAAAAATACAGGCCGTAGACCAGACCCCTAAAAATGACAGACCCCCAGACTCCCATTTATAGACCTGCATATTCAGGCCACAGACCAAACTCTTCCAGTATTTACATATGGAAACCAGACCCTCCCATTTATAGACCTTAGACCAGACGCAATAAAACATACAGACCCCCCCAACCTTCCCTTTACAGACCCCAGACCAGACATTCAGATATTTAACGGGGTTGTGTCGCATGAGCAAACGGCATTTATCATGTAGAGAAAGTTAATACGAGCCACTTACTAATGTATTGTGATTCTCCATATTGCCTCCTTTGCTGGCCGGATTCATTTTTCCATCACATTATATATTGTTCGTTTTAAGGGGTTACGGCCACCGCTGCAGCACAGATACGAGGTGGCTGAAGCGGGATCTGCTGCGCATGCTTGCCTTGCTTGCGTGCTACCACGGTCCCAGCCACCAGAGAGACCAGCGCCTTTTCCTATAGTGTGCAAGCATGACCACTGCTTCTGGATTGCAACGTTTGTGATAACCCCTCGATACCAGCCATGTATAATGTGATGGAAAAATTAATCCAGCCAGCAAAGGAAGCAATATGGACAATCACAATACATTAGTAAGTGCCTTGTATTAACATTCTCTGCATGATAAATGCCATTTGCTGATGTGAGAGAACCCCATTAACGCTCCTCGCTACTATGTAGGAATGGGGAATTTGGAACGTCTGAGAGATTTGCTAGCATTTTGAGGAGTCTGTGAGATCTCGTCTTTTTTCCAGGAGTCTCCTAGACCCTGGCAGCCTGGGCCTAGCATAGTTCTGCAGACCGGTCCTGTCTTAGTCCCTGTAGGTTCATATAGAGATATTGCAGGGCTGAGTCTGTAATTTCCACAACTCATGGTGATGTCACCATGTATTATCTTCCCCACTTTATGAGGCAGTTTATGAACCTACCTACCAACATACCTCATCTTTTATTAGACGTCAGCCTGAAGAAACAATGTGTTGGTTCTTATATTTTATAGGCAGTAGCTATTTCATTTTTAGGAACTCTCCTGGGGACAGCCATATTGAAGACACACACCTAAAATACCTGCATAGAAGGACGTGTAGTACAGACCATTAACTCACCCAGCCTCTAATGATGAGTGGACTCTGCTCATTTCCTCCCAGACTATACAGCAAAGCTGACAAACTGTACTGTGACTGCTCTGGCGAAAAATGCAATTTGTCAAGTGGAAAGTTGAATAACAATAAATAAATATTTTAAAAAAAACTCTGTGATTTAGATAATTGATTCACTTAAGTTAACTTGGACACAGTAGGCCAGGAAGGCCTTTCCTGAAGGTGTCAGAAAGGTTGAACATGATGGACAAGTGCCTTTTTCAACCAACCTCTGTATTTAAAGCTGTTATGGCGGCACTCATTGTACTTGCCTTGGCAGCAGCTGCCTGGCACTGGTCACTGCCCACGATTATTCCCTTTCAGTGTTGGTTTAGCCCTTTCTTTAATATAAAATTGTAAAATAAAGAAGAAAGTCAAAGAAAGCTCAAAATTTGTGGACAGTTGGATGTTCGCTGTGTAATATCTCCAACATCAGTGGGGATGGGGTGTTCAGATTTTTATGGGTTTCTAGTACAGAGGAAGACCAATGTGCAAAGTGCGAAGATTATTAAAGTGAGACCGAGAAGCACAAAAAAGAAACTTCTCTGTGTCCTCCTTTCAGAAGAGTCACAAGGTTTATGCTTCCCCCTCCCACACACAAGGATTTCCACTTTCCAGGACTTTTCTGCTCCATGGTTCACATCTTCACCTACATTTACCTGCCTTCTCTAATGAGGCCCAATTTTCACCTTCCAGTTACAGTTTTGCAAAAGTTCTTGGTGCACTTTTGACTGGTATAATACAAATCTTCAAACGGAAGCGAAGGCGACAAGATGAACAAACCCCAGAGAAGCCCCTCAATAACCTGAAATTCTGTGAGTATTGATGATCGAATATAGTTTAGCTATGAATTTATTTCATAGGGTTATGAACCTTATTTTTGTATTATTTTAACCATTTTTTACACATGTTATTTTCTTTTTGGGTGTTTTGTGTGGTAAAATTAGCAAAGTAGTTGCAGCTGTTTTTTATGATCATTTTATGATGATTAAACTCCATAAAAAATTGTATTTGAGTCCCTCGGTCCTTTTAGATTTAGAGGAATAAGCACCGGGGTTACAGGATAACGGAGGAGGTGATTTTCTTAATTTTATTATCATTATTATTCTTGCTTTTTTACTATTTATTATTTATATCATATTTTTGATTATTTTACTATGAATTTTTATTTATACATTATTATTACTATTATTATTACACTATACATAGGTTAATTTTATTATTATTATTATTGCTATTTTACAATTTATTTCGATTTACATATCCATTCTGCATTATTATAATTTTACCATGAGGGCGAGTCAAAAATTATCTGCACTCTGGCTGTAGAGTTTCTTTTAATCAACGCTACATAATTTTTTGACATAATCCTCGTAGTCACTGTTGTGCAAGTGAACTGATTCTGTCCTCGAGGACAAGATTTACGTCTAAGGCCTAATGCACATGACCGTTGTGTGCATCCGTGTCCGTTGTTCCGTTTTCCGTGATTTTCTGCGGACCCATTGACTTTCAAACTCGGAAAATGCCCCGTTTGTCATCCGCGTCCGTGATCCGTGTTTCCCTTTCCGTAAAAAAAATAAGACCAGTCAATGGGTCCTTGAAAAAACACGGAGGCACACAAGATTCTCATCCGCGTCCGTGATCTGTAGGCTACTTTTGCACAGACGGAGCCCCAGATCAGTCTGAATAACAGCTTTTCAGATCTGAGTTTTCACATTGTGAAAACTCAGATCCGATAGTATATTCTAACACAGAGGCGTTTCCATGGTGATGGGGACGCTTCAAGTTAGAATATACTAAGAACTGTGGACATAACTGCCCCCTGCTGCCTGGCAGCACCCGATCTCTTACCGGGGGCTGTGATCAGCACAATTAACCCCTCAGGTGCCGCACCTGATTAATTGTGCGGATCATAGCCCCCTGTAAGAGATCAGGGGCTGCCAGGCAGCAGAGGGCAGAACCCCCCCTCCCCAGTTTTAAATTAATTTGTGGCCAGTGCGGCCCCCCTCCCTCCCCTGTATTAAATTCGCCGCACAGACCTGTCACTTACCAGTAGGAGGAGCACCCGACCGGTCACAGACAGCGCAGGTAAGTATAATACTTCTAAAATTGCTAAGTAACCATGGCAGCCAAGACTGGTAACCATAGCGTCTTGTTTGCCATCATAACCGATCGGAGCCCCAGCGATTAAACTGGGACTCCGATTGGAACTCTCCGCTGCCACCAATGATGGGGGGGGGGTGATTTTAATTAGGTAGGGGGGAGAGGGGAGGCCGCACTGGCCTACAATGAATATAATACACGGGAGGGAGGGGGGGCCGCACTGGCCACCAATAAATTTAATACAGGGGAGGGAGGGGGGGTTGCACTGGCCACCAATGAATTTAATACAGGGGAGGGGGGGCCGGGGGGGGCTGCACTGGCCACCAAATGAATGTAATACAGGGGAGGGAGGAGGGTTTGCGGCCCCTGAGGGGTTAATTGTGCGGATCACAGCCCCCTGTAAGAGATCGGGTGCTGCCAGGCAGCAGGGGGCAGTCATGTACACAGTTCTTAGTATATTCTAACTTGAAGCGTCCCCATCACCATGGGAACGCCTCTGTGTTAGAATATACTGTCGGATCTGAGTTTTCATTATGTAACTGAAATCCGATGGTATAGTCTAACATAGAGGCGTTCCCATGGTGATAGGGACGCTTCAAGTTAAAATATACCATCGGATCGGAGAAAACTCCGATAGCGACTCCTGACTTTACATTGAAAGTCAATGGGGGACGGATCCGTTTGCAATTGCACCATATTGTGTCAACGGATCCGTCCCCATTGACTTGCATTGTAAGTCAGGACGGATCCGTTTGGCTCCGCACGGCCAGGCAGACACCAAAACGGCTTTTTTTTTTACTTTCCTTCATGTCTGGTGATCCTCCAGAAATCACCTCCAAAAATCACGGAAGACACACGGAAGAAAAAACGGACACGGAACAACTGAACCCCGTTTTGCGGACCGTGAAAAAATACTGCCGTGTGCATGAGGCCTAATGAAGAAGTGCAGACAGCGGTGCATTTGTGGCTCACAGCTCAGCCTTAAAGGGCTTCTGTCACCCCACTAAAGTCATTTTTTTTTTTGGGCTAGTTACATTCCTTATAGTGCGATATATGAAAATATAATGGTGTTACTTACTTTCATTCGGCCGTTTCTTATAAAAACGAAGTTTTATAATATGCAAATCAGGTCTCTACCAGCAAGTAGGGCGTCTACTTGCTGGTAGCCGCCGCAAAAAACCGCCCCCTCGTCGTGTTGATTGACAGGGCCAGCCGCGATCTCCTCCTCCGGCCGGCCCTGTCAGCATTTTAAAAATCGTGCGCCTCTGTTCATTCGGCGCAGGCGCTCTGAGATGAGGAGGCTCGTCTCCTCAGAACTCCCTCAGTGCGCCTGCGCCGATGACGTCTTCTCTTTCGGTGATGTCATCGGCGCAGGCGCACTGAGGGAGTTCGGAGGAGACGAGCCTCCTCATCTCAGAGCGCCTGCGCCGAATGAACAGAGGCGCGCGATTTTTAAAATGCTGACAGGGCCGGCCGGAGGAGGAGATCGCGGCTGGCCCTGTCAATCAACACGACAAGGGGGCGGAATTTTTGCGGCGGCTACCAGCAAGTAGACGCCCTACTTGCTGGTAGAGGCCTGATTTGCATATTATAAAACTTCGTTTTTATAAGAAAGGGACGAATGAAAGTAATTAACAACATTATATTCTCATATATCGCACTATAAGGAATGTAACTAGCCCCCCAAAAAAAAATGACTTTAGTGGGGTGACAGAAGCCCTTTAAACATTTCTGTGATGAATACTGCACCTTGCAGCCCCGCATGACGTCAACTATGTCGAGCTCACGTGGTACGGTACTGGTTACCAAGACATGACGTTACCCTCTCCCTGGGAGTACGTAAGGTCAGCTTGGCACAGTTTACACAGACACCTCCTGCCAACGCAGGCACAGGGAGGTATAAGGAGTAAGAGAGGGTGGTCCACGCTACCTCCGACGCGTGACTTCCCACTCGCTCACAACCCTGACTTGCTGAGAGGGCCTTTTCACTGCCCCAGTAAAACAGCGCTCTGCCAGCCGGGTAGATTGCCACCAGTTCCTTGTTAGATATAAGCCCGGTCCGCTATAGGGAGTATATCGGGTCAGGAAACAACCCTAGGTAGCTTATAACTATTCCAAAACACGAACGTGGGTATTCGTGATCGAGATACAAGAACAGGGCAAGACTAAATTATATATTTAATTGCCTTAAGGGCACTCTAGACATAACACTATATACACACAGAAAATACAATGGTTGGATGTGCAAATACAGATGATGTGGTACAAACAGGGTAAAACAGAGCAAACATCAGTTACCAGGTGGGTGAGTAGTCCTTTGGGTTATGATGATGAATTATTGGTTGCTATATTCCTTAGCTGTAGTCACATAGGGGGGAAGTGATGTCAGCAGTTACCAGGTCTCCCCAAACACATTACACGATGTGACCCCCTTCAGAGAAAAGAAGCTGGCCTCCGTTCTGCATGGGCCTTTTCACCTGTAGTCAGCCACTCCCCTCTCTCCCCCTGGGAGGACCCCATTTCCCCTTTGTCCGGTGAGGCAGCTCAGAATCCAACAACCTATTATGGATCATAGCTCCTCACCAGAAGGTCACAAGGAGATGGTTATGGCAGCAACTTATCCGGATGGGTTCTGGCTACAAGTGGAGACCAAACATGGTGCTGTCAGTGGCATACCTACCATATAGGCAGACCACGCAGCTGCTATGGGGCCCATGGCATGGGGGGGCCCGGATCGCATGGAAGGCCCTGCCCCCTACATCTGCAGACAGTTTATCGGGCATTGAGGAAGCACGCCCACTTGTCCTGGCCGGGCCCTGCTTGCTTCCTCTATGCTCAGGGCCCCCTCCAAACCTCCCCCGCCCCCCCCATTCTGTACTGTACACAATAGAGCACACGCTGCTGATGTCCCGACCCTCCGTGTCAGGCTCAAACAGACAGAACTTTACCGGCCAAGCCCACATCCATGAATCCACGCCCCGTCCCGTGAAGCTACGCCCCCAACGCCAGTCGCGAAAAAATACTGCAGCAGGAAAGAATCTGAGGTAGGACACTAGCTGCCTGCCACCTCCCTCTATCCTGCTGTTACCTGTTATCTCCCTCCTGACCCCCACAGAACCTCTCTTGTGTGCCCCTCTACTACTGTCCCCACAGAATAGGTGCATCCATCTGTGGCCTCCCAGCCACTATCATCTCCTATGTTCCCTGAGGTCCCCAGAGACTCCTTGCCACCTTCTGTGACCAAAAGAACCTGTACCAGTTTCTGTGCCCCCTTCTCATAACAGAGCCCCTGCCACTTTTTGTATTCCTTGTCACCACCACCCACTCACAAAGCCCATGAAACCCTCTGTCCTCCTCCAATCTGTGTCTGTCCATCCATCAGTAACTGAGCCCCTACCACCTATTGGACTTGATGTGCCCAATCCCTTAGCACAAAGCCCTTGTCAACCTCTGCCCCCTGATCTATCAGAGTCCATGCCACCTGCTTCTTTCCCCTTTTATATGAAAGAGTCCATGCCAGCTGCTGCTACCCTCCCTCTAATAACACATCTCCATCACCTTTTGTCTTTTACGTTCACTCTATTCCTTATCAGAATGCTATACCCTCGTCACTTCCGGTGACGTGGCCGCACCAGAAGTGACAAGAATCAGCTGCAGGAGGGGGTGTGCGGCGCTGCGCAAGCGCAGATCCACGGGTGAGTCAAATAAAGAAGCGCCCACTTAATGCGCATGCGCGAAACCAGCCGGGACACACTGCGCCTGCGCCTGGAGCCACGGCTGGGTAGGAGATGGTGCGCACGTGTGGCTATATTCTCCGGTCAAAATCTACCTACCCCTGAGTGCGCACGCGTGGTGTAATCCTGATGTGTGTGGCCGACGGGAGTATATAGCCGCACATGCACACCCTCTCCTACCCAGCCGTGGCTCAGAGCGCAGGAGCAGTGTGTCCTGGCCGGTTTCGCGCATGTGCATTAAGTGGTATAGTATTCTGACAGAACACACTCCCCTCATAGAGCCTCGAGCAGCTTCTAATCTCCGACCCACTGCAGTGTCCCTGACATCTGCCACCTCTAAGGCCCCTTTCACACGGGCGAGTTTTCTGTGCGGATGCGATGCGTGCGGTGAACGTATTGCACTCGCACTGAATCCTGACCCATTCATTTCTATGGGGCTGTGCACATGAGCGGTGATTTTCACGCATCACTTGTGCGTTGAGTGAAAATCGCAGCATGCTCTATATTGTGCGATTTTCAGGCGACGCAGGCCCCATAGAAGTGAATGGGGTGCGTGAAAATCGCATAGCATCCGCAAGCAAGTGCGGATGCGGTGCGATTTTCACGCATGGGTTCTAGGTGACAGTCTATTCACTGTATTATTTTCCTTTATAACATGTTTATACATGTTATGGAGAGCACCCGACAGAGTAGGGAGGGTGATGAGGGACTGATGGTGCCCCTTCCCCTTCCCAGGTTATGAACAGGCCCGCTACCTTGTTATAGGGCCCAGTGGGCAATAGATGGCATATGAGGCGAGATGGGAGGGAAAGGGTTAAAGCGGAGAGTGGTGTGGCCAGGGAGAAGGAAGGGGAGGTGGCAATTCAGGGGATATATACGCCCCCCGTGGCGCCTGCTTCTTCCTCTGTTCGGTGAAGGCAAGCTGGTGCCGCCCGCCCTCCCTTGTATTGGTTTTTATTATTTTGTGTTTGGATGGTCATGTTGTATTTCCTTTTTTCAAGGTTCCTGGTTGGTGTGGAATTCGGAAGTCACAGCTGGCGGCAATGTAGAGAACAGGAGCATGATGGGAGCTGATTTGGTGCACGTGCCCTCTGGTGTTCAGGGGTTGGCACACGCACAGAAGGAGTGGTTGGAGGAGGAGTTTAAAATTGCCTTTATAATGTGAGCTGTGGCCGATAATCACCCAGTAAAAGAGAGTTTTAAAGTTGAACGGTGTCCGCGTCCTTTGTCATAAGATAAGTTAATAAAGGGGGTGGGCCTGAAGGTATGTCTTATCCTAACCCCCGTTTTCCTGAATACCAACAGTCTAAGGGAAAATACAGAATACAGAGTATAATAGGGCTGGAGGGGTTAAAAAAATATATAAAAAAATTAACTCACCTTCTCCTCTTGATCGCGTAGTTCCCGGTCTCTTTACTTCTTGAATGAGCTGTGGGCTAAAGGACCTGTGGTGACGTCAGATCACATGCTCCATCACCACGGTGATGGAGCATGTGATTGGAGCATGTAATCTGACGTCACCACAGGTCATTTAGCCCACAGCTCATTCAAGAAGTAAAGAGACCGGGAACTACGCGATCAAGAGGAGAAGGTGAGTTAACTTTTTTTTATTTTGTTTTAACCCTTCCAGCACTATTATACTATGCATTCTGTATTCAGAATGCTATTATTTTCCCTTATAACCATGTTATAAGGGAAAATAATACAATCTTCAGAACATCAATCCCAAGCCCGAACTTCTGTGAAGAAGTTCGGGTCTGGGTACCAAACATGCGCGATTTTTCTCACGCGAGTGCAAAACGCATTACAATGTTTTGCACTCGCGCTGAAAAATCGCGCATTTTCCCGCAACGCACCCGCCTCTTATCCGGCCAAAAAAACTGACGCCCGTGTGAAAGAGGCCTAACAGTGCCTAGTGGCACTGACTCTGTGGCAATTATGGGACAAAAAATTGCTAATAGCTGCCCTGTCCCACTGTGTGCAGGATATGGTGGCTTTATCTGTGCACATTGTATAAGGGTCCATTCAGACGTCTGTTGAATGGGTCCGGATCCGTTTTGCAATTATGCGGAACGGGTGCAGACCCATTCATTTTCAATTGGGCTGGAAAAGATGCGGACAGCACACAGTGTGCTGTCCGCATCCGCATTTCCTGTCCACTGCCCCAAACTTCCGGTCCGCGGCTCCGGAAAAAAATAGAGCATGTCCAATTCTTGTCCCCAGGTGAATAGGAGTGATCTATTAAGTGCCGGTGATGTGCGGCGTCAGTGTTTTGCAGTCCGCAATTTGTAGTCCGCAAAACACTATGGACGTCTGAATGGACCCTTAGCAGGATTATTTATCTGTATAGCATATTATGTTGTTATTTGTGCATAGTGTATGGGAGAGGCACTATATAGCGGAGTTACTGGTGTGTGCAAGGTCTAACAACATTATTGGCGTGTAACGTGTACTAGATCATAGTTTTAGTGTATAACGTGTGATGTTCACGCTTTTATTTCTTGCACGTTATGACAGCAATATCAACTTATACTCAAGTCAATATTCATGATAAAAGGCTAATTTTGCCGCCCCTTTCATTTTGCACCTTTGACCACGCCCTTTGACCCGCCCCCTTTTCACGGGACAGGAATGTGCCCCCTCCCCCACAGTGTACAGGGACTGAGCTGGCAATGTAATCCTGGTAAAGCCAGGCGTAGGGCACCATACTAATGATGTCACAGCCCTATAAATACGGCAGCCATTTTAGATTCTGCCATTTTCCAGCGTTCAGAGTGCAGGGACAGACGTGTGAAGGAGCTAGGGACAGCAATTGGAAAAACCTCTATGTTTAAAAAAAACCCAGAAAAAAGGATTTATAAGTGCAGGGAAAGGATAGGGAGGAATCGTTTCACAGCATCTTAGTGCAGGGAGAGACGTCAGAAGGCGCTAGGGACAGTGATAGAAAAGTGATTTACAATGTGCAGGGAATGATTATTTGGGGATCCAAATAGTCATTAGACAGCTCTGTCATTCCAGCTTTTTGTTATTGGGCTGCAAGTCTTATGTTGGAAAGCCTTTAGAGGCTTATATCTTAGTATCTTATTCTGTACGACAAGAAAACTATATATGCACTGCACTTCTGCAGTTATTTCTGGTGAAAGCGTATAAGGGCGTATTACAGTAAAAAAAGAAAAATATATACAGTACTGTAAGGAACGGTACTCACTTGTCCAGTGTACAGAGGCAGGGACACCACAAAATTCATCAAAGTCTTCTTTATTTAGGCTTGTCAAAATACGTACAGCCGATAAATCCGGATCACAGCCGGGTCCAACAAACACAGCACACACTGACAGTGTTACCTCACACTGTCTACCTTCTTCCCCAGACTGAGACACACCTAAGTCCAGCAGAAGGATTAGAATCCCTGGACATGAGCATGCCCCAAGTCCCACACTGGAGCATGGGGAACAGGCACCCACCCAGCACATTGCCTGTTCCCAGTAAAAGCCAGACCCGGACTAGCTGGAACCAGCTATGCTATTTATCATGGTGTCCACCAACTACCTTAGTGGACACCTAATCTAGGGGCCTTTACTCCACCAAGGCCGGGCACCTTGGTGACATGTTCCCGGAGCAAACAAAACCTCTTTTAGACACATGTCTCCCATCATAAATGACTTCTGTCACTGCCTCACAATACGCACTGCACTGTTGCAGTTATTTCCGGTGAAAACGTATAGGGGCGTATTTTAGTACTACAAGAAAAATATATTCTTAGTTCACTTCTGCAGTTATTTGTGTTGAAAGCGTATAGGGGCGTATTACAGTAAAAAAAAGAAAAATATATACGCATTTCACTGGTGCAATAATTTCACTGGTGCAATTATCTGTGGCAGAAGCTTTCAGTGGCCTATTTCAGTACAGAAAGAAAAATATATACGCACTTCACTAGTGCATTTATTTCTGCTGAAAGCATTTACTGGCCTATTTCAGTACAAAAAGAATGGCTGGGAGGGTGGCAGGGTGGCAGCAGTGGGAGGTCAGGAGCCAAACATGCCCGGGGTAGAGCACCTGCTTTGCAGCAGCCTACCTATCTGGGAAATAGTAGTGCAGGGGTTCAAGAAAGTAGCGGCGGTAGCAGTCAGTCAGTGCAGCGGTTCTATGTGTTATTTTGTATTTCAGTACAAAAAGAAATATACATTCTCAGTTCACGTCGGTGGCAGTTATATGTCTTGAAAGCGTCTAGTGGCCTATTTCAGTACAAAAAGAAAAATACATTCTCAGTAGAGATGAGCGAATTTCTCCAAAATTCGATTTGGCTGGTTCTCCGAATTTTCCGGAAAAATTAGCTTTGATCCGAATTAATTCGCAATGAATCGCATTAAAAAACGACTAATTCCTGGCTGCAGAGAGCCTTTATAGTGGTGTAGAACACTGTGCCTGTATAGTGGTGTAGAACACTGTGCCTGTATAGCGGTGTAGAACACTGTGCCTGTATAGCTGTGTAAAACACTGTGCCTTGCAGTAACACGCATAGGGAGTCTGCTGTGGTAGTGAAATAATACTGTGAGTCCGTATGACATGCAGATGACAGGCGTCGCTCTTAGAATCACTGCACACTTCACTTATTTGGGCAGTCACGAGGCCAAAACTGACCAAATAACTCAAGTATGAACTCAGCCTTACAGGTCGAAGTTAGCGTCAAGAAGAAGCGCACTCCTTTTACACCGTCGTCAGCTGATTCCACATAGATGTCTACAGAACCTGTTCTATTAAACGCTTATACAAGTAGAGCCCCCCAACAGTGGAGAGGGGGTCAGCAGTAAGTTTGTGTTGACGTCACTAATTATTTTGCCCATCCCCTGATCCGTCAGAACAATAACCCCCCAAAAAACTGATCCTGTCTGTGGAGCATCAGCCTTCACTCGGTCAGCATTTGGTCAGTAATCCATTAGTAATGCTAAAGCCCCAAAAAACAGGAGTGGATCCAAAACAGAGATGTCTTCTGTGTTTTGTACCCACTCCTGCTTTTGGCTACCAAATCATAAGCCAATTCTGATGGGACCATACAGGCCTTACAGCTGCTACACAGACAGGATCCGTTGTGCGTCTCATTTTTCCTTCCTTCTGACAGATCAGAAGAAAGGTCAAATAAATGATGATTTCAAGAAGGCCAAACCAGGACAACCTGTCATAGAGTTGGGAGGGTGGTAACAACATGAGAAGTCCACAGAGTGGCTCTATGACATAGTGATGAGGTGGAAGCAGCATGAAGAGACCACCAAGTGGCACAATGACAGGGTCTGGAGGTGGCGGCAGCATAAGGAGGCCACAGAGTGGCACAATGACAAAGTATGGAGGTGACAGCAGCAGCATGAGTAGGCCACAGAGTGGCATGGTGACATAGTGTTGAGATGGCAGCATCAGGAGGCCACAGAATGGCACGGTGACATAGTGTGGAGATGGTAGCATCAGGAGGCCACAGAGTGGCATGGTGACATAGTGTGGACATGGTAGCAACAGCAGCAGCATGATACCACAGAGTGGCACGGTGTGGAGATGGATGATCTAATCTGAAGCATCAGGCATTGGTGGGTGGAAATCCTGGCTCATCCATGCCTGATTCATCTTGACAAAGGTCAGTCTCTCCACATTTTGGGTGGACAGGCGAGTTCTTCTTGGGGTAACTTTGGCCTCCGCTGCACTAAACACCCGCTCTGATGCCACACTACAGGCCGGGCAAGACAGCTTTTCCAGGGCAAACGTGGCCAGTTGCTGCCACAAATCCAGTTTGGCTGCCTAGTAGTCCAGAGGATCTTCTATGACAGCTAGCAGGGTGCTGTCAAAGTATGCCACCATCTGCTGGTTCAGTTCCTGCTCTAGGTCTACCTGCTGCTGGTGAGTAGTTTCTTCACTAGGCAGGTGAAGAAAGCTGCTCATCAGCGACTCTAGACTCAGGCTATCACTTGCGATGAAGTCGAAGATCGAGTCAACCAATCAAGAACCGCTGGGTTGCTGGTCAAGACACAACCGCTAGCTGACATGTGGACCTGAGGCCTCAGGAGGAAACCCCTGCTAGCATGCTCCCTTACTCTGCTGCGACCTGTGCCTGCGCCATAATCATTTACGCCTCTGCCACGCCTCTGTGCAGGGCCTGGCACTTCTCTGTCTGACATACTTTTAGCTGAACTAAATAAATTAAAAGCAAATTAAAACACCCCTAAAAGCGCCAAATATATATATATTTTTTTTACTGAGATAGGCAACTAAAGGATTTAAAATTGGCAACAAAACGATTTCGGCGTAAATAACACCAAATGTGAACTGCGTCTATTTTTCTCGTATTGTAGTGAAATATGACAATAAACGTTTTTAGCGCAAAAAACACCAAATGTGAACTGCGTCTATTTTCCTCGCATTGTAGTGTAATATGACAAGAAACACTTTTAGCGCAAATAACAACAAATATGAACTGCGTCTATTTTTCTCTAGAAATATGACAATAAACGATTTTAGCGCAAATAACACCAAATGTGAACTGCGTCTATTTTTCTCGTATTGTAGTGTAATATGACAAGAAACGCTTTTAGCGCAAATAACAACAAATATGAACTTAGGGAAAAAAGGGGGTCAGTCAGCACATCCCAAAGCGCAGGGGCACGTTGCTATGGCTGAGAACAAGACTGTTAAACAAAACAAGGAATGCAACAGCTCACTGCAAACCAAATAAAGTACAAAATTGCATCATAATATCAAATGCTGAACTAATAAGTTAGAGATATTTAGCCTCTTTAGTCGTGCACTCCTGACCAGCTCGTTTGTCCCACAGGTTGATTTTAATTAGTGTGAGTATATAGCTTGGCCCGCTCCCCATCACTCACTGAAGCCACATGGCACCAGGAGAGAGATAGTGTGTGGACTCTCATTGCAGTCCTTGGTGACCATGTGGCGCCGGGGGTGGTGTGGAGTGGGCCCGGCGTGCATGCTGGTGACTGCTTTCCCTGGATATAGTGGAGGCCATTTTGGCACCGAAAATGACGGAAATTCAGGCGGATCCAGCATGTAAGTGGAACCTGCACTTTCTGAATTGTATGATAGCTGCTATGGCACATAACAGATATATTTAGTGTTAGGAACCCGTCTAACTAGAGATTGCCTTGACGGTCGGCAGACGGGCTCAAATAATTTTGTACAAAACGATTTGCCAAATATCTCTAACTTATTAGTTCAGCATTTGATATTATGATGCAATTTTGTACTTTATTTGGTTTGCAGTGAGCTGTTGCATTCCTTGTTTTGTTTAAATATGAACTTAGTCTATTTTTCTCTAGAAATATGACAATAAACGATTTTAGAGCAAATAACACCAAATGTGAACTGCGTCTGTTTTTCTCGTATTATAGTGAAATATGACAATAAACACTTTTAGCACAAATAAAACAAAATGTGAACTGCGTCTATTTTTCTCGTATTGGAGTGAAATATGGCAATAAACGCTTTTAGCGCAAATAATAACAAAAAGTGACCTGCGTAAATAAATCTCGTATTGTATTGAAATAGGCCACTAAATGATATCAGCGCAGTAACAGCAAAAGTGACCTGCGTATATATTTATCTTTTTCCTCAGATAAAAGCCACTAAAGGCTTTCCAACATTGCACTTGCATCCCGATACCTAATTGCTGGAATGACAGAGCTGTGTTACGAGACTATCTGGATCCCCAGGTAATGTTTCCCTGCACTTTTAAAGCGATTGTTTTAACAATGAGGTTTTTCGTATAACTCTCCCTAGCATCTGCACACGTCTCTCCCTGCCTGTGAAATGATTCCTCTCACTATCTGTTCCCTGCACTGGTAAATCGCTTTTTTTCCCTTTTCTTTAAAAAAAAATTGGTTTTCTTTCACTCTCCCTAGCGCCTGCATGAACAAAGTATAATAGTGAATGGCAGAATCTAAGATGGCCGCCGTATTTATAGGGCTGTGACATCTCCGGGCTGGCTGACTGCTGATTGGCTGCATGCATCCCTCCTTCCCAGAGTTCCCTGCCCCATGTCCTCACATGTGTAGCCGCCATTTTAGGCTAGTTTCTCACTAGCGGCAGGGGACTCCGGCAGGCTGTTCCGGCGGATGAATAGGCTGTCGGATCCGTCCTGCTGCTAGTTCACGTGTGCCCCCGGACAGCCGCTCCGTCCCCATTGACTATGGCGGAGTTACGGCAGCGCACGGCGAGAGGCAGCCGGACTAAAAGTAGCCTCCATGTTAGGAAAAATTGTGATTCGTTACCACGAAGAGCAAGGAAATTCCCATTTGTTCAGAATCAATTTTTTTCTGAAATTTGGAATGAATTCGACTTCGTCAGCTTTGATTCGCTCATCTCTAATTCTCAGTTCACGTCGGCGGCGGTTATATGCGTTGAAAGCATGGCTGGGATTCAGCAGGGTGGCAACAGTGGAAGGTCGGGAGCCAAACGTGCCCGGGGTAGAGCAGCGGTTTCGCAGCAGCCTACTTACCCGGGAAGTAGTGGTGCAGGGGTTCAGTCAGTCAGTCAGTGTGGCGGTTATATGTGGTAAAATCTTTATTGAAGTATTTTGGTAGAAAAAAAAAATTTATTCAGCGGTTATATGCGGTAAAATCTCCATGATGTCTCCATGATAAATCTGCAGCATGGGGGCCCCGTGTGGCTTCTACACACTTTCAAAATAATCCTTCAGCAGAGCGAATAGATGCCGGATGACCGGGGCGCTCAATGACCTTCCCAGGAGCTGCTTTCGGGAGCAGCGGTTCATTTGTGAGACGTCCGTATAGTGGGGGGGAATCCAAAGACCCTCTCCATCTTTGTGCTCTGTTATATGTGGTAAAATCTTTATTGAAGTATTTTGGTGGAAAAATAAATTTTATTCAGCGTTAAGCGCTGCACTTATATGCGTTAAAATCTTTTGTGAATTATTTCAATGGAAAAACATATTGCCACCTCCTCCAGTAACTTCCTCCTCTTCATTCTCATCCTCAACACACACACTGACTTGACCATTCCCCCCCCAGCTATATATATAAGTGGTGCCAGCACCACATAGGGGGCAAATAAAGATAAATGACACTGCCAGCCTGTTAAAGGGAACTACAGCATGATACCACAATACATTTGAAATGACATTTAGCAAGAGTTTAAAGTCCCCACATATAGCACATAGTGGGACACTGCATCAAGATGAATCAGGCGTGGATCATCCAGGATTTCCACACACCAATGCCTGATGCATCAGACTAGATCGTCCATGGTGCCACACCAACAATTTGACAAAAGAAACAGGTTTCTTCTGGCTACCTGCCTCCGCTACTATTCTGATGCTACCACCCGCCTGATGCTGTTACCACACATCTGATGCCAAGTGCTCCTTCTTTCACCCACCATCTTCAGCAGTTACTCGTATTGCCACCCACCTCCACAGTAAGTCACCTTGCCACTCTGTGGCCTCCTGATGCTGCATTCACCTCCAGACTCTGTCATTGTGCCACTCTGTGGCCTCCTCCTGATGCTGCTGCCACCTCCAGACTCCGAGTGAAGGTGGATGCTCCACAGACAGAATCCTTTTTTTTCTGGGTAATTGTTCTGACAGATCAGAGAATGGAGAAAATTAATCAGTGACGTCAAGACAAACTTACTGCTGACACCCTCTCCACTTTGTCGGGGGCTCTGCTTGAATAAGCGTTTAATAGAACAGGTTCTGTAGACATCTATGTGGAATCAGCTGCCAACGGTGTAAAAGGAGTGCGCTTCTTCTTGACGCTGACATCGCCCTGTAAGGCTGAGTTCATACTTGAGTTATGACTGCCCAAATACAGTTGCAAGAAAAAGTGTGTGAACCCTTTGGAATGATATGGATTTCTGCACAAATTGGTCATAAAATGTGATCTGATCTTCATCTAAGTCACAACAATAGACAATCACAGTCTGCTTAACCTAATAACACACAAAGAATTAAATGTTACCATGTTTTCATTGAACACACCATGTAAACATTCACAGTGCAGGTGGAAAAGTTATGTGAACCCCTAGACTAATGACATCTCCAAGAGCTAATTGGAGTGAGGTGTCAGCCAACTGGAGTCCAATCAATGAGATGAGATTGGAGGTGTTGGTTACAGCTGCCCTGCCCTATAAAAAACACACACCAGTTCTGGGTTTGCTTTTCACAAAAAGCATTGCCTGATGTGAATGATGCCTTGCACAAAAGAGCTCTCAGAAGACCTACGATTAAAAATTGTTGACTTGCATGAAGCTGGAAAGGGTTATAAAAGTATCTCCAAAAGCCTTGCTGTTCATCAGTCCACGGTAAGACAAATTGTCTATAAATGGAGAAAGTTCAGCACTGCTGCTACTCTCCCTAGGAGTGGCCGTCCTGTAAAGATGGCTGCAAGAGCACAGCGCAGACTGCTCAATGAGGTGAAGAAGAATCCTAGTGTGTCAGCTAAAGACTTACAAAAGTCTCTGGCATATGCTGACATCCCTGTTAGCGAATCTACGATACGTAAAACACTAAACAAGAATTGATTTCATGGGAGGATACCACAGAGGAAGCCACTGCTGTCCAAAAAAACATTGCTGGACGTTTACAGTTTGCAATCCTTCTCCTGAACTCTCTTTTGGTCTTGCCCACATATTGTAAATTGCATGAACAGGTACATAGATACACTACCCCTGTGGTTTTGCAGTTTGCAAAGTCCCTGATGGTATATACTTTCTTGGTAGTGTTACTTGTAAATGTTTTTGTTTGAAAAACATGTGGACAGGCTATACAGGAGCCACATTTAAAAGTACCAAGGGGCCTTCTGTCCAGCCACGTACCTGGTTTTTGAATAGTGGTGTAGTGACTGTGAACAAACCTATCCCCCAGTGACCGTCCCCTGCGGTATGTTATAGCCGGGTATGTAGGGAGGATGTCCTGAATGTCAGTGTCCATCAGTAGCATGTCCCAGTATTTTTGGAATATCTCCCTAACTTCTCTGTTCTGATTGTCATAAGTTCCTATAATGCGAAAAATGTAATCTGTTTTCGATCTTATCCCTTGTTTTGAGGACAGAAGTTCTCCTCTTTCTGTGTTTAGGGCCGATCTAAAGGCTTTTTGTAGCGGACGATCAGGGTATCCTCTTTCATTGAATCTAGTCTTTAAATCTCTAGCCTGATTATAAAAGTCTGAGTTGGTGGTACAATTTCTGCGGATCCGAAGATATTGTCCTTTTGGAATTCCGCACTTAAGATTCATTGGATGGTGACTCTCCCATCTAAGTAGATTGTTTGTAGCTGTCGGTTTCCTGTACGTTTTTGTGGTTATTGTACCATTATTCAGCGCAGTACTTAAATCTAGGAAAGCCAAACTACGTTTATCAATCTCTGAGGTGAAGTGCATACCTATCTTGTTGTTGTTGAGGTGTGCTACAAAATCAGAGAACTGTCTTCTGGAGCCGCTCCAGAATATTAGTATATCGTCGATATAGCGGCCCCAGAAGACAATCCTCGATGTCCAGACTCTTTCTTCTGTAAAGGAAATGTTTGGTTGAAGTTATTGCTGCCAAAGGAGGTTCAAACAGTTATTAAATCCAAGGGTTCACATACTTTTTCCACCTGCACTGTTAATGTTTACATGGTGTGTTCAATAAAAACATGGTAACATTTAATTCTTTGTGTGTTATTAGGTTAAGCAGAGTGTGATTGTCTATTGTTGGGACTTAGATGAAGATCAGATCACATTTTATGACCAATTTGTGCAGAAATCCATATCATTCCAAAGGGTTCACATACTTTTTCTTGCAACTATAAGTGAAGTGTGCAGTGATTCTAAGAGCGACGCCTGTCACCTGCATTTCATACGGACTCACAGTATTATTTCACTACCACAGCAGACTCCCTATGAGTGTTACTGCAAGGCACAGCATTCTACACCACTATAAAGCCTCTCTGCAGCCAGGAAATAGCCGTTTTTTAACACGATTCGCCGCAAATAAATTCGTATCGAGGCTAATTTTTCGGAAAAAGTCGGTGAATCGGCCGAATCAAATTTTTTAAAAATTTGCTCATCTCTAATATATATACAGTGCTGCCCATATTCATACCCCTGGCAAATTTTGACTTAAAGTTACTTTTATTCAACCAGCAAGTAATTTTTTGACGGGAAATAAAACGCTTCCTATAATTGCAGACCAGCTTTTTGCAGGTCTCCACAGGTATTTTAGCCCATTCATCTTTAGCAATGAGCTCCAAATCTTTCAGGTTGGAGGGTCTTCTTGCCGTCACCCTGATCTTTCGCTCCCTCCACAGATTCTCAATTGGATTCAAGTCTCCAAAACGTTAATGTTGTTGTCCGCTAACCATTTCTTCACCACTTTTGCTGTGTGTTTTGGGTCATTGTCATGCTGAAATGTCCACTGGTGCCCAAGGCCAAGTTTCTCTGCAGACTTGCTCTTTTTTCATGGTGCCGTTTACCGTGATTAGGTTCCCTGGTCCATTGGCTGAAAAACACCCCCAAAGCATTAGGTTCCCACCACCATGTTTGACAGTGGGGATGGTGTTCTTTGGGTTGAAGGCTTCTCCTTTTTTATGCCAACTGAACACTTTTTGCTCAAATGTAAATAAAAGCTGAGACATGTTTTTTTTCCACAATAATGCCTCTTGTACATCGTCTTATTATCTTTTGGGAGACACCTATGTCATATCCCGTCAAAAAATTACTTGCTGGTTGAATAAAAGTAACTTTAAGGCCCCATGCACACTGCCGTGTTTCACAGCCGTGTGCGGGCCGTGGAACCGCGGCCTGGATGCCTCCTGAGAGCAGGAGCGCACGGCGTCACTGGTTGCTATGACGCCGTGCGCTCCCTGCTGCCGGCACAGTACAGTAATACACTGGTATAGATCATACCAGTGTATTACTGTACTGTGCCGGCAGCAGGGAGCGCACGGCGTCATAGCAACCAGTGACGCCGTGCGCTCCTGCTCTCAGGAGGGATCCAGGCCGCGGTTCCACGGCCCGCACACGGCTGTGAAACACGGCAGTGTGCATGGGGCCTAAAGGGAACCTGTCACCGGGATTTTGTGCATAGAGCTGAGGATGTGGGTTGCTAGATGGCCGCTAGCACATCTGCAATACCCAGTCCCCATAGCTCTGTGTGCTTTTATTGTGTATAAAAACGATTTGATACATATGCAAATTAACCTGAGATGAGTCCTGTATGTGAGATGAATCAGGGACAGGACTCATCTCAGGTTAATTTGCATATGTATCAAATCGTTTTTTTTCCACAATAAAAGCACACAGAGCTATGGGGACTGGGTATTGCAGATGTGCTAGCGGCCATCTAGCAACCCATGGCCTCAGCTCTATACCCAAAACTCCGGTGACAGGTTCCCTTTAAGTCAAAATTTGCCAGGGGTATGAATAATTATGGGCAGCACTGTATATATACTGTATATACTGAAATCTTTTTTTTTTTTTTTACAATTGATCTGAAGTTACGAGTGACCGATCCTGCACTAAGTTAAATATTGGTTTATAAATAAATTGATGTTGTAAATTTCAAGCTTGGCCGGCAATGTTATTTTTTTCTGTGTAATTGACTCCCTATTTCTGATACATTGCCCTTTGCACGGAAAGGAATCAATAACACATCAAATTGTTTCTGTTTATAGGAAGGAAAATATCATAAACTGCAAATGAGGAGAAGTTGGTTTTAACGTCTATGATGTAATCGCTCAGAGCCGGCGACGCTCTGCGCTACGTACAAATGACAACGCACATAGGTTTGACTTTTCCATTTCCTCTTTGCGGATTTCTTTGCCCACAGTCCATATTAGGCTACTTTCACACTTGCGTGATCAGCAAAAACACTTCAGTTACTGATAATACAACCGTCTGCATTCGTTATGAATGGATCCAGTTGTATTATCTTTGACATCACCAAGACAGATCAGTCATGATCTCCATTGAAAATCAAGGGGGACGGATCAGTTTTCTATTGTGCCAGAGAAAAAGGATCCGGCACCATTGAACGTTTTGCTCCGCATTCCATGACGGAAAGAAAACTGCAGCTTGTAGCGGTTTTCTCTCCAGTATGGGAACGCAACCAAACGGAACGGAATGCATTTTGGAGCACTCCGTTTTGTTCAGTTAAGTTTCGTCCCTATTCACAATGAATGGGGACAAAACAGAAACATTTTTCTCCAGTATTGAGATCCTATGACTAGAGTTTGGGACCCGAACTTGATCCGAACTTGGACCCGAACCCGAACCCCATTAAAGTCAATGGACCCGAACTTCACTTTATTATTTTGTTTTATAGCATGGTTATAACGGAAAATAATAGTATTAACTTTTTCAGATCTGAGTTTTCACGATCGTGAAAACTCAGATCCGACAGTATATTCTAACATAGAGGCGTTCCCATGGTGATGGGGACGCTTCAAGTTAGAATATACTAAGAACTGTGTACATAACTGCCCCCTGCTGCCTGGCAGCACCCGATCTCTTACAGGGGGCTGTGATCCGCACAATTAACCTCTCAGGTGCCGCACCTGAGGGGTTAATTGTGCGGATCTCAGCCCCCTGTAAGAGATCGGGTGCTGCCAGGCAGCAGTGGCCAGACCCCCCTCCCTCCCCAGTATTAAAATCATTGGCGGCCAGTGTGGCCCCCCTCACTCCCTCACCAGTCTTAAAATCATTGTTGGCCAGTGCGGCCCCCCCCACCCCCCCTATTAAAATCATTAGTGGTTAGTGCAACCCCCCCCCCCTATTAAAATCATTGGTGTCCAGTGCGGCCTCCCCTTTTACCCCCCCTAAATAAAATAATTGGTTAACAACCCCCCCCATCATTGGTGGCAGCGGAGCAGTAGTTCCGATCGGAGTCCCAGTTTAATCGCTGGGGCTCCTATCGGTTACCATGGCAGCCAGGATGCTACTGCAGTCCTGGCTGCCATGGTTACTTAGCACTTTTAGCAGAATTATACTTACGTGCGCTGTCTGTGGCCGGCCGGGCGCTCCTCCTACTGGTAAGTGACAGGTCTGTGCTATATCCCGGTTCAGATACTTCTGGTATCCCTAAGGAAGAACGTTTTTCGTCGTCATTATCATCCATATGGCGGAGAATTCAAAATAACTTGATGAATATTGGCCACAAGTATAAACTTCTGGCTGGCAGGAAACTTATGAATGGTCCGGACCTAAGAGTGGGTGATTTTGTGTGGCTGTCCATAAAAAAATATTACGTTGAAGGTACTGTCTTGGAAGTTGGGTCCAAGATTTATTGGTCTATATCATATAAGATCAGTGCTATTATTAATCCTGTAGCTTTTTGTTTAGAACTTCCTTGGGCTCTGAAAATACATAATGTTTTTTAAATCTTTGTTGAAGAGATATGTGGAACCCTTGGAGCTGTCATTCTTGCCACCCGCTCCTGTCATAGTGGACGGTAGTTTGGAATTCCAGATTGCCAAGATTATTGATTCTCGAGGTGGTATCTGTGTTCTGCTGGTGTTTGGTTCTCAGCTGAGTTCCTGTTGCTGCCATAACTACTGGAAAGTTAAGTGTTTCCTTTCCCTTTTGCATTTTTGTTTTGTTTATCTGTGTGTTGTTTTTCCCCTGCCCTTTGTTGTAGGCCTGAGGGAGACTCCTGTTTGTCGTTCCTTTCTGGAGGAACCGGTAGTCTCTGCCCTGTCTCTATCGCCAGAGTCTTATAGGGTGAGTTAGGACTCTAGGTACTCCTGCGTATGAACTCACCTACCTTTGGGGTCTGTTCATTCTGACAGCCAGTCAGGACTGTGACTAGGGATTTGACTAGGAGGTGTCCTTCTTTCTTCCCTAGCTTTCAGGTCTTGTTCCTTGTTCCCTCTCCTTCTTCGTGTGGTGTCTCCCTTCCACACATGGGCGTTACAGCTTCTGTCTCACTGAGTAGGACAAAGAAATTAGAAGAAGAGCAAACAGCAGGTGGCGCTATATAGATAGGTTTCAGTGAATAACTCAGTAGCTATAATACATTTTTAATCACATGCAATTACAAAACTATTCATATCCAGGTGCTGGTTTGAAAACTATAGAATGTTTTTTATTTAGGGAAAATTGGATTCGCTGTGAAGCTGAATTTCCTTGTGCTAATTGGTAGCAAAACGATTTTCCCTGAAATAGGGTAAAAAACTAAGAAAAATCATACTTACCTGATCCATTTGCTTACGACAGGCCGGCCGCTGCCATCTTGATTGATGATATTGCATGAAATTCTGTTTGCGCGGTGACGTATGATGTCACCACGCCGGAGCAAATAGATGAGGTAAGTATGATTTCATTTTTTTATTTTTTTTATTTTACTCTCTTTTATTATTGTAAGATGCCGCGATCATGTATAAATGCGGCATCTGAGTTGTACAATGATGGGGACAGCGCGGTCGCTGCTCCCCGTCATTGCACCCACTACTTACATAGAAATGCGCTTGGTGATGTTTTTTTTGTAAAATTCAGCGAAGCAGTCGAATCGAATTTTGCAATACTTTGCTCATCTCTAGTCTCAAGCCCCAATTAATCCCACATAAAAGAAGCCGGTGCGGTGATCGGCTAATTGTTGTTGGTTGGGATTCTCTCACCTCAAGTCGAGACTTATATTTTCCCTCGCAGCAAGGAAAATATAGCGTTGCATTACATATGAATGAATGGACTTTTGTGTAATGGATGGGTGTAATATCCGTCAGAGCTGGAATATTCTGTCACATCGAGGGGGATTCCGAGTGGGGTCCCCCTCTGACATCTATATGCCATGTTGAGACCACCCCTTCAAGAGGCAGTAAAATGAAATGTCTCGCTACTTTTGATTTTACTTTCTCTACAAAACAAACAAGTAAAAGCCACTTGATAAAAAGCAGCAGTAAAAATCCAAGTAAAAAAAACAAACAAGTAAAATGTCTCCAAATTGCAAGGAATAATAAAGCGGGAATGATGACATGTGCGGCTTGTTAACACAATGCTTTAGATTGGATATATCGACTTGTATTTGATTTAGATCTGCATTTTCCCATTCCGAACATTGACTACATATTAAGTAGCCCGGAGGCAATAAAGAGCGGGGAAGTGTGCTGACTTCATATCTCTGCTGTTAATTTACACAGTGGAGTGGCCTCCGTAAGTGCCTTTTCAATGTGATTTTAGGTGCTGTTGCTCAGAAATATGCATCTTGCCATCTAGTATTAGAAATAGAGTGGTGAAATATTCGTAGCGGACCCGCGCTGTCGCCGCCGGGAAAAATTAGCTTATTTTTTATGTTATAAGAAATGTTATTAGATTATCTCAGATGCGGCTCGTAAACCTTTCAATAACAGGTTTTCTCTCCATATTTGTTTAGTGGCCAATTATTCTTCATGACAACGAGTTCAGAAAGCGGCATGAGACGATCGGACGAGCCCCCACCAAACATGAGAACGCAGCTGACTATTCTTCATGGGAAGGTGGGATTTTTAATGATCAAAAATTGAATTATTGAAAAAAAAATTGTAATTGGTGTGGAATGGTCTGGACATCCCATAACCAGATGTGTGCGACCGCAGGTCATTGCTCTATGGGCCTCAGTGGAGTTGAGATTCATTGACCTTGTTCAGAAGTGCATATAATTCCTTAAAGGGGTTCTCCACTTTGGAGAGTCTCCACTTGGTAGATGGGTCCTGCGGGGATCTCCATCGAACAGCTGCAATCTGTGGGGAAACCTGGTAAAGTGCTCGGTTTCCCTGCAGCGCCCCCACAGGAGAAATTAAGTATTACACAGCGCTGATTGAAATCAATCAATCAAAAATCCTGAACAGAGGACCCCTTTAAAACCCAGAAATGCCTAATAGGGTGTATGACAATGGATTTTGTAAACTGGACAAAGGATCACAGCGATCCACCCACCAGGTGATGGTGCGGGTACAGCTTTTGTGCCTATGTCATAACTAGGCTGTAAATTTATAGAGCTGGTCCTTAAAGGGCTATTCCCATCTGGGTCATTTATGTTGATATGACATAAATGTCCAATAAGTGTGGGTCCCACCTTTAGGACCGAATCCTATTTCAAGAAGGGAATCCTAAAGTGAATGGAGAGCAAACTGTGAATGTGCGGCCACCCTTCCATTCAATACTATTTTTAAAAGTCACATAGTAGTGATTAGAGGGTTAAAAAGTCACATAGTAGTGATTAGAGGGTTATAGAGACTAGCCACAGGAGTAGGGGTTGCATGGGAAGAAGATAGTTGCGAAGAAGTTGCTGGGGGGGGGGGGGGGGAGAGTCCCCTTTCAAAAATTTGCTGTGGGGCCCAGTCATTTCTAGTTATGCCACTGTCTGGCTGCATGCCAAAAATTTCACAGATGGGAATACCCCTTTAACTGCAGGCTGTCAGAACCATTAATGCATAGTATGTGGTGCCAAAGGGTTAATAGAAATAACACAACTTTTTGATAAAGTATGCGTTTCGGGATCAATAAAAAAAAAAAGTTTGATTTGTGAAGAGAGTTTTTGGTTATCTTAGAGTCTGACATTTAGGGGGACCGACAGCTTAATCAGAAGATTAGCACCTGGATTTCTGCCTGAGGGTTGCACCATGACGTGAGCTGAGAATAAACTTTTATACTGCCTTTTTGTTTCACCGTACAGAACGTCTAAGAACAAACTACTGAGAATCCTGAAGACCAAATGGACAGAACATAGGGAAATTCTGGAGAAAAAAGTATAATTAAAATACATTGTATCATATTTTTTCCTTATTACAACATCTGTTGCATGCCAGACATGTGGGCCCTTTATATAACATGATCAGACTGATGCAGACTATACGGGGGTTGGGTCTAAGGGACACCCTGCACCCCTCCAAGGAAGTTTGGACTTTGTTGCATGGAAGTCCGTAGGTTGCGGTCCCAAGAATAGTCTCTAATTGATAGTAGCTGTGTAGTCACCATACTGGAAGCATGAACTGGATCTGGCTGAAGTCCTAGCCAGGATGAAGCCAATGGTCGAAGCAATCAGGAAGAGTGCCAGAGGATCAGATAATGGATGAAGTGCATAAACTAAGCCAAACATGGTTAACGAAGGGATAATGCATAGTAACCCAAAACTACCTGGGAATTCTACCAGAAGTCCATTTTTGGGTGGGGTTTGCATAAGCTCCAACCCTTTTGCATCCCGATTTGCAGAATTTTCCCAGAAAAATCAGGACTGTTGGCCAGTATGCTATCAGCTGTGGTAGTTATGTAAAAGATCGTATGATCATATAATTGAAGGGATACCGGTAGAAGGAGGCTACTGCTAGGTAACTAGAACTCAGCTCAAGTCAGGTCAGTCACTATTAGACGGTTACAATTTTCTACAATTTAAAAAATATATAAATACATTATTATTCTTCTTTAAATTATAAACCTAACAATTTAAAAAAAAAGCTAAAATTTTAAAAATAAACCAGGGCCCAAAATACCCTAATCCAGAATCAGTGAACTATAATAATAATAAAAAATATAATATTTAATATAATATACTTACATAATACAAAAATCACTTGCTCTCTTTTGTAAAACCAGTGTGGCTGGAAAACAAAAAAACCTCTGGAAACCTATGATATTCAACACATTTTCTAGGATTTGTTTGAAAATGGATCTTTCTAGAGGGGCTCAAGAGCTCACTGCATACTGGTTAAGCATTGAACTCAATCATAGCACAGTATGCAGTAAGCTGCAGAGCTCCCCCTAGTGGTGACTGCAGGACACCAGAAGGTATATTCTAAGTATATCTGTGGAAGCGATTTGTAGATCTGTATTAGAAAAACAAAAGCTCCGACCGTTACAAGGCTACATGAAGAAATAAATTACCACAGAATTAGGGACCTAAAATCATGATGATACAAGTGGAGACTCACTTATAATGTATCTGTACTCACATCTAAAAAGTCTGATCCAATGCATTTAGATTGTGTGTAACTGTGCTGTGAGAGCCATTGTTAGATTTTACTGTATTTGTTGCTGCCGCTCCCCAGTTAATTAGTAAAGTTGTCAGATTAGATCTTGTATTCTTATATCTTTAGTTGTCACCTTTTGTTGTTAGTGTCTGACTACGGATATTTCCTCCTTTCGGAACTAATGAAGTGGTGAACATGCGTTCTTATCTCCAGGCTTTCCAGGGAATTCTTTCCGGAATCATATCTCTCGCTTCATTTACTTAGTTACACTTATCAATTATCTTTCATCACATTTTATATTGTCTCCGGAGTTATCTGTGATGTGTGCTGTTCCCTATGAAGTCCATCAGTTCCTTAGAAGTGAATGGAGTGGTGGACCAACATGTGCAGCACCGTTCCATTAAGACGGTGGAATCGTTTAAGCCTTGGCTTTCAGGACTGCTGGGGGGGGGGGGTCCCAATTGTCAGACCCCCAGTCATCTGACATGTATCATTTGAAGAGTTAAAAGTCCACGACCGGCATTGCCGCCGGTTGCACACATTAGTGCCAGATGTCTGCTCTTTAAAACAGCAGACACCCAGTGGCCATGGCGCCCCCTGCACACTCCAACGGGCACATTTTATTTAATGCTCGGCTGCTGGCGTAAATTTACATTCGGCGGTCAGGAAAGGGTTAACTTCCAAGCCTTCACACTGAGATTGGGCCACCAAGTGGGAAGAATATGCTAAGGCAGAGAGGCCTGGGTATACCAAATTTATAGCGATTTGTAATAAATTTATTTGGAACTAGAGTTGAGCGAACACCTGGATGTTCGGGTTCGAGAAGTTCCGGCGAACTTCCCGGAAATGTTCGGGTTCGGGATCCGAACCCGACCCGAACTTCGTCCCGAACCCGAACCCCATTGAAGTCAATGGGGACCCGAACTTTACGGCACTAAAAAGGCTGTAAAACAGCCCAAGAAAGGACTAGAGGGCTGCAAAAGGCAGCAACATGTAGGTAAATCCCCTGCAAACAAATGTGGATAGGGAAATGAATTAAAATAAAAATAAAATAAATAAAAGCTAACCAATATCAATTGGAGAGAGGTTCCATAGCAGAGAATCTGGCTTCACGTCACCCACCACTGGAACAGTCCATTGGCATATATTTAGGCCCAGCACCCAGGCAGAGGAGAGAGGTCCCGTAACAGAGAATCTGGCTTCATGTCAGCAGAGAATTAGTCTGCATGTCATAGCAGAGAATGAGGCTTCACGTCACCCACCACTGTAAGAGTCCATTGTCATATATTTAGGCCCAGGCACCCAGGCAGAGGAGAGAGGTCCCGTAACAGACAATCTGGCTTCATGTCAGCAGAGAATCAGTCTGCATGTCATAGCAGAGAATGAGGCTTCACGTCACCCACCACTGCAACAGTCCATTGTCATATATTTAGGCCCCGGCACCCAGGCAGAGGAGAGAGGTCCCGTAACAGACAATCTGGCTTCATGTCAGCAGAGAATCAGTCTGCATGTCATAGCAGAGAATGAGGCTTCACGTCAGCCACCACTGCAACAGTCCATTGTCATATATTTAGGCCCAGGCACCCAGGCAGAGGAGAGAGGTCCCGTAACAGACAATCTGGCTTCATGTCAGCAGAGAATCAGTCTGCATGTCATAGCAGAGAATGAGGCTTCACGTCAGCCACCACTGCAACAGTCCATTGGCAGATATTTAGGCCCAGCACCCAGGCAGAGGAGGGAGGTCCCGTAACAGACAATCTGGCTTCATGTCAGCAGAGAATCATTCTGCATGTCATAGCAGAGAATCAGGCTTCACGTCACCCAACATTGGAACAGTCCATTGTCAGATATTTTTAGGCCCCGGCACCCAGACAGAGGAGAGGTTCATTCAACTTTGGGTAGCCTCGCAATATAATGGTAAAATGAAAATAAAAATGGGATTGAATGAGGAAGTGCCCTGGAGTACAATAATATATGGTTAAGGGGAGGTAGTTAATGTCTAATCTGCACAAGGGACGGACAGGTCCTGTGGGATCCATGCCTGGTTCATTTTTATGAACGTCAGCTTGTCCACATTGGCTGTAGACAGGCGGCTGCGTTTGTCTGTAATGACGCCCCCTGCCGTGCTGAATACACGTTCAGACAAAACGCTGGCCGCCGGGCAGGCCAGCACCTCCAAGGCATAAAAGGCTAGCTCTGGCCACGTGGACAATTTAGAGACCCAGAAGTTGAATGGGGTCGAACCATCAGTCAGTACGTGGAGGGGTGTGCACATGTACTGTTCCACCATGTTAGTGAAATGTTGCCTCCTGCTAACACGTTGCGTATCAGGTGGTGGTGCAGTTAGCTGTGGCGTGTTGACAAAACTTTTCCACATCTCTGCCATGCTAACCCTGCCCTCAGAGGAGCTGGCCGTGACACAGCTGCCTTGGCGACCTCTTGCTCCTCCTCTGCCTTTGCCTTGGGCTTCCACTTGTTCCCCTGTGACATTTGGGAATGCTCTCAGTAGCGCGTCTACCAACGTGCGCTTGTACTCGCGCATCTTCCTATCACGCTCCAGTGCAGGAAGTAAGGTGGGCACATTGTCTTTGTACCGTGGATCCAGCAGGGTGGCAACCCAGTAGTCCGCACACGTTAAAATGTGGGCAACTCTGCTGTCGTTGCGCAGGCACTGCAGCATGTAGTCGCTCATGTGTGCCAGGCTGCCCAGAGGTAAGGACAAGCTGTCCTCTGTGGGAGGCGTATCGTCATCGTCCTGCCTTTCCCTCCAGCCACGCACCAGTGATGGACCCGAGCTGCGTTGTGTGCCACCCCGCTGTGAACATGCTTCATCCTCATCCTCCTCCACCTCCTCCTCATCCTCGTCCTCCTCGTCCTCCAGTAGTGGGCCCTGGCTGGCCACATTTGTACCTGGCCTCTGCTGTTGCAAAAAACCTCCCTCTGACTCACTTCGAAGAGACTGGCCTGAAAGTGCTAAAAATGACCCCTCTTCCTCCTCCTCCTCCTCCTCCTCCTCCTCCTGGGCCACCTCCTCTTCCATCATCGCCCTAAGTGTTTTCTCAAGGAGACATAGAAGTGGTATTATAACGCTGATAACGGCGTCATCGCCACTGGCCATGTTGGTGGAGTACTCGAAACAGCGCAACAGGGCACACAGGTCTCGCATGGAGGCCCAGTCATTGGTGGTGAAGTGGTGCTGTTCTGTAGTGCGACTGACCCGTGCGTGCTGCAGCTGAAACTCCACTATGGCCTGCTGCTGCTCGCACAGTCTGTCCAGCATGTGCAAGGTGGAGTTCCACCTGGTGGGCACGTCGCATATGAGGCGGTGAGCGGGAAGGCCGAAGTTACGCTGGTAGCGCAGACAGGCGAGCAGCAGCAGGATGTGAACGCCGGAAGCGCGAACAGACGGCCCGCACTTTATGCAGCAGCTCTGACATGTCGGGGTAGTTGTGAATGAACTTCTGCACCACCAAATTCAGCACATGCGCCAGGCAAGGGATTTTCGTCAAACTGGCTAGTCCCAGAGCTGCAACGAGATTTCGCCCATTATTGCACACCACCAGGCCGGGCTTGAGGCTCACCGGCAGCAACCACTCGTCGGTCTGTTGTTCTATACCCCGCCACAACTCCTATGCGGTGTGGGGCCTGTCCCCCAAACATATGAGTTTCAGAATGGCCTGCTGACGTTTACCCCGGGCTGTGCTGAAGTTGGTGGTGAAGGTGTGTGGCTGACTGGATGAGCAGGTGGAAGAAGAGGAGGAGGAAGCCGAGTAGGAGGAGGAGGCAACAGGAGGCAAAGAATGTTGCCCTGCGATCCTTGGCGGCGGAAGGACGTGCGCCAAACAGCTCTCCGCCTGGGGCCCAGCCGCCACTACATTTACCCAGTGTGCAGTTAGGGAGATATAGCGTCCCTGGCCGTGCTTACTGGTCCACGTATCTGTGGTTAGGTGGACCTTGCTACAGATGGCGTTGCGCAGTGCACACTTGATTTTATCGGATACTTGGTTGTGCAGGGAAGGCACGGCTCTCTTGGAGAAGTAGTGGCGGCTGGGAACAACATACTGTGGGACAGCAAGCGACATGAGCCGTTTGAAGCTGTCTGTGTCCACCAGCCTAAATGACAGCATTTCATAGGCCAGTAGTTTAGAAATGCTGGCATTCAGGGCCAGGGATCGAGGGTGGCTAGGTGGGAATTTACGCTTTCTCTCAAATGTTTGTGAGATGGAGAGCTGAACGCTGCCGTGTGACATGGTTGAGATGCTTGGTGACGGAGGTGGTGGTGGTGTTGGTGGCACATCCCCTGTTTGCTGGGCGGCAGGTGCCAACGTTCCTCCAGAGGCGGAGGAAGAGGCCGAGGCGGCAGCAGCAGAAGAGGTAGCAGGGGGAGCCTGAGTGACTTCCTTGGTTTTAAGGTGTTTACTCCACTGCAGTTCATGCTTTGCATGCAGGTGCCTGGTCATGCAGGTTGTGCTCAGGTTCAGAACGTTAATGCCTCGTTTCAGGCTCTGATGGCACAGCGTGCAAACCACTCGGGTCTTGTCGTCAGTACATTGTTTGAAGAAGTGCCATGCCAGGGAACTCCTTGAAGCTGCCTTTGGGATGCTCGGTCCCAGATGGCGGCGGTCAGTAGCAGGCGGAGTCTCTTGGCGGCGGGTGTTCTGCTTTTGCCCACTGCTCCCTCTTTTGCTACGCTGTTGGCTCGGTCTCACCACTGCCTCTTCCTCCGAACTGTGAAAGTCAGTGGCACGACCTTCATTCCATGTGGGGTCTAGGACCTCATCGTCCCCTGCATCGTCTTCCACCCAGTCTTGATCCCTGACCTCCAGTTCAGTCTGCACACTGCAGAAAGACGCAGCAGTTGGCACCTGTGTTTCGTCATTATCAGAGACATGCTGAGGTGGTATTCCCATGTCCTCATCATCAGGAAACATAAGTGGTTGTGCGTCAGTGCATTCTATGTCTTCCACCGCTGGGGAAGGGCTAGGTGGATGCCCTTGGGAAACCCTGCCAGCAGAGTCTTCAAACAGCATAAGAGACTGCTGCATAACTTGAGGCTGAGACAGTTTCCCTGGTATGCATGGGGGTGATGTGACAGACTAATGGGGTTGGTTTTCAGGCGCCATCTGTGCGCTTTCTGCAGAAGACTGGGTGGGAGATAATGTGAACGTGCTGGATCCACTGTCGGCCACCCAATTGACTAATGCCTGTACCTGCTCAGGCCTTACCATCCTTAGAACGGCATTGGGCCCCACCAAATATCGCTGTAAATTCTGGCGGCTACTGGGACCTGAGGTAGTTGGTACACTAGGACGTGTGGCTGTGGCAGAACGGCCACGTCCTCTCCCAGCACCAGAGGGTCCACTAACACCACCACGACCATGTCCACGTCCGCGTCCCTTACTAGATGTTTTCCTCATTGTTACCGTTCACCACAATAAGAAAAAAATTATTTGGCCCAATGTATTGTATTCAAATTCAGGCCTTTTTTTACAGACACCTAACACTATCTGGCTATCTATTTAGGTACCGTATTACACTAATACAGGCACAGCAGTAACCACAGATTTAGCTGGATATAAATTTGAGGCCTATTATTTAGGCGCTATGTGACAGGTATAGGTTTACGGACAGAATTAGACTTGGAAATGCACAGTAGCGTGTGTGTGAAGTTATTGAGGATGACACTATCAGCACCTTCAATTTAATATACCCTTTTATGGATAGATTTAAAGTAGGCCTGATACAGCAGAAACCACTGATTTAGGGAATTGCTAAGTTGGGAATTGTATTTCAACCCAGAACAAAAATATATCCTTTGCCAGACAGCAGACAGTATTACCATTGGCTGGCCACAGCTGAAACACCAGATTTAGGGTACTGCTATTTTGGCAATTGTATTTCACCCCTCAATAAAATAGCAAACACAGCCAAGCCCCTGATGTAGGATATAGCAAAAAAATAACCACACTATTGATGGTTAAATGGACTTGGTGGCAGCTTGTGCTGGCGCACCACAAGACACAAAATGGCCGCCGATCACCCAAGAAAAAAGTGACATAAAAAGGCTCTGGGCAGCCTAAAAACAGTGCGCAATAGCAGCAGTTCAATCATCCACAGCTGTAGATCGATCACTGAATTAAGTGTTTTTGCTGAGTTAATCACTGCCTAATCTCGCCCTAACAGCAGCTGCAACCTCTCCCTACACTGATCAGAGCAGAGTGACGTGCGGCGCTACGTGACTCCAGCTTAAATAGAGGCTGGGTCACATGCTGCACTGGCCAATCACAGCCATGCCAATAGTAGGCATGGCTGTGATGGCCTCTTGGGGCAAGTAGTATGACGCTTGTTGATTGGCTGCTTTGCAGCCTTTCAAAAAGCGCCAAGAAAGCGCCGAACACCAAACCCGGACTTTTACGAAAATGTTCGGGTTCGGGTCCGTGTCACGGACACCCCAAAATTCGGTACGAACCCGAACTATACAGTTCGGGTTCGCTCATCCCTATTTGGAACTAATCAAATTTTTGGGTGAACTTTGGAGAATCAAATTTTTCTAAAATTCTCTCATCTCTAATATTTGGTCATGGCATTGTGCTCTTACTTCTTGTTTATCTACTTGTTTTCTTCTCGAACCATTCCAAAAAAGCCACTGATCCTGTTAAAGGCTATGAACACCTTCAGGGGCAATTTTTTATGATTGCATTTTACTCTTTTTGGACTAAAAATATTTTTTTCAATTGGTCACAAAATTGGTCACAAAGAGTGAACAGTTTGTCTACCTGTGTGACTGGTACTTTCGCTTTCACTTTGTTATCTCTGAATTACTAAAAAGTCATAAACACTTATTTAAGGCATGTTCATATCAGTAAGATAAGAACTGAGTTATAATGAGAGTTTATAATGTCAGAGATAAGGAGCCATCAGCTGTGCTGCCTGATGGAACAAAGTGAAACTTCAAAGCCTGTTACTAGAGAAACTCAAGGGTGTCCTGAGACAGGGGTTCACAATTTTAGCTCAAAATGAGTGCAATACAATAATAATAAAAATAAATTCCTCCAAAGGCGTATATAGTCTTTAAAAGATGTACATTTTTTTAAATGCAAATCTTGTGCACTCTGTAAAAAGTAAAGATCTCTCTCAGGCCACATTTTGTCTCTACCCACGGTCAAAATTTAGTCAACCAGAGGTGCCCCACAACACTAGACCTGGTAGCCTTTGGCAATGTCATATTTCTGGCACTTCTTTGCTACAGGGGAGGAAGAAGAGCCAACATGCACTGGTTCTGCTGTCCCAAGTTGGGGCCTGAGTGGTCATTTTTAGAAATGGGACCAACGCTTCTCTATGTATACCAGAAGATGCTGGATGCAAATAGTGATGAATGTAACATTATTTTGGAAAAATCCAATAACATCTGAAATTAAAGAATGGAATTTCCAAAATTAACTGAAAAAAAATGTACCTGTGATGTATAAATACCCTTTCAGTCATGTATCGCTCCTCCAGTGATATCGCAGCAGCACTTTTCAACTCTTAGACTTTCTTTAACATATGCAAATAATCACAAGAATATGAAACTTTGCTGATCCATCAAAAACACCCAGGTTGCTGCTTCTAAGCCCAAACTAATTGACGATTTATGGGATAATCTGCTTCTCCAGCATGTTACGAAACTAATGGCATTTTATGTTAATAGCTCGTATTACTGTCAGGCAAGTTAATGGTGTGGAAAGATCATGAAACCCGGAGTGTTCTTGGAGGAAAAGGAAAGGAAAAAAGTATACCCTGGCTCCTCGCTGGTCGCTTCATGTAGTAACAGGTGGTGAAGAGGGTAATTTTATAGCGATGCGTCGAAAGAAATTTATTAGAACAACCCAATGGTATTAATAAGTGAGTGAATGAACAGTAAATTATTACCAAAGGTGAGTTACAGGGGGCTTTGTAGGCTCTAAAAAATACCAGGGGCAGGGTAGGATACTGGGGGCTAGAGGGGAATGGTACCAGGAAAAAGACCTGGACCCCATACTTTTAAAACCTCAGCAAAAGAAAAAACTATATTGCTCTAAAGTCTCTAACAAGAAAAATTTGGCAACTTCCCAAGTACTTTTGGCTAAAATTGTTGTACCATTTCGTGCCTCCAGCTCCTCTTGATAACAGAGTACAACAAACCCCATGTAGTCTGATCTTGTAGTCACACTCCCTTTCATCTGTCCCTTAGGGCTCATTCACACAAACGTGCCGTGTTTTGCGGTCCGCAAATTGTGGATTCCGCCCATATTCGATCTGCAATTTGCAGAACAGAACGGGCAGCCCATTGTAGAAATGCCTATTGTTGTCTGAAAAAAGGAGAAGAACAGGGCATGCTCTATCTTTTTTGCAGGGCAGCGGTTGCAGAGAGCACGCGGTGTGCTGTCTCCATTTTTTTATATTATTGCATTGTACTCATTTTTTAAATTGGACTTTATAAAAAATATGGCGTCCTTTTTTCTGTACACAGCTGGGATGCTCTAGTTGCACCCTTTTGATTTTCTGTCTTTTCCGTCTGACCAGGAGCTGACGGCTGACGGACTCCTTATCTCTGCTCTCTGCCCTCTTAAACACTCCTTATAGCTCAGTCCTCTCAGAAGTTTAGAGTTTAGGTTAGATGACTGACAGGAATTGAAAGTACTGGTCACACAGCTAGAAAAACAGTTAACCCTTTGTGACAGAACGGCTCAATATTTTTAGTAAAGACTAGAAATGAGCGAATCGAAGTTGACGAATTGGAATTTGATCGATCCTAAAATGGCTGCTGAATGTGTTAGGACATGGAGCAAGGAACTCTGGGAACGAGAGATCACCCATAATGCCATGCATGCAGCCAATCAGCAGCCATCCCTGTGATGTCACAGCCCTATAAATAGCCTCAGCCATCTTGGATTCAGCCATTTTCCAGTGTACTTAGTGCAGGGAGAGACGTCAGCAGGCACTAGGGACAGTTCTAGGAAACAGTGGAGTACTGCCAATACACCACTGTCCCAGGCGGTTGCCTGCATGGCCCAGCTTATGATAAGCCGGGCCATGCCGGCGGTGTTGTGCCCCACTCTCTATGCAGTGCAGAGACAATGGATGGAGCGGACTGCGGCGGTGAGCCTGCCCCATACACAGCAGGTGCTGGCTGCATCAAACAGCAAATGCAACACGCCAGACCTGCAGGGTATAGCGACAGTGAGGTCACGGTATGGGCAATCGAGGGTTACTCACTTTTTGGAGGACCCTGGGCAGGCATGTAGCAGTGAAGGAGAGGCAGACACTAGTTCCTCTGGGGCACACTCTGGGTGTAGAGACCTGGCCTGATGTTGGGTGAGGTGCCCTGGTTGTTGCAGGTGTTTAGAGTGCCTGAGGCAAGGTCCCTTTAAGGTTCGTGACGCCAGTGCCTGTAACGGTGGCACACCGGTTTTCAGTAGCAATAAGTGAGGTACACGGATGATATGGTGAACCAAACGTTGCTTTACTTATAACAGTCCAACTTTGTACATCAAGAGGGTAATACAGTCCTTTACAGTCCCAAATGCACAGCAGGTTTATATCACAGCAGGTTTCAATCTCGCAAGATACTTGGAGGGGATACAGTTAATGCTTGGCAGTGCTATGCTGCTCTATCCCCACAGCTATTCTAGCTGGCTGGATCCCAAGGCCCGGATGCCTATTCGCTGGCTTAAATCCTTGGTATGAATTCCTTCCTCCAGTATTGGCACTTGCTTAAGGTTACAAATACCTTTGCTTCCTAGCTGTATCTCTCTCTCTGCTTCCGCTGACAGGTGACTGCAGGTTGTTCCCAGGAGGTGCTGTCCTACCACTGGGGTGTCTCAACTGAGCTAAGCTTAGCCTCAGGAGCTTCAGGCTGACGAGGTAACTCCTCTAGTCCCCTGGAATACACTACGGTCTCCAAGCAGGCTGTACTCCATCTAGCCTCCTGGTGCAGCTAGAAACCAGGACTATCCAGCTGCCTGTCAGGAGGAGGCCCTCAGCATATCCTGGGCTGGTGCCTTCTCACTTCTGTCTCCACAGACTCCTGACTATGACCTCTCCCCTCCCTGTCTGGGCCTGGACATTTATACTAGGGGCTCCCTATCTCCCTCTAGTGTCTGGGAGGCTAAATTACACCCCACTAGGCCTGCAAAGCACATAACTCACTGTCCCTTGTGAGTAGAAGTAACACGTTACCCAATTGACCCTTGTGCAGTGCCCACTCCTACCTAGTGGGACACTACACAAACACCCGACTGCAATGACAGGGAACGGCGATGACACCAAACCGCGTCATTAAGGCCCCATTCACATGATTGTAATTCGTCTATGTCCGTATTGCGGACCACAAATTGCAGTTCTGCAATATACAGGCACCTGCCGTGTGTGCACCATATCATGTATTTGGGAGGTATGCACTCAGGCAGCACACGCCGCAGATGTCTAGACTGTTCAGGATCCAGGCTGCCCATAGTCCCAGGCACTGCTGCACTGCACACTGGCCAATCAGCATTTAGCAGTGCAAAGCTCCTGCTGCTGATTGGTCAGTGTATCGTCGGCAGCAGGAGCATCCGAGCAGACAGAACTTTGAGGGCGTGCCGGCAGTTGCATACCGCGCTCACACGCTGCCCGCCGCCTGCCTCATCAGCCATTGGCCACTCACCGGACTGATGAACCGCTTGGTCACAGAACACAGCCAGCCCCCCCCCCCCACAGCATCTCCGCCACCGCCCGCCGGCCCAGAATTAAGCCTACTGTAGTGTGCCACAGCCGAGCCGGTCGCCTACAGTAAGAGTACAACAGTCTTAAAAAAAGTTTTCTTGATGAGGGGGAGGGCATCAGCAAGCTCCTGTGTGGTTGGGGGGACACTGTAGGCTCATAGAGTACCCCTATAATGCCCCCAAAATGCCCGGGCACATTACTTACCTCACTCCCCAGCACCCGCATCGCTCCTGATGCCCATACGGCCGCCACTGCATCCCCCTGTTGCGCGAATGAAAACATTTAGCGATGTAAGGAGCAGTCAATAGCAGGCCACGTTGGGAACGAAGATAGGGAGGGCTCATTTCCGTCGCGGCCTGCTATTGGCTGCACCCCTCCTCCCATGGGCATAAGTATTATCTGTAGGTGCCTAGGCATGTTGGGGAGCATAATAGGCTTTAACCCTTAGGATACCAGATTTTATTTTTATTTTTTGCGTTTTAATTTTTCTTCCCTTGAGCCATAACTTTTAAATTTTTTTATTCACATATCCATATGAGGGCTTATTTTTTTGCTGGACAAGTTATACTTTATTATAATGGCATACAATGTAGTGGGGAAGCTGGCAAAAAATTCCAAATGGGGTGGAATTGGAAAAAAAATACGTTTTATGGGTTTTGTTCCTACGGCATTCCCTTTGTGGCAAAACTGACCCGTGCCCTTCATTCTCTGGGTCAGTAGGATTACAACAATAAAAAACAAACAAACATAAATAAATAAAATTATCCCTAACAGTTTCAGTAGGTCATGTATACATTGTATTTCCTTATTTATTGACAAATGGGGGTGTGGCAATGGCGGAGCCAGGGAAGGCGGTAGGATGGGCCAGGGGTGGGTAGTGGGAGGAGTTAGGGGGCCCAATTCAGATTCTTGCATCGATTTCTATGTACGCCCCTGGGTTGTGGGTTCGAATCCCAGACACATCAGGAGACAGTAAGATTAGATCACATTAGTGAGGGGGCCTGGTCAGCCGCTGCTGCTGTGAAGGGGCCCTGAACACGATATTTAACTAACTTGAAAATAAACTGTCACACACGCTGCCAGGGCGCCGGTAGTTACGCCACTGGGCTCGGGCCTGGCTGCCTGTGTGTATTGTGTGTGTAAAAAACTAAAAATAATAATCAACAGAAGGCGGCCCGAACGGGCCCCCAGTGGCGTAGGGCCCCATAGCCACTGCCACAACCTCCAATGTATCAGTGTATCAGAGGCAAAGCCATAAAGGCTGCATTTTAACTGATTGAAAAATATGAGACTTCTACTGTTATAACTGGCTAAGTGTACATCTATACACATGACAGCTGCCCCAACACACCCAGCACTGCTATATCACTGCTATATGACAGCTGCCCCAGCACACTCAGCACTGCTATATCTCTATATATGATAGCTGCCCCAACACACCCAGCACTGCTATATCACTGCTATATGACAGCTGCCCCAGCACACTCAGCTCTGCTATATCTCTATATATGATAGCTGCCCCAGCACACCCAGCTCTACTACATCTATACACATGACAGCTGCCCAAACACACCCAGCTCTGCTACATCTATACACATGACAGCTGCACCAGCACACTCAGCTCTACTATATCTCTATATATGACAGCTGCACCAGCACACTCAGCTCTACTACATCTATACACATGACAGCTGCCCAAACACACCCAGCTCTGCTACATCTATACACATGACAGTTGCCCCAGCACACTCAGATTGAAGATGGTCAGTCAGGAAAAGACAGGGGTGTCTCCCTGAGTTACTGCTCAATTAAACAATAAGGAAAAACTATGGGGGGCAGTATACTAGATAAAATGTCACTTTTATTAAATAATCGGAGATAAAAAAACGGCCCCTACAGACAAACAACAAGTAAGACATGTACACACACACAAACTGGTGCAATGGAAAGACCAGTTGAGTAACAAATAGGATGTGGGTGGTGGGCTGGACCAATGGTGGCAAACCGGGCACAACTGTGTCAAATCAGATCAGCTAGCCCTATTGCCTCCCTGCTTGTCCTGGTCCGCCCTACAAAATGTGTCCATGGGACGGGGTCCAAAAAAGCCCCGCAAGGGGTGGCCCCGACTGGAACTCTCTTCCTGTATAAGTGACCCTATTGAGGCCCTGACACAGGGAGAACACAAACCGTCCAGAGGAACGGAAAACACACAATAAGTGAAAGAGTAACCCCACCAACAAATATATCCACTAAAGAGGGGGATAGGGTGAGGGATATACTCATGTGTCCCGACGCGTTTCTTCACAGGATGCCCCAGGATTCATCAGGGGACATGGGGCAGTTACTGCAGTCAGAGTATGGCTGAGTCTGAGGATCACATCAAAAGTGCAAAAGAATAAAATAAGTACAGTAGCATAGCATAGATGAGCCCCCATGTCGTCAGCCCTCATGGGGCCATGGAGGCAAATCACTTACATTTTTGTTTGGCAGTGGTCGGCGTATGGCTCTGAGTCCACCATCAAGCTGTGACCCAGGGTGGTGGTGTCCGCAGTGGTGGGGTGACCGGCAACTACTGGGGCGACAGACGCCCCCTTATAAAGGCTGTAGGACCATGTGCAGTGTTCCATGAACCTCCGGCGCCCCTTCATGACGTCACGAGAGATGTGCCAGTCGTAAGGTCATGTGACCGGAGGAATCGCGATCGCGCATGCGCAGAAACGCTTCCATGCGTTTCATGGGGCCGAGATGGAACGCACAGCTGTATTTCCGCATCACGTGACCGCCGCGATGCGCCCATGTCACAGGCTGTTGTAACATCGCGGGGGTCACGTGATCGGAGCGCAGCAGAACCAAGCTGTCCCCGGTGATCAAGAGAAGCCCTGTCAGGCTACGTATCCAAGAGAGGTGGCATCACCTTGGGACATTTTAAAGGGACATGCACAACCTTCTCCTCCGGTCTGCATGATATGTTGGCTTGGTTGCCCCCCTCACAAGGGTATGCCAATGGGAGGGGCTAGACTCCAATAATTTAGGAGAATCAAATCAAGAGAGGATCAGGGGGGGAGCAGAAACCCGCTCTTCGGTCTAGTAAGGCCATACCCTCCCCGTCCCTCATAAGTGAGGGGAACATGAGAGTATATGTCCACTGTTCCCCTATTAGACCACAAATATACACAGGGGTTAAATGACCAGGAAAACTTATGCTAGGGATCAGACTGGAAGAAATGGTATTTAGAGAAAGCAACTGAAGTTTAATTGCTCATTTAAGCCATGAGGGGCGACCATATTCAAGGTCAAAGTCCACCAGCACTCCCTTTGTAAGAGGAGTCTATTCCAGTCTCCTCCCCGTGTGGGTTTAGCACCCGTTCGATGGCCATAAAACTGATGGCCGAGGTACGTCCATCATGGGATACCTGTACATGGCGTGCTATAGGGGTGTCTTTATTATTTCGGATATCCCCAAAATGCTCCCCCATGCGTTTGCGTAACTCCCTAAACGTTTTGCCTATATAGCGAAGTCCACATATGCATGTTGCCAGGTAGATCACACCTGCCGTGCGGCAATTCATAAAGCCCTTTACTTGGTAGACGGTATTATTTGGTTCCCCGATAAAGGTCTTTCCTTGTGAAAGGCTGCCGCAGAAACTACAATGTCCACACCTGTGGCATCCCGTCACGGGTGTGTTCAGCCACGTCCGTGGTTTTGCTGATGGGGCAAAGTGGCTGTGCACCAGTCTGTCCCGTAGATTGTTGCCTCTTCGAAAGGTCAGTGAGACACTAGGACTTAGCACATCAGAGAGGTCGGGGTCCATCAGGAGTGTCTCCCAGTGTCGTGCCAGAATTCACCTCACTTGAGAGGCCGCTGCATCAAATGTTCCTATCACCCGGACAGTACCTTGAGATTCCTTCACCCTATTAGTTGTGGGGTGGAGAAGTTCAGTCCACGTGCGTACCTTGGTTTTTTCATACACCAGTCTGAGGGTCCTATCAGGATACCCTCTCTCCTGGAATCTTGATCTCAGGTCCTTCGCATGGCGCTTAAAATCACTAGACTCAGAACAATTACGTTTCAATCTCAGGTACTGTCCGGTCGGAATTCCTCTCTTGAGGGGCACAGGGTGGCAGCTGTCCCTCCTAATTAGGGAGTTGGTGGAGGTGGGTTTACGATAGATGGACGTGCTAAGGCCGCCCTTCCCGTCCCTGCAGATAACCACGTCCAGAAACGGGAGGCGGTCTTTAACAATCACCGAGGTGAACCTCAGGTTGAAGCTGTTTGTATTCAATTCAGAGATAAACCTCTCAAAGTCGCTCTCTGGTCCGCTCCACAGCACGAAGATATTGTCGATGTAGCGTGACCAGAGAGTGACCATGTCGGCGAACCATGGTGACGGTTCGGCAAACACCACAGACTCCTCCCACCAGGAGAAAGTTAGCATACGATGGGGCACAAGAACTACCCATCGCGGTGCCCCTGAGCTGGTGGTATATGCGTCTGTCGAACAGGAAAAAGTTGCTCACCAGAATGAACCTTAGCAGTTCGAGAGTGAAGGTGTTATGCTGCCTGAATTGTTGACCCCTGGTCTTAAGGTAGTGACTGCTCGCTTCCAGACCTCGCTCATGTGGAATGGAGGAGTATAGGGCCTCCACATCCACAGAGGCCAAAAACCAGTGTGGCTCGATGCAGATGTCCTCCAACTTCCCCAGTAAATCCCCAGTGTCCCTAATGTGAGACGGCAACGATGATACAAACGGGCGTAGCACCTTGTCCACATATATGCCACAGTTTTGGGACAAACTTCCGACCCCTGAAACAATTGGACGTCCCCTGATAGGAGTGATCTCCTTATGCACTTTAGGCAGGCAATAGAAGGTAGCCGTGACCGGGTGGAGTGGGTACAGAAACTCGTATTCTTCACCACTGATGAGGGAGGCTTTTTTTTGCTTTTTCAAGGATGTGTCTCAGAGTCCCCTGTAGGTTAATGGTAGGGTTACTGGGGAGTATTTCATATCCCGTCCCGTCCTCCAGGACTGACAGACACATTCCTCTATAGGCCGGCATATCCATTACCACGATATTGCCCCCCTTATCTGAAGGCTTGATGATGATATCTTTATCGCTTTCAAGATCTGCGATTGCCATCCTCTCCTCCCTGCTGCAGTTGAATCTGGGTGGGATATGGTGTATGGTGGTCAGATCTGCGGTGACGTGTTGTAAAAACACATCCACACAGGATACGTCACCCATCGGGGGCATTCTAACGCTTTTATTTTTTAGGGACGTAAAGGGGCCTAGCCCTTCAGCATTAGGTGGTGATCGGTCGAGGTTAAAGAGGAGATGGACGTCCTTTAGAATATCAACAGGGACACCCAGTTCTCGGCTTTCCTTCCTATCCTTAAGTTTATGGAATTTATGCCACTTTAATCTTCGGGCAAAGAGGTGGAGGTCCCTCGTCCACCTAAAAATATCGAACTTGTTAGTTGGAACAAACGATAACCCACGTCCCAACAATTTGAGTTCTACTTGCGAGAGAACGCGGGAGGAGAGATTTATTACCCGTTTGTCTGAGGAAGGGAGGGAGTCACGTGTGGCATCTATGACTGGATGTTCCGGCTCCTCAGGGGGTAATAATGTGCCCCCTGGTCTAAAAAAGGGGAGCCTGATGTCGGTGCCGGGGGATTTTGGGGGGGGGGGGGGTTTGTGGATTCTGTCTTGGGCGATTGTTGCATCCCCTAGATCTATATGACCCACGTCCACACCCCTTGTTCTTGGGAAATCTTTCCCTCTCCACGTCAGATGCTTCCGTGTCCGTGGAGGAAAGATCTGTATTCTGAGTAACTGGTGGGTTAGTCAGAAATTGATATGCCCTATTATCACGAAAGTCCTGAGAGTCTCTATTAAATTGCTTGTGTTTGCGGTCCTTCAGTTGATATTGAAACCGCTCCACCGTATTCTGCAATTGTACCTCCTTGGTCGAGAAGTCTGGTTCAGACTGGAACTTCTTGGCTATCTCAATCTGTTCATTGAGACTGCTTTCTGCTCTACCCAGAACCAGCCTCTCTTCATCCAAAAGGAGCTTGCGGGGCTTTTTTGGACCCCGTCCCATGGACAAATTTTGTAGGGCGGACCAGGACAAGCAGGGAGGCAATAGGGCTAGCTGATCTGATTTGACACAGTTGTGCCCGGTTTGCCACCATTGGTCCAGCCCACCACCCACATCCTATTTGTTACTCAACTGGTCTTTCCATTGCACCAGTTTGTGTGTGTGTACATGTCTTACTTGTTGTTTGTCTGTAGGGGCCGTTTTTTATCTCCTATTATTTAATAAAAGTGACATTTTATCTAGTATACTGCCCCCCATAGTTTTTCCCCAGCACACTCAGCTATACTATATCTCTATATATGACAGCATGACAGCTGCCCCAGCAAACCCAGCTCTACTCATCTATACACATGACAGCTGCCCAAACACAGCCAGCTCTGCTACATCTATACACATGACAGCTGCCCCAGCACACTCAGCCATGCTATATCTCTATATATCTGTCTACTGTATAGCAATACTTAGAGATATATAGATGTAGCAGAGCTGGGTGTGCTGGGGCAGCTATCATATATAGAGATATAAGAGAGATAGGAGGCAGCGCCTCATGTGTGGTATTGTATACTAATAGGTGCAAGAGATAGATAAAAACTCTTACCAGAAAGTGTTGTGAAAAGTCACAACACCTATATGAAGCTTGTGCTGATTTTCCTGATCAGCATGCGAGGTGCCTGCGCTGCTGCCTAGGTTCCAGCCCCGTGCCTTGGAAGCTTTCGTCGGGGAGAAGTAAGTTGCAGAAGAAGAAAGAAGATGAACCTTTGGATGGCGCTGTCAGCAGGAGTCAGAAGCAGGTAGGTATTGATAACAATACTTTTATTTTCAGTCAACGCGTTTCAGGGGCGGAGGGCCCCCTTCATCAGGACAGTATACCTTTGTATACTTTTATTTTCAGTCAACGCGTTTCAGGGGCGGAGGGCCCCCTTCATCAGGACAGTATACAAAGGTATACTGTCCTGATGAAGGGGGCCCTCCGCCCCTGAAACGCGTTGACTGAAAATAAAAGTATTGTTATCAATACCTACCTGCTTCTGACTCCTGCTGACAGCGCCATCCAAAGGTTCATCTTCTTTCTTCTTCTGCATATATAGAGATATAGCAGAGCTGAGTGTGCTGGGACAGCTGTCATATAGAGATATAGCAGTGCTGGGTGTGTTTGGGCAGTTGTCATGTGTATAGATGTAGCAGAGCTGGGTTTGCTGGGGCAGCTGTCATATATAAAGATATAGCAGAGCTGAGTGTGCTGGGACAGCTGTCATATAGAGATATAGCAGTGCTGGGTGTGTTAGGGCAGCTGTCATGTGTATAGATGTACACTTAGCCAGCTATAACAGTAGAAGTCTCATTTTTTCAGTCAGCAGCAAGGCCGCTCTTATGGTCTTGTGGTTAGGTGCTTTGCCTCTGATACAGAAGGTCGTGGGTTCGAATCCCAGCAGAAACTTTTGTGAAATACAAGCACTGACTCCATATATGGATATACAGGGCGGGACACAGGAAGAGGCTGCATCGCATCGCTTACATGGAGGGAAGTAGAAGTGTTTTTTTATTTATTTTTAATACCCGACTGTTACTGCCATGGGGGGAGCCGGAGGCACTTGATACTGGCACATGGGGGAGGGGGGTTGGCACCTGATACTGGCACATGGGGGGGGGGCTGGCACCTGATACTGGCACATGGGGGGGAGAGAGGCACTTGATACTGCCACTTTGTTGGGGGGGGGAGATGGCACTATGATATACTGGGACATGGGGGGGGGGAAGAGAGAGACACTTGATACTGGTATGTGGGGGGGGGTTGGCACTTGATACTGGCACATGGGTGGGTTTGGCACTTAATGCACAGGTGCACCTAAATGTGGCCTGTAGATGGAAAACAGGCACATTTAAATTGGAGTTTATACACCTCCAAGAATTTCTATATATGCAAACTGAAAAGAATGGCGTGGTATTAGCAGGATGTGCTCAAACCCACATGCAGGCGTGCATATATATATAGGGGAGCAAATACTGCATTATGGGGGACACTGAGGGGCATCTACTGGGGCACTATACACTACGTGCAGAATTATTAGGCAAATGAGTATTTTGACCACATCATCCTCTTTATGCATGTTGTCTTACTCCAAGCTGTATAGGCTCGAAAGCCTACTACCAATAAAGCATATTAGGTGATGTGCATCTCTGTAATGAGAAGGGGTGTGGTCTAATGACATCAACACCCTATATCAGGTGTGCATAATTATTAGGCAACTTCCTTTCCTTTGGCAAAATGGGTCAAAAGAAGGACTTGACAGGCTCAGAAAAGTCAAAAATAGTGAGATATCTTGCAGAGGGATGCAGCACTCTTAAAATTGCAAAGCTTCTGAAGCGTGATCATCGAACAATCAAGCGTTTCATTCAAAATAGTCACAGGGTCGCAAGAAGCGTGTGGAAAAACCAAGGCGCAAAATAACTGCCCATGAACTGAGAAAAGTCAAGCGTGCAGCTGCCAAGATGCCACTTGCCACCAGTTTGGCCATATTTCAGAGCTGCAACATCACTGGAGTGCCCAAAAGCACAAGGTGTGCAATACTCAGAGACATGGCCAAGGTAAGAAAGGCTGAAAGACGACCACCACTGAACAAGACACACAAGCTGAAACGTCAAGACTGGGCCAAGAAATATCTCAAGACTGATTTTTCTAAGGTTTTATGGACTGATGAAATGAGAGTGAGTCTTGATGGGCCAGATGGCTGGATTGGTAAAGGGCAGAGAGCTCCAGTCCGACTCAGACGCCAGCAAGGTGGAGGTGGAGTACTGGTTTGGGCTGGTATCATCAAAGATGAGCTTGTGGGGCCTTTTTGGGTTGAGGATGGAGTCAAGCTCAACTCCCAGTCCTACTGCCAGTTTCTGGAAGACACCTTCTTCAAGCAGTGGTACAGGAAGAAGTCTGCAAGGTAAGAAAAACATGATTTTCATGCAGGACAATGCTCCATCACACGCTTCCAAGTACTCCACAACGTGGCTGGCAAGAAAGGGTATAAAAGAAGAAAATCTAATGACATGGCCTCCTTGTTCACCTGATCTGAACCCCATTGAGAACCTGTGGTCCATCATCAAATGTGAGATTTACAAGGAGGGAAAACAGTACACCTCTCTGAACAGTGTCTGGGAGGCTGTGGTTGCTGCTGCACGCAATGTTGATGGTGAACAGATCAAAACACTGACAGAATCCATGGATGGCAGGCTTTTGAGTGTCCTTGCAAAGAAAGGTGGCTATATTGGTCACTGATTTGTTTTTGTTTTGTTTTTGAATGTCAGAAATGTATATTTGTGAATGTTGAGATGTTATATTGGTTTCACTGGTAAAAATAAATAATTGAAATGGGTATATATTTGTTTTTTTGTTAAGTTGCCTAATAATTATGCACAGTAATAGTCACCTGCACACACAGATATCCCCCTAAAATAGCTAAAACTAAAAACAAACTAAAAACTACTTCCAAAAATATTCAGCTTTGATATTAATGAGTTTTTTGGGTTCATTGAGAACATGGTTGTTGTTCAATAATAAAATTAATCCTCAAAAATACAACTTGCCTAATAATTCTGCACTCCCTGTATATGGGGCATTTTATACTGGCACATTATTGGGGGGCATTATGGGGGACACTAGGCCGGCAGCCTATCAGAGGCCGGACACTGAGGGGCATCTACTGGGGCACTATATATGGGGCATTTTATACTGGTACATTATGGGGGGCACTAGGAGGGAGGGGGGAGAGGAGCACTATGGGGGCATTTACTGGGGGCACTATATAGGGGTATTTTATACTGGCACATTATGGGGGCACTATGGGGACATTAGCTCAACTGGGGGCATTACAAGGGGGTATTTTTTGCATTGTCACATTATAAGGAGAATTATTCCTACTGGGGGGCATTATGGCAGGCTTTATTACTCCCTCATGGTATGACCCCCTAGTAGCAGCACCAGCCTCTCCCTGCTCTGCTATCCCTCTGCCCCTTCTCCAAATCCTTATTATGAAATCTTTCTCATTAGGATAAAACACAACATCAGCTCCGCCGAGCCCCCGGCCAAAGTGTGGAAGTGGCGTCCGAGACCCCAAGGGCCAAGCCAAGTAATTGTAAGTTTTCATGTGAAATATGTTTGTTATACACATATAGCCTACACTGTGCCCGACAATATACAGTATACCGCTACACTGTGCCACACAATATACAGTATACCTCTACACTGTGCCTCACAATATACAGTATACTCTACACTGTGCCACACAATATACAGTATACCTCTACACTGTGCCACACAATATACAGTATACCTCTACACTGTGCCACACAATATACAGTATACCGCTACACTGTGCCACACAATATACAGTATACCGCTACACTGTGCCACACAATATACAGTATACCTCTACACTGTGCCACACAATATACAGTATACCTCTACACTGTGCCACACAATATACCTCTACACTGTGCCCCACAATATACAGTATACCACTACACTGTGCCACACAATATACAGTATACCTCTACACTGTGCCACACAATATACAGTATACCGCTACACTGTGCCACACAATATACAGTATACCTCTACACTGTGCCACACAATATACAGTATACCTCTACACTGTGCCACACAATATACAGTATACCTCTACACTGTGCCCCACAATATACAGTATACCGCTACACTGTGCCACACAATATACAGTATACCTCTACACTGTGCCCCACAATATACAGTATACCTCTACACCGTGCCCCACAATATACAGTATACCTCTACACTGTGCCCCACAATATACAGTATACCTCTACACTGTGCCACACAATATACATTATACCTCTACACTGTGCCACACTATATACAGTATACCTCTACACTGTGCTACACAATATACAGTATACCTCTACACTGTGCTACACAATATACAGTATACCTCTACACTGTGCCACACAATATACATTATACCTCTACACTGTGCCACACAATATACAGTATACCTCTACACTGTGCCACACAATATACATTATACCTCTACACTGTGCCACACAATATACAGTATACCTCTACACTGTGCCACACAATATACCTCTACACTGTGCCCCACAATATACAGTATACCACTACACTGTGCCCCACAATATACAGTATACCGCTACACTGTGCCCACAATATACAGTATACCTCTACACTGTGCCACACAATATACAGTATACCTCTACACTGTGCCACACAATATACAGTATACCTCTACACTGTGCCACACAATATACAGTATACCACTACACTGTGCCACACAATATACAGTATACCTCTATACTGTGCCACACAATATACAGTATACCTCTACACTGTGCCACACAATATACCTCTACACTGTGCCCCACAATATACAGTATACCACTACACTGTGCCCCACAATATACAGTATACCGCTACACTGTGCCCCACAATATACAGTATACCTCTACACTGTGCCACACAATATACAGTATACCTCTACACTGTGCCACACAATATACAGTATACCTCTACACTGTGCCACACAATATACAGTATACCACTACACTGTGCCACACAATATACAGTATACCTCTATACTGTGCCACACAATATACAGTATACCGCTACACTGTGCCACACAATATACAGTATACCTCTACACTGTGCCACACAATATACAGTATACAAAAATGTAGAAATCAGCGGCTCACCCTAATACTGAATGGACAGGGTGCACACCTCTCGGTCCACCCAGACCGCACAAGAAAAGGATAATATAATAAAAGAATGAGGGGCACTCCGTATAAGGGAACAGGAGACAGTGGTTCACAATTTAAATTTATTATACTACCACATACATTCACTGCACATAAAAACAATAAAATCCAATAAATGATATAACAAATTAGATGAGGATCCTTATCATTCATAAAATGTCCAGAAAGTCCATAGGACAACACTCATCCGGTATTCAATCGCCACAGATGGTGTGGGCAAATTGCCGTATTGAAAAATCTTTTTCAAGTATATCACTTGGGGATGTAAAACTTCCACAAAGTCCCATAAATAACATCCGATTTCGGACAAATCAGGTCAGGCATAAAACACAAGAGTTCTCTTTTATAATAAGACAGCCAGAATATCTTACCCTCCGTATGTCCGCACCACTTGTATGGGGACTCGAGGTAATGGCTGGATGATGTTAACGCGGCGTCCCACGTGGTCCGAGTCTGACGTGACGTTTCACGTGACTCACCAAATTAGATCGTAGTAGCGTGTGCCTGTAGCGTCACCGGCTCTGTGTTTAAGCTTGCTGTATAGATGGCCCCAACCGAAGCTATCGCTCAACGGTTCACTTATAGTGTTGAGGGGAGAGAGAAGGCTCACTGTCTTGACTTGCCCTAACGCGTTTCGAGGTATACACCTCTTCCTCAGTGGTGAAGACAGTGAGCTCTGAGCAGCCTTTTGTATCCTCCCAGAAAGCCAGCTCAGGTGGAGCTGCTTTGATTGTAACATCCAAAAAACATGGTATCGGAACCTGACAGATTCTATATTGGATCCTGCTACTTTCATAATATAAACATCAAATATCGCAACATCTTATCATCCGTATCAAAACAGAAGATGGCAAAATGGTATCATCACCTAATCTATTCAATATTTGACATGTGCAGTATCAAAAGAAAAATCGCAGCTATATAAGGGATATTTCCATGGACTAACTCATCATATGAACATAAACATATTTCATTCAATGAAATGAAATAACACCAACAGAAACATAAAATTCTGGCCTAATAGCATTGTTAATGACACTATCATATCATTTTCAAATAAAACGCACCGAAAACGCATATGCGTTTTCAGTGCGTTTTTGATGCGTTTTTTATAAAAATCTATTAAAACTTAAAATAATGATAAAATACCTTCAAATACAATAAAATAGACTTCTTACAACATATATGAAGCATCATACAGTTAGTTTTTTCAAAGATGGAGACCTGGGGAGACTCCCCTCAAAGAGACATAATATCTATACCAGAAGAAGGGGTAGAGATATATATTCATATATTTGTGTGTAGATAGGGGAGGGGAGCTGGGCAGGGAGGCAGGAACAGGGCGCTGTACAAGCAGAACCCTGAATCTACATCTCCACCCAACTCCACCCCCAATGCTCAAAGGAATCCAAATAGTTCCCATTCCGCATTCAAACCCCTGGGAATAAGGGATTCAAACTCAAAAATACGGCGTGATTCTTGTCTGGACATGGCAGCCACATGATTGCCACCTCTCCACGGTTTTTTCACTTGTTCTAATGCGATGAATATCAAGGATGAGGGGTCACAATTATGAACATCTTTGAAGTGTTTTGAGAGGGAATGTAACAAATAACCCTTTTTGATATTTGCCAGATGTTCTGCCACTCTCTTTTTTAAGGTCCTCTTAGTTCTTCCTATATACTGTTTTTGACAGCTACATTGAAGAAGGTAGATAATATCAGTCGAGTCACAGGTCAGACATTCCTTGATGTCTAACCTGAAGGAATTTTGAGTCGACATGACACTTGTGGTTTTCCTAGCAAAATTGGTGACCTTGCAGTTCCCACACCGTCCACATCTATGGAAACCACCCCTTGTCAACCAATTTTGTCCTTCAATGGGACCTTTATTCATCTTTTTCAATGTAGGTGCTATCTTGGATGCTAATGTGACCGCTTTAGTATATGTGATCCTCGGGTCTCTAGTAAGAGATGAACCTATGATCTTATCGTCCAGAAGAAAATGCCAGTATTTTCTAATTATTTTTTCTACCTGCCGATATTGGGAATTATAAGGCAGGATCATTCTTAAAATCTCATCTGTAGGGGTCCTAACTTTTGGGACAAAAAAATTTTGTCTGTGCATATTCCTGACCTTTTCTAAAGCTTTATTAACTGTTTGATTGGGATATTCCCTCTTTAGGAATTGTTGACTCAAAATGGTGGCTTCTTCCTCAAATTGTTCCTGGTCGGTCCAATTTCGCTTTAGTCGTCTAAATTGGCTAACTGGTATGTTAAGTAGCCATCTTGGCAAGTGGCAGCTGGAAAAGCGAATATAGCTGTTCCTAGCTACCTCTTTCACGAAAGTGCAACATTTAATCATCTTTCCTTTTATCGCCACCTTAATATCCAGAAACTCGATCTCTTCATGGCTAATTGATGCATTGCTGAAACAATTTCAGAAGGCGAATACCCTCAAAGATGACCAATTTATGTTCATTTTGGAGGGAGTAAGATATATTCTTTCACACGATTTTTTCGCTTTTGAGCAGGACTTTTTTCTTCAGCTTACAGGTACCGCCATGGGCACCAGATTCGCCCCCAGCTATGCCAATCTCTTCCTAGCCCAGTGGGAGAGTGAGACCATCAGGCATAGACTGGGGGGGAGTCTGGTCCTATGGCGTAGGTACATTGATGACGTGCTATTTATTTGGGAAGGCACGAGGGAAACCCTTGATAAATTTTTGATAGAGATCAATGAAAATGATAGGAATTTAGTGTTCACTCCAAAGATTAGCCATGAAGAGATCGAGTTTCTGGATATTAAGGTGGCGATAAAAGGAAAGATGATTAAATGTTGCACTTTCGTGAAAGAGGTAGCTAGGAACAGCTATATTCGCTTTTCCAGCTGCCACTTGCCAAGATGGCTACTTAACATACCAGTTAGCCAATTTAGACGACTAAAGCGAAATTGGACCGACCAGGAACAATTTGAGGAAGAAGCCACCATTTTGAGTCAACAATTCCTAAAGAGGGAATATCCCAATCAAACAGTTAATAAAGCTTTAGAAAAGGTCAGGAATATGCACAGACAAAATTTTTTTGTCCCAAAAGTTAGGACCCCTACAGATGAGATTTTAAGAATGATCCTGCCTTATAATTCCCAATATCGGCAGGTAGAAAAAATAATTAGAAAATACTGGCATTTTCTTCTGGACGATAAGATCATAGGTTCATCTCTTACTAGAGACCCGAGGATCACATATACTAAAGCGGTCACATTAGCATCCAAGATAGCACCTACATTGAAAAAGATGAATAAAGGTCCCATTGAAGGACAAAATTGGTTGACAAGGGGTGGTTTCCATAGATGTGGACGGTGTGGGAACTGCAAGGTCACCAATTTTGCTAGGAAAACCACAAGTGTCATGTCGACTCAAAATTCCTTCAGGTTAGACATCAAGGAATGTCTGACCTGTGACTCGACTGATATTATCTACCTTCTTCAATGTAGCTGTCAAAAACAGTATATAGGAAGAACTAAGAGGACCTTAAAAAAGAGAGTGGCAGAACATCTGGCAAATATCAAAAAGGGTTATTTGTTACATTCCCTCTCAAAACACTTCAAAGATGTTCATAATTGTGACCCCTCATCCTTGATATTCATCGCATTAGAACAAGTGAAAAAACCGTGGAGAGGTGGCAATCATGTGGCTGCCATGTCCAGACAAGAATCACGCCGTATTTTTGAGTTTGAATCCTTTATTCCCAGGGGTTTGAATGCGGAATGGGAACTATTTGGATTCCTTTGAGCATTGGGGGTGGAGTTGGGTGGAGATGTAGATTCAGGGTTCTGCTTGTACAGCGCCCTGTTCCTGCCTCCCTGCCCAGCTCCCCTCCCCTATCTACACACAAATATATGAATATATATCTCTACCCCTTCTTCTGGTATAGATATTATGTCTCTTTGAGGGGAGTCTCCCCAGGTCTCCATCTTTGAAAAAACTAACTGTATGATGCTTCATATATGTTGTAAGAAGTCTATTTTATTGTATTTGAAGGTATTTTATCATTATTTTAAGTTTTAATAGATTTTTATAAAAAACGCATCAAAAACGCACTGAAAACGCATATGCGTTTTCGGTGCGTTTTATTTGAAAATGATATGATAGTGTCATTAACAATGCTATTAGGCCAGAATTTTATGTTTCTGTTGGTGTTATTTCATTTCATTGAATGAAATATGTTTATGTTCATATGATGAGTTAGTCCATGGAAATATCCCTTATATAGCTGCGATTTTTCTTTTGATACTGCACATGTCAAATATTGAATAGATTAGGTGATGATACCATTTGGCCATCTTCTGTTTTGATACGGATGATAAGATGTTGCGATATTTGATGTTTATATTATGAAAGTAGCAGGATCCAATATAGAATCTGTCAGGTTCCGATACCATGTTTTTTGGATGTTACAATCAAAGCAGCTCCACCTGAGCTGGCTTTCTGGGAGGATACAAAAGGCTGCTCAGAGCTCACTGTCTTCACCACTGAGGAAGAGGTGTATACCTCGAAACGCGTTAGGGCAAGTCAAGACAGTGAGCCTTCTCTCTCCCCTCAACACTATAAGTGAACCGTTGAGCGATAGCTTCGGTTGGGGCCATCTATACAGCAAGCTTAAACACAGAGCCGGTGACGCTACAGGCACACGCTACTACGATCTAATTTGGTGAGTCACGTGAAACGTCACGTCAGACTCGGACCACGTGGGACGCCGCGTTAACATCATCCAGCCATTACCTCGAGTCCCCATACAAGTGGTGCGGACATACGGAGGGTAAGATATTCTGGCTGTCTTATTATAAAAGAGAACTCTTGTGTTTTATGCCTGACCTGATTTGTCCGAAATCGGATGTTATTTATGGGACTTTGTGGAAGTTTTACATCCCCAAGTGATATACTTGAAAAAGATTTTTCAATACGGCAATTTGCCCACACCATCTGTGGCGATTGAATACCGGATGAGTGTTGTCCTATGGACTTTCTGGACATTTTATGAATGATAAGGATCCTCATCTAATTTGTTATATCATTTATTGGATTTTATTGTTTTTATGTGCAGTGAATGTATGTGGTAGTATAATAAATTTAAATTGTGAACCACTGTCTCCTGTTCCCTTATACGGAGTGCCCCTCATTCTTTTATTATAATATACAGTATACCGCTACACTGTGCCACACAATATACAGTATACCTCTACACTGTGCCACACAATATACAGTATACCGCTACACTGTGCCACACAATATACAGTATACCTCTACACTGTGCCACACAATATACAGTATACCTCTACACTGTGCCACACAATATACAGTATACCGCTACAACTGTGCCACACAATATACAGTATACCTCTACACTGTGCCACACAATATACAGTATACCTCTACACTGTGCCACACAATATACAGTATACCTCTACACTGTGCCCCACAATATACAGTATACCTCTACACTGTGCCCCACAATGTACAGTATACCTCTACACTGTGCCCCACAATATACAGTATACCTCTATACTGTGCCACACAATATACAGTATACCTCTACACTGTGCCACACAATATACAGTATACCTCTACACTGTGCCACACAATATACAGTATACCTCTACACTGTGCCACACAATATACAGTATACCTCTACACTGTGCCCCACATATACAGTATACCACTACACTGTGCCACACAATATACAGTATACCTCTACACTGTGCCACACAATATACAGTATACCGCTACACTGTGCCCCACAATATACAGTATACCGCTACACTGTGCCCCCACAATATACAGTATACCGCTACACTGTGCCACACAATATACAGTATACCTCTACACTGTGCCACACAATATACAGTATACCGCTACACTGTGCCACACAATGTACAGTATACGCTACACTGTGCCACACAATATACAGTATACCGCTACACTGTGCCCCACAATATACAGTATACCTCTACACTGTGCCCCACAATATACAGTACACCTCTACACTGTGCCACACAATATACAGTATACCTCTACACTGTGCCCCACATATACAGTATACCTCTACACTGTGCACACAATATACAGTATACCGCTACACTGTGCCCACAATATACAGTATACCTCTACATGTGCCACACAATTGTGCCACCACAATATACAGTATACCGCTACACTGTGCCACACAATATACAGTATACCGCTACAACTGTGCCACACAATATACAGTATACCTCTACACTGTGCCACACAATATAGCAGTATACCTCTACACTGTGCCCACAATATACAGTATACCTCTACACTGTGCCACACAATATACAGTATACCTCTACACTGTGCCACACAATATACAGTATACCTCTACACTGTGCCACACAATATCAGTATACCCTCACACTGTGCCCCACAATCTACAGTATACCTCTACACTGTGCCACACAATATACAGTATACCTCTACACTGTGCCCCACAATGATACAGGATACCGCGACACTGTGCCACACAATAACAGTATACCTCTACACTGTGCACACAATATACAGTATACCTCTACACTGTGCCACACATATACAGTATACCGCTACACTGTGCCACACAATGTACAGTATACCGCTACACTGTGCCACACAATATACAGTATTACCGCTACACTGTGCCCCACAATATAAGTTACCGCTACACTGTGCCCCACAATATACAGTACACCTCTACACTGTGCCACACAATATACAGTATACCGCTACACTGTGCCCCACAATATACAGTATACCGCTCACTGTGCCACACAATATACAGTATACCTCTACACTGTGCCCCACAATATACAGTATACCTCTACACTGTGCCACACAATATACAGTATACCTCTACACTGTGCCCCACAATATACAGTATACCTCTACACTGTGCCACACAATATACAGTATACCGCTACACTGTGCCACACAATATACAGTATACCGCTACACTGTGCCACACAATATACAGTATACCTCTACACTGTGCCCACAATATACAGTATACCTCTACACTGTGCCACACAATATACAGTATACCTCTACACTGTGCCACACATATACAGTATACCTCTACACTGTGCCCACACAATATACAGTATACCTCTACACTGTGCCCCACAATATACAGTATACCTCTACACTGTGCCACACAATATACAGTATACCTCTACACTGTGCCCCACAATACAGTATACCTCTACACTGTGCACACAATATACAGTATACCTCTACACTGTGCCACACAATATACAGTATACCTCTACACTGTGCCACACAATATACAGTATACCTCTACACTGTGCCACACAATATACAGTATACCTCTACACTGTGCCACACAATATACAGTATACCTCTACACTGTGCCCCACAATATACAGTATACCGTCTACACTGTGCCACACAATATACAGTATACCTCTACACTGTGCCACACAATATACAGTATACTCTACACTGTGCCACACAATACAGTATACCTCTTACACTGTGCCACACAATATACAGATACCTCTACACTGTGCCACACAATATACAGTATACCTCTACCACTGTGCACACAATATACAGTATACCTCTACACTGTGCCACACAATATACAGTATACCTCTACACTGTGCCCACAATATACAGTATACCTCTACACTGTGCCCCACAATATACAGTATACCTCTACACTGTGCCCCACAATATAACAGTATACCTCTACACTGTCCCCACAATATACAGTATACCTCTACACTGTGCCCCACAATATACAGTATACCTCTACACTGTGCCCCACAATATACAGTATACCTCTACACTGTGCCACACAATATACAGTATACCTCTACACTGTGCCACACAAATATACAGTATACCTCTACACTGTGCCACACAATATACAGTATACCTCTACACTGTGCCCACAATATACAGTATACCTCTACACTGTGCCACAACAATATACAGTATACCTCTACACTGTGCCACACAATATACAGTATACCTCTACACTGTGCCACACAATACAGTATACCTTACACTGGCCACACAATATACAGTATACCTCTACACTGTGCCACACAATATACAGTATACCTCTACACTGTGCCACACAATATACAGTATACCGCTACACTGTGCCCCACAATATACAGTATACCGCTACACTGTGCCCCACAATATACAGTATACCTCTACACTGTGCCACACAATATACAGTATACCTCTACACTGTGCCACACAATATACAGTATACCTCTACACTGTGCCACACAATATACAGTATACCGCTACACTGTGCCACACAATGTACAGTATACCGCTACACTGTGCCACACAATATACAGTATACCTCTACACTGTGCCCCACAATATACAGCATACCTCTACACTGTGCCCCACAATATACAGCATACCTCTACACTGTGCCCACAATATACAGTATACCTCTACACTGTGCCCCACAATATACAGTATACCGCTACACTGTGCCCCACAATATACGTATACCGCTACACTGTGCCACACAATATACAGTATACCGCTACACTGTGCCACACAATTACAGTATACCTCTACACTGTGCCACACAATATACAGTATACCTCTACACTGTACCACACAATATACAGTATACCTCTACACTGTGCCACACAATATACAGTATACCTCTACACTGTGCCACACAATATACAGTATACCGCTACACTGTGCCCCACAATATACAGTATACCTCTACACTGTACCACACAATATACGGTATACCTCTACACTGTGCCATACAATATACAGTATACCTCTACACTGTGCCACACAATATACAGTATACCGCTACACTGTGCCCCACAATATACAGTATACCTCTACACTGTGCCACACTATATACAGTATACCTCTACACTGTGCCACACAATATACAGTATACCTCTACACTGTGCCACACTATATACAGTATACTTCTACACTGTGCCCCACAATATACAGTATACCGCTACACTGTGCCACACAATATACAGTATACCTCTACACTGTGCCACACAATATACAGTATACCTCTACACTGTGCCCCACAATATACAGTATACCGCTACACTGTGCCACACAATATACAGTATACCTCTACACTGTGCCCCACAATATACAGTATACTCTACACTGTGCCAAAGGATTGGGGTTTACACAGGAGGAGGGAGGTGCGAAGCGCGCTGGAGGGGCCCTTACAAATATTTGCTGTGGGGCCCAGTCACTTCTAGTTACGCCCCTGCCTACACTTCTAATGATCTTTCCCTGAACTTCTATTCAGCAAAATAAAAGTTTTAAAGTCTTTCCTAGCACTGTCCCTAGCGCCTGCTGACGTCTCCCCCTGCACTAAGTGCACTAGAAAATGGCAGAATCCAAGATGGCTGAGGCTATTTATAGGGCTGTGACATCACAGGGCTGGCTGGCTGCTGATTGGCTGCATGCATGGCATTGTGGGTGATCCCTCGTTCCCAGAGTTCTTTTCTCCATGTCCTAACATGTACAGGATCCATTTTAGTAAAAAATTTGATTTGTTATCATGAAGCATCATGAAATTAGGATTCGGTGCAAATCTAATTTTTCCTGAAATTCGGATCGATTTCCACTTAGTCAACTTCGATTCGCTCATCTCTACTTATATGGCTAAAAAAATTAATTATTTTATAAAATAGCCTCTTCCTAAAACTTGCCGCCTTAGGCACTTGCCCACAAGTATTTTGCTGTAAATGCAATCTGAAGCATAGTAAATCATTTATTGAGTGTCACATTGTATAGTATTTAAAGAGCAGGAGTCAGCAGGAGGAACCCTCTTAGACCAGATGTACTGCCTAACATAGTTGATCCTGCTGATTAAACTGATACCTGTATTGTGAAGATTAGTTGCTGCATTCCTAAGAAAATGAATGAGTGAGAGTCTTAGTGCTCGGAAGGGCATGATCAGCACTGGAAAGCTGAGTAGCTGGGGTGCATCCAGGGGCAATGGAACGACCCCTGATGCACTGTAGCCTTCAGTTGCATAAAGGATAAAAGTCTTTTTTTTCTTCCCTTGGGAATGCTGCAACCAATTTTCTCAAGACAGGTATAAGTTTAATCAGCAGGATCAGTTCTACCTTGCAGTATGTCTGGCTTAATAGGGCTTATCCTGCAGACAGGTCCTTTTTAAGAGAGACTGGATTAGAACATAGAAAAAAAACAAAGCAGAATTTTCAGGTTGATGTCACAACATGCTTTTGGCCAACTACCTGTAATTTTGTGATATTCAGTAAATCTAGGATGTTGTTTTTGTGTACAATATATATTCAAATGAGCTGTTAGCAAGCTCTGCCTCTTCACGGCGATTAAGGCACTTTCCATAAGATGAGATAATACTCCCCAAATCCTGACATAGGCCTCTCATTAGGCCAGTACTCTCCGCTCTGCACTGATGAGGAGCAATCACTCTGAAACAGCTCTCTGAGATGAGATGCTGGCTTTTTAAATATCCAAGTCATGTCTCAAGGCCAATTTATATTGTTGAACATTGACTTATACGATAGCTGCCTTACATCTGGTGGCATTAGAGGCGGAGCTTGTTAAGAGCTCATTTGCTTACTTTTCATTCCAGAGGAGCATGTATGTCCTATAAGTCTCCTCATGCCGATGAAAACCTGCATTATACCTGTGAGATGGGGAAACAGCTCTCGTTGTCTGAACACTGTGTAAATTAAATTAAATGTTCTGGACTGACATTCTGCTGTTTGGCCACAAGATGCCGCTGTGTCCTAAACACAGCTACAGACTGCATATATATCTCCATATTAATGAGGGTGGGGTTTACACAGAGTCTGGAGAGAAGAGAAGGAGAGAGCAGCCATTTTAGAGGGAAGTGAAACTAAGGAACTGTGTGAGCAGAGAATCTGATGGTATCCAGGTGTAAGAGCATGCCTCAGTGACCAGAGCTGCAGCTAAGTGAAGCTGATTGTGTCCAAGACCCTGATCCTGTCCAGAGGAAGGAGGATGTCACGGAAGGTGTTACAGAAAACTAGAAGACACAAATGAAGATCTGACTGACTTGATCCAAAACTAAGGAACCAAAGGGTAAGCCCTGTAACAGCCCTAGCTCTCTCCCTTACTGCTCAGCCTATGCAAAAATCTCTATGGTAGATAATTGCATACCCTCGTTCCTCGACTGTATGAAACCTGAACACCCTATAATAGTGAGGGGACACGACCGGCTCCCTACACTTAATACGGAGGGAGTCAGGGTCACCTAGGATCAAGCAAACAGGAAAACACAAATAAATGAACAGACTAATCTGTAGAAGCATCAGTTGCAGCATCCAGCATGCACACACTCCAGGAAGTTGTATAAACTGCAAAGTGATGCAGTATGGGAGGGGATTTAAAGGGATGCAATCAGTGCAACTAGATGACAGCTGAGAGAGGGAAACGAGATGACAAAACGAAAGCAAGACAAAAGAACCTCAAGCAAGAGGTTCTGAAGAACGTCTGTCAGAGCTTCTCAGATGTCTGGCGGTGACAGAGGATCGCTGCCAGGAACGCTGATGAGAGCAGAGGAACAAAGCTACATATATTACAGAACCACATGCATGTTGGAGAGACATTTGTTCTGTTCAGAGTCACCAGTGGATGCAAAGCAGACCCAGGTCGGTAAGATCATGCACGCACCTCATTACAGTGTTGGCGACCAGGCCTGTAGTTAGTTAGGGTTTCTGTTTGTGTCAGGCTACAAGTGTTACTACTGTTCAAGGACTCCATAACTTAAAGTGACATTTCACATTGGAGAGCTGATAAAATTCTCACAAACTCAGGCCAGGCTGGCGTTTTTACTCAGGAAGAATACTCAGGCACCTGCTACAGGACCAGTTATGAGAGGGGGAATCCTGTAGAGCACTGTAAGATTGTAAGCTGTTGTGCTGCACCGCAGGCTAGCTCGTAACACACACCCATACAGTGGTTCTTGTCTTTAGGGTAATAACAGGTAAGGAGTGTCAGCTTAGTTGTGCCCGCCAGTAGGTAAATTACTGCACTTTCCTCCTTCATCCATCGGAGGGTGCCGTGCTGTACAGCACAAGGGTCTCAGCCTTCGGGATGGGTGTATGTAAATTTATTGTATGTTCCCAGCATTTGTGGTTGTGTTCATTACAACGTTTAAGTAAAATTCTATTTTGGCAAAATCTGATGTTGGGGTTGCTTTCCTCGTTCATGACTTCACTGTATCCTGGGGAGGCCACCCCGGTACACGGCCTACATACCTGCCTATTTTTTGGCAAATGATCACTAATGAGCTTCTGTATAAACATGTAATACTGACGACGATTGCCTAATGAATGAGCAAATGCTCGTTCATCGGGCAATTGTGATTTTTAAGCATGCTCGACCCTTTAGTGTTGTCTATTACAATCTACCACCGGCAAACCACTAGACAGAATGGGGACAAGCAATGGCATAACGATCGCTCCTCCTGCTGTGGAGGAGATCACTGTATGTAATAAAAATTAGCAAAATGGAGTGGCTCTACTACTCCGTAGGATAGAGAGGTGCTCAATATCTAGGTGTGAACTCCAAACACCAGAAAGTAAAAAATTTAAGTAATATTGGAGATATGGCACTCAATATCTGGAAAGTTTGCTCAAACAAGTCACTTTATTGATGCAATAACTTTTTAAAATAATTAAAATGTCATACAAAGTACGTAATTTGTACAGAAGTTAAATAACATAATAATAAAACGTCACAATTGACAGTATAAAAATCACTTATAATGTATATATACACACATCAGACAGCGAATGGGTGCTTGTCTGTAATCTGATTAAATGGATCCAGAAAGTTAAATTCCCAACACTAGAGCACTGAATATATTATTGCTCAGTAGTTTTCAATTGAGAAACTAATCGAATGTCACCATTAATTCGGTATAAAGTAATCGCCGATTATCATTATTGTGGTGCAGTCGCAGGATTTTCGGATTTAATTGTAGAAGTTATTCCGAATATTTAGGGATATACATATATCACAGTTCATGGAACTTATCGGATTAAAGTTCAGAAGTTGTTAGCTCTAGGTGGCGTCCCACCTTTTTTCAAGCTATTTAAATCCCTTACCTCCACTTCTTAATACGGTTTGTTCAGTCACCGTTTCCTCAGCGTCCCAAATATTCAATTTCTCCTTACTTGTAAATCAGAGTGTATCACTCTGAGGAGTTTTCGAGCTTGATGTAGGACGAGTTGGTCGCTTAGGAGGTTATTGGTAAGGGAGGTGTAGCTGTAGATCTCCTTGCGTACGCCAAAAATGGTGGTAATGTGGGGTCCAGATTCCTCCCAGACGCGTTTCGAAGTCCCAAAGGGTGCTGACTTCTTCCTCAGTGGTGACCTGGCTCCCCCTAAACCACCTTTTTTATACCATCTTTGTTAATTGATTCCAGATATCCCAAAGGTCAGTCCTGGATCACAATCCAGGTACCATAGTGACAAAATCTGGTCTGGATTATTACAATATACTATACTCAATGATAAAATTGAATATTTTTAATAATAAAATAAATTCAATCAGAGATATAGCTCCCACATTTATTCCATAAGTATAATGCATCGAAATCTTGCTATTTTTGAAAAAAACGCATATGCGGTAATAGTGCGGTTTTCATGCGTTTTTTTGGGGTCGATGCGTTTTTTTCAGAAAAGCTGCTGAAATTACATCCTTAATCATTTACATAAGGGATTTAATGTTATTTACTTCCTTACTCTTATTATTCACAATAACATGAATTAAAATGTATAAATGAATATAAAAGAATATAAAAATATTTAATTAATAAAAAATATAGTAAATAAATGCACCTTCACATATTTTTTACATCTAAAAGTAGATGAATCAAACTGACTCAATCCAACATAGAGGACTGTTGTCAGATTGGATGAACACGAGATTGTGGCTAAATAGGCGGTGGGTGCCGTCCACCAAGACACGGTCCGATGTACATAATTATTATACCATCCGACCATGTGTCGGTGGAAGGCAACCACCCCAAGTTTTCATCTGCTACAAGAAGCCAAAGATTTCTAACTCCGCATTTAATCCATGTGGTATAAGGGTGTCCAGTTCAAAGATCCATCTTGATTCTATTCTGGACATTTTCTCCACATGGTTACCTCCTCTCCAATCTACTTCCACTTTCTCTATCGCTGCAAAACAAAGATCTGTTTGTTGACCGTGATGTTCTTTGAAATGTTTTGACAGTGGGTGGTCCATGTGGCCTTTCCTAATATTATTAAGATGTTCTGCAATTCTTTTCTTTAATGTTCTTTTTGTCCTTCCCACATAGATTTTATTGCATGGGCAACTTATTATAACACTGTATGTAATAGCAGCAGTCTCCTCTGCTAGCGAGCAGGCGATTGCCAGGAAGGAACACTTCCCTTGCCCAATCAATCTGTGCAATACAGGCTTAAGTCTCTCTCCTCAAGGAGATATAGTATCCCCCAATATATATCCAAGCATTTCCTGTATTTGTAAACAGAAGTCCCTGATTTCTTGTGTTTTAATATTTTATTCAGTCGGCCAAAGTCGACTGATTTAAGCACATTTCATGTTGTATGGTCTGAGCTTACTGTAAAACCATATGTCACCGTATCTGTGCAAGTATAATCAAACCCCAATCACATGCACGGGACGCATACTGGATTTCACGCAGATTTCACTGAAGAAGATGAGCTGATGAACATGCTCAGTCTGTTATGGGGTGACTCCACATTCTGGCTCCTGTTCTATATCGTCTAACACAACACATGGAGAGGGAATGTCCTCATAATAAAACACATTTGATAAGACAGGTTCAGGGAGTAAAATTTTTTGCAAATTTCAGCACATATACCAGGTTAAAATCCATGGGAAATACCCCCAAAACCGCTTCTGGTTGATTGCAGTGGGAAATCTTGACAGTAGTTTTTTTTCCGTCCAACGCTTTTTAAATCCATTTGGCCATAACAAAAATAAATACTTGTCATTGCTAAAAAAAATTGCCATTTCAATTCTTGATGAAGTTTCTATATGAAAACTGCAGGGGTGCCCACACTTGGATGAGCTTCACTGAATGAAGTCAACCACGGATTTCTTCTGATTCCACGGCACATTTTTCTGTTGGAAAAATCCACTGTCTGAATATGCCAGAAGGACAGATGTATGCTCCAGATGATTTTTAGCCAAAATGTAGCCTAAATACTAAAATAGTAAAAGCGCGAATATAATTGTTTTTCTGATATTTTTCAATTTTCTAATTGCCCTCGAGATTGGATGTAATTGCTGCAGGAAGCTTTGGAGGACCATACAATACATACACAGATATGTCCATCCTTACTTGTCTTCTTCGCTTAGCATATCCCCAAATGACCAACTTCAAAAACAAAACAAAAAAATAAAACATGATTTTGTGATACTCTGTCATGAGATGTCTATCCTTTATGTTTCTGTATGTGGTTATGTTTAGCACTGCAGGATTTTGCTAACGTGTCATTGCAGTACCCACGACCTGGAGGTATCTGCAATTGCTGTCTATATATTTTTGTATTGTTTTTTGTTATGTTTGGCAGTATCTTCCAGCAAGGAATAGATGGTAAAGGTAGGCAAGGAACAGGGCTAACCACCCTATTTCTCCCCACTTGGTAGTAGAGGGCTGGTCCTGCTCTCTGCCAGGAGAGGAGTTCCTGTCCGGAGACAGAGAGGAGAGGAAGCACACTGCAGAGCTCCTGCTAAAGATTCAGCCTCAAGTAAGTCCTTGAGAAGTCACACAGCAGAGTGACCAGCTGATATCTGCATCAAAGACACTGCTGAAAGGTAAGGGACTACAGCTAAGACACCCATCACCCTAAACACTACTAGGCCAGTAGAATATTAGTGCTGAATTGCTGCCATATAACCCACCTCCACATTCCTTACTGGTGCCAGAGTAATGCACTTGGAAATAGCTGCTATTGGATGTACCTAAATTTATATTTTGCACTTAGTAAAAAAAAAAAGAGATTGTTCTACGTTTCTTTTTGGCCTCATTCTTCATTACTACATTTCCACTGAACCGAGTCCCCAGGAGCAACAGCCTGAGGAAGTACAGTGTGACACATCATCTCATCAGGGCCACTACCACTCCTATCATCTGCACTGGCTCATCAGGTGCTTGCTGCATAATGATGTTGTGTTGAAACTGAAGTCCTTAACCAAAGTCAAGCTAAGGTAATGCTGGACACATATGTGGTCCACCATTTATTTTCTGGATGGGAATAGTCCAGTATGAATAGAGGCAGTCCCGAGTGGTTGATGCCCCTGATGTACATGTGGTCCTGTAGGGCATATGGAATAGAGTTGTCTTCCCTTTAACAGGATTGGATCTTGGGATACTGGTACATGAGCTTCTTATTTTTCCACTCTTTGGGAAGTTGATTTTAGAGATACCTGGAGAGACTTGCAATCCGACCTAAGGCCTATTATCTGTATTGTATCCAGGTGGATATTTTTGTATATAGTCTTGCATGGTTTGGTTCTGACCTTTCCTCACACGTGGAACCTTTGCTGCCCTTTTTTTTTTGGCCTGGCTCTGCGTTGTCATTTTCTGTCCTCTATTTTGCGTCTGTCACGGCTTTGATTAATTCAGTGTAATGTTCTCTTACAAGTTTCTCCAGCAGAACACAATTTCAATACCTGACATTTTCCGATTTCCATGACAAAGAAAGTACGAGAAAGAAAAGCAGAACACAACGGCATTATCATTGTGAAGGATGGGGGGGTCTCGGCTACTTACCCTCTGAGGACCCCAACTTCTTTGTTTCCAGCTTAATGAATCTTTTCAAGATTTTGACAAAAGAAGAACAAAACTCATTGTGATCTATTTACATGGCGCTCTGTCAGTACACATGGAGTCGCACTGTCTAGATGTCTAGACTCGGTGGATTATGTTTGTTATTGACTGTGCAAAAAGTTTTTGGTTATTTAACTCCTTAAGGACACAGCATTTTTTCATCTCCGCATCGCACTTTCTTCAGATACATACTGTATAATGCACTGTTCACAGTATATGTTCCTTTCGATTAATATGAGAAATCTTGGGGGGGGGGGGGGGTAGTCTGATCGCACTCTTTTCCAGGTTCTCCATAATCAATTACTGTAAATTATATTCAGAGGTCACCATATGAAACAATATTTGGAACAAATACTGTACAGTATATCAATTTTGCAAGTCACTCGATATTTGAATAGTCCTGTACTACCAGTGTCACATGGTCAATGGACTGTCCAAAGTAGAACATGGAGAAGTCGGAGTGATGCAGAGGAACCAAGCTGTGAAAGCACATGATGGAGAATATTGGACTTTCTGAAGAGTTGTGTCACATGTTGACCATTTTCCAGAGCGGCCTAAATTCCATATGTTAAGTGTATTGGAAACTTTTTTTGCAGGCAAGATACTGTATAATTAATTAAGGTGGTTTGCTGAGTCAAACAAAACTCTTTTAAGAAAGTAGATGGATCTTTCTATTTTATATGGGGCCAAACCAGGAAATTAAACCTAAGATATTGTACATTCTTCACCTTTAAACCCTGGAAGGAGGAATGCTCAGATTGTTATTCCCGGAGCAGTCACTGTTCGCAATGGCTGGCGCATAGATAGGCGTAAGTCAACAAGTCGTAGTACCAAAGCAACGGGCAAGACTTGCCGTTAGATGGTGCACAAGTCAAGGTAGGCAGAGTTTGGCCATGAGCAGTAGCCAGTTAGAGGTCAGGATGGGCAGCAGGCAAGACGACGTGTTCAAGGATACAAGCTGGGTTGATACCAAATGCAAGAGAAGCAAACAAATCGTTGCAGACACAGGAACTAAAAGGACCTTATGAGTCAAGCACAAAGGATTCTTAGATGGGTTCAAGTGCACTGGCCCTTTAAAAAGCCCGGTGCCAGTGAATGCACGCAACCCATGAGTGTCACAATGCAGGGGAGAGCAGCAGCTAGGAGCAGGACACCAGGCAGTTCTGGAACCAGAGGAACCTCCATTAGTTTTGACAGAATTGTGTTTTTACTCTCTATTAATAGTTCCATCCATTGAAATCCATGATTTTTTCACTTTGCGTCCCTGACAGACTGTGGCATTTTAGGTGTGAAATAAATTGGTGTTTTCTTTCCAAATGTCTTCAGAACTGTATTTGGCTTTTGTAATTGCAGAAATTCTATGAAATTGAAGAGTTTTAGGAGTGTGAAAAAATCCCGCCAATGCTACCTTGAGTCAAAGGAATACATTATAAATTGAAGATGCACTAAGTGGCCTCGGAGCCTGGAATGACAGCTGGCGTGGTGCCCAGAATCTATAAACGGCTATGTGCACATTTCTAAAAGTCTACAAAAGGAGCGGAGATTGTGTCATTTGGTAATCAGAATGACAAGATATAAGGCAAGTAAAACTGCAGATGCTAAGAATTTCTGAAATACAGCGCTTAAGTTCTCGGGAGTCATTATAAAGTTGAATAGGGACTCGTGGGATTTTTCTAGTTCGGACTTGGGCAGAGTATTTAGATCCGGGGCAGTAAACTCAATCTTTAGCCCAGTGAAGAAAGTCTATCTACCCCTCCTTGGACCTCATAGACAATATAAATCGATATTCCCTATTAGGACATATGGACATCATAGGAGAAATGCACACAATCAGGATTACGTGCGGATTTTTTGTGAGCAGATTTGCATGCGGAAAATCTGCACCGTAGGTCATGTATATTGTATTCTATGAGAATTTAAAATTCTCATGCACACGATGCAGATTTTGACCTACGGTGCAGATTTTAAAATCCACAGCATGTCAATTCATTTATTTTTCCTGTCTGGATTTTCTCCATTCACTTCAATGGGAACCGTAAAATCTGCATGCAGGAAAATCCTCACCAGATCCGCACCAATTGATGCGGATTGACTGCACAGATTTCCCTACGAATACTTGCAGATTTCAGTGCGGACTGTACGCACATAAATCCCGAACATGTGCATTTACCCATTGTCACGGAAGGTGTACAGGAAACAAGACAACACAAAATGAACATATGACTCACTGGATCCAAAACTAAGGAACAAAAAGGGAGACCCCTGCATCAGACCTGGCACTCTCCCTGACTGCTCAGCCTATGCGAAAACCCCAATGGTAGATGATCGCATATCCTCGTACCTCGACTGTATAACACCTGAACACCCTATAATAGTGAGGGGACACGACCACCGGCTCCCTACACTAGACACGGAGGGAGTCAGGGTCACCTGGGATCCAGCAAACAGAAAATCACAAATAAATGTACAGCACTTATCTTGTAGAAGACTAGAAAATAGGATCAGCATGCACACACACTCCAGGAAGTAGTATAAGCTGCACACTAATGCATTATGGGGAGGAATTTAAAGGGATGCAATCAGTCCAACTACATGACAGCTGAGAGAGGCTAACGAGATGAGGACCTGAAAACCAAAACAAAGAAAACTCAAGGAGGAGGTTCTGAAAGGCTTCTGTCAGAGCTTCTCAGCTGTCTGGTTGTGACAGTACCCCTCCCTCTACGACTGGACTCCGGACACTCAGAGCCCACCTTCTCAGGATGGGACCTATGGAAAGCCCTGATGAGACGAGTGGCCTTAATGTCCGTCACTGGGACCCACATCCTCTCCTCAGGACCATAACCCTCCCAATGAACAAGGTACTGGAGAGAACCGCGGACAAGACGAGAATCCACAATCCTAGAGACCTGAAATTCAAGATTCCCAGCAACCATAATCGGAGGAGGAGGCAAAGGCGAGGGTACAATGGGTTGAACATAAGGTTTCAATAAGGACTTATGAAAAACATTATGGATCTTCCAAGTCTGAGGAAGATCAAGACGGTAGGCAACAGGATTGATGACAGACAGGATTTTGTAAGGCCCAATAAACCTAGGACCCAACTTCCAGGAGGGAACCTTCAATTTGATATTCTTGGTAGACAACCACACCAGATCACCAACATTCAGGTCCGGACCAAGCACACGTCTCTTATCTGCCACACGCTTATATCTCTCACTCATGCTCTTTAGATTATCCTGAATCTTTTGCCAAATAGATGACAAAGACGAGGAGAATCTGTCCTCATCAGGTAAACCAGAAGACCCCTCTCCCGAGAAAGTCCCAAACTGCGGATGAAACCCATATGCACCAAAAAATGGTGACTTATCAAAGGACTCTTGACGACGGTTATTTAAAGCAAACTCAGCAAGGGACAAAAAAGAACACCAATCCTCCTGATTCTCCGCCACAAAACAGCGCAGATATGTATCCAGATTCTGATTGACGCGCTCTGTCTGGCCATTCGACTGTGGGTGGAAAGCAGAAGAGAATGACAACCGAACCCCCAAGCAAGAACAGAAAGCCTTCCAGAATCTGGAAACAAACTGCGTGCCCCTATCAGAGACTATGTCTGAAGGAATACCGTGCAATTTGACAATGTGATCAATAAATTGTCACAACCAGACAGCTGAGAAGCTCTGACAGAGGCCTTTCAGAACCTCCTCCTTGAGTTTCTGTGTTGTGGTATTCAGCTCCTCCTCTCGTTAGCCTCTCTCAGCTGTCATGTGTTGGACTAATTGCTTCCCTTTAAATTCTTCCCCAGAAGGCTTTTCTGGGCGGCTTATACTACTTCCTGGAGTGTGTGTGCACGCTGACTCTGTCCTCCTGTTTGCTTCAAAGCTAAGTGTTGTACCTTTATCTGTTATTTTCTGTTTGCTGGATCCCAGGTGACCCAGACTCCCTCCGTATCTTGTGTAGGGAGCCGGTGGTCGTGTCCCCTCACTATTGTAGGGTGCTCAGGGCTTTATAGTCAAGGTTCGTGGATATGCAAACCTCCACCATTCGGATCTTTGCATAGGCTGAGCAGCCAGGGAAAGTGCCAGGTCTTCTGCAGGGGTCTCCCTTGGTTCCTTAGTTTTTGGATCCAGCGAGTCGTTTATACATGTTGCTTTGCCTTGTTTCCTGTACACCGTCCGAGACATTATAAGCCGCCGTAACCGTCTCAAGCATGGATCCGGTTTCACTTTTGGCTGAACGCCTTCAGGGTCTTTCATTGGAGGTAGCTGATCTCCGTAAGACTTTTTCTCAGCTTCAAGTGACCGGTTCAGCTTGCGTTCATGGAGTTTGTTCTGAGCCTAAGATCTCGCTCCCGGATACGTTCTCCGGGGGTAGTGAGAATTTTGTGCGTTTTAGAGAGGCTTGCAAACTCCATTTTCGCCTTCTTCCCCACTCCTCTGGTGATGAGGAACGGAGGGTGGGGATCATTATATCGCTGCTCAGAGGTAACGCTCAGTCCTGGGCCTTTTCGCTGCCGGAGGGGGCACGGCCTCTCCGTTCAGTGGATGAATTCTTTTTAGCCCTGGGTCAGATATATGATGATCCGGATCGTATTGCTCTGGCTGAGTCTAAACTACGTCTATTATGCCAGGGTAAACAATCCGCAGAAATATACTGCTCAGAATTTCGGAGATGGGCAGTTGATACTGGTTGGAATGATGCTGCGCTCCGAAGTCAATTTTGCCATGGTCTTTCAGAGGGATTGAAAGATGCATTTGCCTTTCATGAGAGGCCTAGTTCTTTGGACTCTGCTATGTCTCAGGCCGTTCGTATTGACAGGCGTCTTAGAGAGAGAGGAGAGATGTCCCCTTCCTGTCATACTCAGTCCCAGGACAGTGCAGCGGTCCCGTTCTGTGCGCAGGGGTCTCAGTCGCCGTCAGCCCCTTTCTGAGCAGGAGCCCATGCAGCTGGGGTTGATTGCTTCTGACAATAGAAGATTCAACCCGCATGGGAGGGTTTGTTTTTGTTGTGGAGGTATAAATCATTTGGCAAATATTTGTCCCTCTAGGAGATTCAGGCAGTTTTCTGGGAGTAATAAAGAAACAAACAGGAAAAAATCTTTTAAAAATGTTCCGTCTGTTACTATTGGCAGGGTTGAGGCGGAAATTGAAGGTTTTCCGTTTGCTTGTAGTTCCCGTTTTGTCCTGCCGGCTAGGGTGGCACTAGAGAGCAAGAACATTTTTTGTGAGATTTTTGTGGATAGTGGAGCAGCGGTTAATCTCATTGATAATCAATTTGCGATAACTCATGGTTTCCAGGTGCGCACTTTGGGAAAGGATATTCCTGTTTTTGCTATCGATTCCGCTCCACTTTCTCAAAAATCATTAAAGGGCATAGTTCACAATATCCGTTTAATTGTGAGTGATGCTCATGTTGAGGATGTGTCATGTTTCGTCCTTAGCGGTTTACCCACCCCTCTGGTGTTGGGGCTGCCCTGGCTCACTAAGCATAACCCTACCATTGATTGGCAAGCGAGGCAAATAAATGGTTGGAGTGACTTTTGCAGAGAGAATTGCCTCATGACATCTGTTTCTGAGGTTGCTACTAAGACTGTACCATCTTTTCTCTCTGAATTTTCGGATGTCTTCTCTGAGAGTGGAGTTCAGGATTTGCCCCCGCACAGGGAGTACGATTGCCCTATTAATCTCATCCCAGACGCCAAGCTGCCTAAATCTCGTTTATACAATCTTTCCCAACCTGAGAGGATCGCTATGCGTGCTTATATCTCTGAGAGTCTGAGAAAGGGACACATACGACCCTCGAAGTCACCTGTTGCCGCTGGTTTTTTCTTTGTTAAGAAAAAAGATGGTTCTTTAAGACCTTGTCTGGATTTCAGGGAGCTGAACAATATCACAATTCGTGACCCTTATCCGCTTCCTCTGATCCCGGACCTATTTAACCAGGTTGTTGGGGCTAAAGTCTTTTCCAAATTAGATTTAAGAGAGGCATACAACCTGGTCAGGGTCAGAGAAGGGGACGAATGGAAGACGGCCTTCAATACCCCTGAGGGCCATTTTGAAAATTTGGTTATGCCTTTTGGTTTGATGAATGCCCCAGCCGTTTTTCAGCATTTCGTGAACAGCATTTTTTATCATTTGATGGGAAAATTTGTATTGGTGTATTTGGATGACATTTTGATTTTTTCTCCCGATTTCAAAACTCATAAGGAACATTTACGTCAGGTCTTGCTCATCCTGCGGGAGAATAAATTATATGCGAAACTGGAAAAATGTGTGTTTGCGGTTCCAGAAATTCAATTTCTGGGGTTTCTTCTCTCCGCTTCTGGTTTTCGCATGGACCCCGAGAAGGTCCGCGCTGTGCTTGAGTGGGAGCTTCCTGAGAATCAAAAGGCGCTGATGCGTTTTTTGGGCTTTGCCAATTATTACAGGAAGTTCATTTTGAATTATTCTTCTATTGTTAAACCACTCACTGATATGACCAGAAAGGGGGTATATTTTTCTTCTTGGTCAGTAGAGGCGCGTAAGGCTTTTTCTGATATCAAGGAGAGTTTTGCTTCCGCTCCCATCTTGGTGCAACCTGATGTTTCTTTACCCTTCATAGTTGAGGTTGATGCTTCTGAGGTGGGTGTGGGGGCGGTCTTGTCTCAGGGTTCCTCTCCTGCCAATTGGCGACCGTGTGCCTTTTTCTCAAGAAAACTCTCCTCCGCAGAGAGAAATTACGATGTGGGAGATAGGGAATTGTTGGCCATCAAGTTGGCTTTTGAGGAATGGCGCCATTGGCTAGAGGGAGCCAGACACCCTATTATCGTATTTACTGACCATAAAAATCTGGCCTACTTGGAGTCAGCCAAGCGTCTGAACCCGAGACAGGCCAGATGGTCGTTGTTCTTTTCTAGGTTTAATTTTGTTGTCACGTTCCGCCCTGGAGTTAAGAATGTGAAGGCAGATGCCCTGTCACGTTGTTTTCCGGGAGGCGGGAATTTTGAAGACCCGGGTCCCATTTTGGCTGAAGGTGTGGTGGTCTCTGCTCTTTTTCCTGAATTGGAGGCAGAGGTGCAGGCAGCCCAGTCAGAGGCTCCTGATCTTTGTCCTCCTGGGAGGTTGTTTGTGCCTCTCGCTTTAAGACACAAGATTTTTAAAGAACACCACGATACGGTCCTTGCTGGGCACCCGGGGGTAAGAGCCACACTGGATCTCATCGCTCGGAGATTCTGGTGGCCTGCGCTTCGTAAGTCGGTTGAGGGTTTTGTGGCAGCCTGCGAGACTTGCGCTCGTGCCAAAGTCCCTCATTCACGGCCATCAGGTCCTCTCCTTCCCTTACCCATTCCTTCCCGTCCTTGGACACATCTGTCCATGGACTTCATAACGGACCTGCCTCGTTCCTCGGGGAAGACTGTGATTCTGGTGGTGGTGGACCGTTTTAGCAAAATGGTGCATTTCATCCCTTTTCCTGGTTTGCCCAATGCTAAGACGCTGGCGCAGGCATTTGTTGATCACATTGTCAAATTGCACGGTATTCCTTCAGACATAGTCTCTGATAGGGGCACGCAGTTTGTTTCCAGATTCTGGAAGGCTTTCTGTTCTCGCTTGGGGGTTCGGTTGTCATTCTCTTCTGCTTTCCACCCGCAGTCGAATGGCCAGACAGAGCGCGTCAATCAGAATCTGGAGACATATCTGCGTTGTTTTGTGGCGGAGAATCAAGAGGATTGGTGTTCTTTTTTGTCCCTTGCTGAGTTTGCTTTAAATAACCGTCGTCAGGAGTCCTCTGATAAGTCACCATTTTTTGGTGCATATGGGTTTCATCCACAGTTTGGGACTTTCTCGGGAGAGGGGTCTTCTGGTTTACCTGATGAGGACAGATTCTCCTCGTCTTTGTCATCTATTTGGCAAAAGATTCAAGATAATCTAAAGAGCATGAGTGAGAGATATAAGCGTGTGGCTGATAAGAGACGTGTGCTTGGTCCGGACCTGAATGTTGGTGATCTGGTGTGGTTGTCTACCAAGAATATCAAATTGAAGGTTCCCTCCTGGAAGTTGGGTCCTAGGTTTATTGGGCCTTACAAAATCCTGTCTGTCATCAATCCTGTTGCATACCGTCTTGATCTTCCTCAGACTTGGAAGATCCATAATGTTTTTCATAAGTCCTTATTGAAACCTTATGTTCAACCCATTGTACCCTCGCCTTTGCCTCCTCCTCCGATTATGGTTGATGGGAATCTTGAATTTCAGGTCTCTAGGATTGTGGATTCTCGTCTTGTCCGCGGTTCTCTTCAGTACCTTGTTCAGTGGGAGGGGTATGGTCCTGAGGAGAGGATGTGGGTCCTAGTGACGGACATTAAGGCCTCTCGTCTCATCAGGGCTTTCCATAGGTCCCATCCTGAGAAGGTGGGTTCTGAGTGTCCGGAGTCCACTCGTAGAGGGAGGGGTACTGTCACAACCAGACAGCTGAGAAGCTCTGACAGAGTGTCACAACCAGACAGCTGAGAAGCTCTGACAGAGGCCTTTCAGAACCTCCTCCTTGAGTTTCTGTGTTGTGGTATTCAGCTCCTCCTCTCGTTAGCCTCTCTCAGCTGTCATGTGTTGGACTAATTGCTTCCCTTTAAATTCTTCCCCAGAAGGATTTTCTGGGCGGCTTATACTACTTCCTGGAGTGTGTGTGCACGCTGACTCTGTCCTCCTGTTTGCTTCAAAGCTAAGTGTTGTACCTTTATCTGTTATTTTCTGTTTGCTGGATCCCAGGTGACCCTGACTCCCTCCGTATCTTGTGTAGGGAGCCGGTGGTCGTGTCCCCTCACTATTGTAGGGTGCTCAGGGCTTTATAGTCAAGGTTCGTGGATATGCAAACCTCCACCATTCGGATCTTTGCATAGGCTGAGCAGCCAGGGAAAGTGCCAGGTCTTCTGCAGGGGTCTCCCTTGGTTCCTTAGTTTTTGGATCCAGCAAGTCGTTTATACATGTTGCTTTGCCTTGTTTCCTGTACACCGTCCGTGACATAAATGCCTGCGCCAGCGTCTTAGCATTGGGCAAACCAGGAAAAGGGATGAAATGCACCATTTTGCTAAAACGGTCCACCACCACCAGAATCACAGTCTTCCCCGAGGAACGAGGCAGGTCCGTTATGAAGTCCATGGACAGATGTGTCCAAGGACGGGAAGGAATGAGTAAGGGAAGGAGAGGACCTGATGGCCGTGAATGAGGGACTTTGGCATGAGCGCAAGTCTCGCAGGCTGCCACAAAACCCTCAACCGACTTACGAAGCGCAGGCCACCAGAATCTCCGAGCGATGAGATCCACTGTGGCACTTGCCCCCGGGTGCCCAGCAAGGACCGTATCGTGGTGTTCCTTAAAAATCTTGTGTCTTAAAGCGAGAGGCACAAACAACCTCCCAGGAGGACAAAGATCAGGAGCTTCTGACTGGGCTGCCTGCACCTCTGCCTCCAATTCAGAAAAAAAAGCAGAGACCACCACACCTTCAGCCAAAATGGGACCCGGGTCTTCAAAATTCCCACCTCCCGGAAAACAACGTGACAGGGCATCTGCCTTCACATTCTTAACCCCAGGGCGGAACGTGACAACAAAATTAAACCTTGAAAAGAACAAAGACCATCTGGCCTGTCTTGGGTTCAGACGCTTGGCTGACTCCAAGTAGGCCAGATTTTTATGGTCAGTAAACACGGTAATAGGGTGTCTGGCTCCCTCTAGCCAATGGCGCCATTCCTCAAAAGCCAACTCGATGGCCAACAGTTCCCTATCTCCCACATCGTAATTTCTCTCTGCGGAGGAGAGTTTCTTCAAGAAAAAGGCACACGGTCGCCATTTTGCCAGGAGAGGAACCCTGAGACAAGACCGCACCCACACCCACCTCAGAAGCATCAACCTCAACTATGAAGGGTAGAGAAATATCAGGTTGTACCAAGATGGGAGCGGAAGCAAAACTCTCCTTGATATTAGAAAAGGCCTTACGCGCCTCTACCGACCAGGAAGAAAAATCTACCCCCTTTCTGGTCATATCAGTGAGTGGTTTAACAATAGAGGAATAATTCAAAATAAACTTCCTGTAATAATTGGCAAAGCCCAAAAAACGCATCAGCGCCTTCTGATTCTCAGGAAGCTCCCACTCAAGCACAGCGCGGACCTTCTCGGGGTCCATGCGAAAACCAGAAGCGGAGAGAAGAACCCCCAGAAATTGAATTTCTGGAACCGCAAACACACATTTTTCAAGTTTCGCGTATAATTTATTCTCCCGCAGGATGAGCAAGACCTGACGTAAGTGTTCCTTATGAGTTTTGAAATCAGGAGAAAAAATCAAAATGTCATCCAAATACACTAATACAAATTTCCCCATCAAATGATAAAAAATGCTGTTCACGAAATGCTGAAAAACGGCTGGGGCATTCATCAAACCAAAAGGCATAACCAAATTCTCAAAATGGCCCTCAGGGGTATTGAAGGCCGTCTTCCATTCGTCTCTTTCTCTGACCCTGACCAGGTTGTATGCCACTCTTAGATCTAATTTGGAAAAGACTTTAGCCCCAACAATCTGGTTAAACAGGTCCGGGATCAGAGGAAGCGGATAAGGGTCACGAATAGTGATACTGTTCAGCTCCCTGAAATCCAGACAAGGTCTTAAAGAACCATCTTTTTTCTTAACAAAGAAAAAACCAGCGGCAACAGGTGACTTCGAGGGTCGTATGTGTCCTTTTCTCAGACTCTCCGAGATATAAGCACGCATAGCGACCCTTTCAGGTTGGGAAAGATTGTATAAACGATATTTAGGCAGCTTGGCGCCTGGGATGAGATTAATAGGGCAATCGTACTCCCTGTGCGGGGGCAAATCCTGAACTCCACTCTCAGAGAAGACATCCGAAAATTCAGAGAGAAAAGGTGGTACAGTCTTAGTAGAAACCTCAGAAACAGATGTCGTGAGGCAATTCTCTCTGCAAAAGTCACTCCAACCATTTATTTGCCTCGCTTGCCAATCAATGGTGGGGTTATGTTTAGTGAGCCAGGGTAGCCCCAACACAAGAGGAGTAGGTAATCCGCTAAGGACGAAACATGACACATCCTCAACATGAGCATCACTCACAATTAAACGAATTTTGTGAACTATGCCCTTTAATGATTTCTGAGAAAGTGGAGCGGAATCAATAGCAAAAACAGGAATATCCTTTCCCAAAGTGCACACCTGGAAACCATGAGTTATCGCAAAATGATTATCAATGAGATTGACAGCTGCTCCACTATCTACAAAAATCTCACAAAAAATGTTCTTGCTCTCTAGCGCCACCCTAGCCGGCAGGACAAAACGGGAACTACAAGCAAACGGAAAACCTTCAATTTCCGCCTCAACTCTGCCAATAGTAACAGATGGAACATTTTTGATTCTTTATTACTCCCAGAAAACTGCCTGAATCTCCTAGAGGGACAAACATTTGCCAAATGATTTATACCTCCACAACAAAAACAAACCTTCCCATGCGGGCTGAATCTTTTATTGTCAGAGGCAATCAACCCCAGCTGCATGGGCTCCTGCTCAGAAGGGGCTGACAGCGACTGAGACCCCTGCGCACAGAATGAGACCGCTGCACTGTCCTGGGACTGAGTATGACAGGAAGGAGAGATCTCTCCTTTCTCTCTCTAAGACGCCTGTCAATACGAACGGCCTGAGACATAGCAGAGTCCAAGGAGATAGGCCTCTCATGAAAGGCAAATGCATCTTTCAATCCCTCTGAAAGACCATGGCAAAATTGACTTCAGAGTGCAGCATCATTCCAACCAGTATCAGCTGCCCATCTCCGAAATCCTGAGCAGTATATCTCTGCGGATTGTTTACCCTGGCATAACATACGTAGTCTAGACTCAGCCAAAGCAACACGATCCGGATCATCATATATCTGACCGAGGGCTAAAAAGAATTAATCCACTGAACGGAGGGGCCGTGCCCCCACTGGCAGCGAAAAGGCCCACGACTGAGCGTTACCCCTGAGCAGCGATATAATGATCCCCACCCTCCGTTCCTCATCACCAGAGGAATGGGGAAGAAGGCGAAAATGGAGTTTGCAATCCTCTCTGAAACGCACAAAATTCTCACTACCCCCGGAGAACGTATCCGGGAGCGAGATCTTAGGCTCAGAACAAACTCCATGAACGCAAGCTGAACCGGTCACTAGAAACTGAGAAAGAGTCTTACGGAGATCAGCTACCTCCAATGAAAGACCCTGGAAGCGTTCAGTCAAAAGTGAAACCGGATCCATGCTTGAGACGGTTTTGGCGGCTTATAATGTCACGGAAGGTGTACAGGAAACAAGACAACACAAAATGAATATATGACTCACTGGATCCAAAACTAAGGAACAAAAAGGGAGACCCCTGCATCAGACCTGGCACTCTCCCTGACTGCTCAGCCTATGCGAAAAGCCCAATGGTAGATGATCACATATCCTCGTACCTCGACTGTATAACACCTGAACACCCTATAATAGTGAGGGGACACGACCACCGGCTCCCTACACTAGACACGGAGGGAGTCAGGGTCACCTGGGATCCAGCAAACAGAAAATCACAAATAAATATACAGCACTTATCTTGTAGAAGACTGGAAAATAGGATCAGCATGCACACACACTCCAGGAAGTTGTATAAGACGCACACTAATGCATTATGGGGAGGAATTTAAAGGGATGCAATCAGTCCAACTACATGACAGCTGAGAGAGGCTAACGAGATGAGGAACTGAAAACCAAAACAAAGAAAACTCAAGGAGGAGGTTCTGAAAGGCTTCTGTCAGAGCTTCTCAGCTGTCTGGTTGTGACACCCATAGAAGGAGGTCACTGCATGTTACATACGCTCACCTAAAGAATTATTAGGAACACCTGTTCTATTATACCCTTTTATCCGGTCACGGTATGGCAGTGTTATCCGGTCACTGTACAGAGGTGTTATCCGGTCACTGTATGGCGGTTGTATGCAATAACTGGATGGCCATAACTGTATCCCTTTCCCTGCCCACGCCATCCTTTTTTAGACCTGGCATGAGCGTGAAAAATATGCAGATTGCTGTGCTAAGGACCTTTGCGCCACAATCTGTGTCAGAAATACGCCTAACATACAGTCATGTGAAAAAATTAGGACACCCTTTGAAAGCATGTGGTTTTTTGTAACATTTTTAATAAAAGGTTATTTCATCTCCGTTTCAACAATACAGAGAGATTAAAGTAATCCGACTAAACAAAGAAAACTGAAGAAAAGTCTTTTCAAGATCTTCTGTAAATGTCATTCTACAAAAATGCCTATTCTAACTGAGGAAAAAGATAGGACACCCTTGCCCCTAATAGCGAGTGTTACCTCCTTTGGCTGAAATAACTGCAGTGAGACGGTTCTTGTAGCCATCTACCAGTCTTCGACATCGGTCTGAGGAAATTTTACCCCACTCCTCAATGCAGAACTTTTTCAGCTGTGAGATGTTTGAGGGGTTTCTTGCAAGTACAGCCCTTTTCAAGTCACCCCACAGCATCTCAATGGGATTCAAATCTGGACTTTGACTTGGCCATTCCAGGACTCTCCATTTCTTCTTTTTCAGCCAATCTTTGGTTGATTTACTAGTATGTTTTGGGTCATTGTCATGTTGCATGGTCCAGTTCCGCTTCAGCTTTAATTTTCTAACTGATGGTCTCACATGTTCTTCAAGCACCTTCTGATACACAGTAGAATTCATCGTGGATTCTATGATGGTGAGCTGACCAGGTCCTGCTGCAGCAAAGCAGCCCCAAACCATGACACTTCCACCTCCATGCTTCACAGTTGGTATGAGGTTCTTTTCTTGGAATGCTGTGTTTGGTTTACGCCAAACATGTCCTCTGCTGTTGTGTCCAAATAATTCAATTTTGGACTCATCTGTCCAAAGAACATTATTCCAGAAGTCCTGGTCTTTGTCAACTTTATCTCTGGCAAATGCCAGTCTGGCCTCGATGTTTCTCTTGGAAAGCAAAGGTTTCCTCCTTGCACACCTCCCATGCAAGTTAAACTTGTACAGTCTCTTTCTGATTGTAGAGGCATGTACTTTTACATCAACAGTAGCCAGAGCCTGCTGTAGTTCTCGAGATGACACTTTAGGGTTTTTGGAGACCTCTTTTAGCATCTTGCGGTCTGCTCTTGGGGTGAACTTGCTGGGGCGACCAGTCCTGGGCATGTTGGCAGTTGTTTTGAAAGCCCTCCACTTGTAGACTATCTTCCGGACAGTGGAATGGCTGATTTCAAAATCTTTTGAGATCTTTTTAAATCCCTTCCCAGACTCATAGGCTGCTACAATCTTTTTTCTGAAGTCCTCTGACAGCTCTTTTGCTCTCACCATGGTGCTCACTCTCACTTCAACAGTCAGGAGCACACCAAACGAAATGTCTGAGGTTTAAATAGGGCAAGCCTCATTCAACATGCAGAGTAACGATCTACTAATTATGTGCACCTGGTGTGATATACCTGTGTGAGATCTGAGCCAATTTAAGAGGGAATACATGTGAGGGTGTCCTATCTTTTTCCTCAGTTAGAATAGGCATTTTTGTAGAATGACATTTACAGAAGATCTTGAAAAGACTTTTCTTCAGTTTTCTTTGTTTAGTTGGATTACTTTAATCTCTCTTTATTGTTGAAACGGAGATGAAATAACCTTTTATTAAAAATGTTACAAAAAACCACATGCTTTCAAAGGGTGTCCTAATTTTTTCACATGACTGTAGATGTATTTCTATATAATAAATGACCACCTAATTGTATTATTATTCGGGGGTAGGCTTTATATCTTTATATTATATAGACTCTAGTGTATTATACTGTGCCCTGTATTTCCCAGTAGAAAATGATCCTTGGGAAACACAGTCCTCACCCCTGACCACCAGGACCAGGTAGCGCTCTGTCAGTACATGGCGGCCTCCCTCTCCGCCACGCTGCTCCGCTGTGTACTGGGGCTTATTCTGACACTAGGGGCTGGGTTCACATCCTATTTTTGCCATCCATTTAATGCATACCAAAAATGTATACTGTTAACAGATGCCTCAGACTGATGCCGTACAGTGGCGTCCAGTTCACCATACTAGTTCCATGGTAGAAATAAAATTTACGTTAACGTATGCATTTTTTTAATGCATGATATAAAAATGTGGAGTGCTGAACATTTGTATACATCATAACGATAGGAAATAAAACATTTCTAGGCTCCAGCAGTGAACATTTTTGAGAGTTTCCCTTTAAGACACATAAAAATGTCCGCTGATTAAAATACATATTTTTTGTGGGAATATTTTCCAATGATCCCCCTCTGGTATGTCACTGTCCATGTTGTGGAACTATTTGTGCACTTCTAGTAAGTGTTTGCTGGCTGCAAATATAATAATGCATTAAACTGAATGGGGCCCGCCGCAAATGCGCGGTTCACGAACATTTGATCGCGAATATGCCTTTGTGAATCGTCCCGGCTGATGTTCGTTCATAACTAGACAACAGCCTGACCTAGCAACTGATTGCTAAGGTCCATTAACGGCATGTAAAAAGTATAATAAGGCCTCTTTCACACGAGTGTTACGGATTCCCTCAGAGTCTGTTCAGGAATAAAAACAAATAGTTTTGCACACAAGTTCAGTCAGTTTTGTCTGTGATTGCATTAACTGTTTCCGTTTTTTTTCTGTGCTGTTGCAATCAGTTTTTGATGTGTTTTTTATGCGTGTGCCAAAAAACTGACGAATAACAATATACATCTCCTAGTAAGGCTTCATGCACACGACCGTATTTTGTTTCCGTGTCCGATACGTTTTTTTGCGGATAGGATGCGGACCCATTCATTTCAATGGGTCCACAAAAAAACGCGGACAGCACACCGTGTGCTGTCCGCATCAGTATGTCCGTTCCGTTGCTCCGCCCAAAAAATAGAACATGTCCTATTTTTTATCTAGTTTGCGGACAAGGATAGGCATTATTACAATGGATCCGCAAAAAAAACGGATGCCATACAGAACGTCATCCGTTTTATTTGCGGAACTGCAATTTGCGGACCGCAAAACACACACGGTCGTGTGCATGTAGCCTAAATATGCTGCGTGACAAACAACGCTCATGTGCACAGACCCATTGAAAGCAATGGCTCAGGATTAAGTCCAGATGCTATGCGTTTGCTTTGCGCTTCGTACACTGACGGAAAACTCGCTCATGTGAAAGAGGCCTAAATGAAGATACCACATCAAAGCACATTTTTCACCCTGATTTAGGCATCCCACTACTAATGTAGAGGTACTTTGCAAAACAGTAATAATAACAATAGTAATAATATAGTGACTGTAGTAATGAGTAATAATAACAGTAGTGTGTGTGTGTATATATATATACTCTTGGCATTCTCTTGATGAGCTTCAAGAGGTAGTCACCTGAAATGGTCTTCCAACAGTCTTGAAGGAGTTCCCAGAGATGCTTAGCACTTGTTGGCCCTTTTGCCTTCACTCTGCGGTCCAGCTCACCCCAAACCATCTCGATTGGGTTCAGGTCCGGTGACTGTGGAGGCCAGGTCATCTGGCGCAGCACCCCATCACTCTCCTTCATGGTCAAATAGTCCTTACACAGCCTGGAGGTGTGTTTGGGGTCATTGTCCTGTTAATAAAATAAATGATGGTCCAACTAAACGCAAACCGGATGGAATAGCATGCCGCTGCAAGATGCTGTGGTAGCCATGCTGGTTCAGTATGCCTTCAATTTTGAATAAATCCCCAACAGTGTCACCAGCAAAGCACCCCCACACCATCACACCTCCTCCTCTATGCTTCACGGTGGGAACCAGGCATGTAGAGTCCATCCATTCACCTTTTCTGCGTCGCACAAAGACACAGTGGTTGGAACCAAAGATCTCAAATTTGGACTCATCAGACTAAAGCACAGATTTCCACTGGTGTAATGTCCACTCCTTGTGTTCTTTAGCCCAAACAAGTCTCTTCTGCTTGTTGCCTGTCCTTAGCAGTGGTTTCCTAGCAGATATTCTACCATGAAGGCCTGATTCACACAGTCTCCTCTTAACAGTTGTTCTAGAGATGTGTCTGCTGCTAGAACTCTGGGTGGCATTGACCTGGTCTCTAATCTGAGCTGCTGTTAACCTGCGATTTCTGAGGCTGGTGACTCGGATGAACTTATCCTCCGCAGCAGAGGTGACTCTTGGTCTTCCTTTCCTGGGGCGGTCCGCATGTGAGCCAGTTTCTTTGTAGCGCTTGATGGTTTTTGTGACTGCACTTGGGGACTACTTTCAAAGTTTTCCCAATTTTTCAGGACTGACTGACCTTCATTTCTTAAAGTAATGATGGCCACTCGTTTTTCTTTACTTAGCAGTTTTTTTTCTTGCCATAATACAAATTCTAACAGTCTATTCAGTTGGACTATCAGCTGTGTATCCACCTGACTTCTCCACAAGGCAACTTATGGTCCCAACCCCATTTATAAGGCAAGAAATCCCACTTATTAAACCTGACAGGGCACACCTGTGAAGTGAAGACCATTTCAGGTGACTACCTCTTGAAGCTCATCAAGAGAATGCCAAGAGTGTGCAAAGCAGTAATCAAAGCAAAAGGTGGCTACTTTGAAGAACCTAGAATATGACATATTTTCAGTTGTTTCACACTTTTTTGTTATGTATATAATTCCACATGTGTTAATTCATAGTTTTGATGCCTTCAGTGTGAATCTACAATTTTCATAGTCATGAACATAAAGAAAACTTTTTGATTGAGAAGGTGTGTCCAAACTTTTGGTCTGTACTGTATATATATATGTATGTATATATATATACAGATATATAGATATATATATATATAGTGACAGTAGTAATAACATTTTTTTTTATTGTGATAGTATTAAAAGGAGTAATAGAAATGAATCGTAATATAAGTAATAATATATCAACAGTAGTTATAGTATATATATAGTAGTGTAAAGACAGTAGTAATAAGAGCATAATAATATATCTAGTCACAGTAGTAATAATAACATTGGTAATGGTATAATGACAGTAGTAATAAGAGGATAATACTAGTAATAATATAGTGACAGCAGTAATAAGAGTATAATAATGATAATACGATAGTGACAGTGATAATAATAATAGTAAACTTACAGTAATAATAAGAGTAATAATAGTAATACTATAGTTTCAGTAGTAATAAGAGTATAATAATGGTAATATAGTGACAGTATTAATAAGATTATAAGGATGGTAATATGATAGTGACAGTAATAATAAGAGTAATAATAATAGTAATAGTATAGTGACAGTAGTAATAAGATTATAATACTGGTAATAATATAGTGACAGCAGTAATAAGAGTATAATGATTTAACAATAGCGACAATAGTAATAATAATAATAATATAATGAAAGTATTAATAAGATTATAATAATGGTAATAATATAGTGAATGTAGTAATAAGAGTAATAATAGTAATAGTATAGTGACAGTAGTCATAGGAGTATAATAATGGTAATAATATAGTGACAGTAGTAATAGGAGTATAATAATGGTAATAATATAGTGACAGTAGTAATAGGAGTATAATAATGGTAATAATATAGTGACAGTAGTAATAGAAGTATAATAATGGTAATAGTGACAGTATTAATAACAATAGTAAAGCTGGTGCGGAGGATTCATTGCAGCTGATTTTCCGGCCGCCGCTCTCTGCTGAAGTGCCGAGTCATTTTCCTCAGAGACTTCTCAAGTGGAACATTCTGCGCCGTTACAATAAGATATAATATTTGAGTACAAAAAGATGAGATCTATTTCACTTTATTAAAAGTAATTAAATTTGTTCTCCCAGGACGATTTCTTTGATTAGTCTCATTTTCATTTCCGTTGGCAATTTTAATTTGTTTAAACGTAATCTTCTGTAATCTTGAAAATGACGGTGAGATCCATAATGAGGTGAACACGCGCCAATATCGCTGCTCGCTGTGCCTCTCATGTACGGAAAACTGGAGTATTCTGCGGGAGCGAAACCAAATATGGAATGCTTCATATATTCACTGACAGGATAGGATTGCAAATAGTTCCTATAGATAGCATGTCTGGAGACATCTTGGAGATTGTTCTTCTAGGTGACACTTTTGGAGAAATTTTGCAGATAGTTCCTACATATGACACTTATGGAGACTTACAGTATTGCAGATGTAGTACCCCAGACCTGGGGGTACTAAAAATGGTTTATATTGTTATATCATGTATTTTATTGTTTTTCTTCTGGCCGTATGTTCCCAGCAAGGACTGGATGGCAAAGGTTGGCAGTAACAGGGTTAACCACCCCTTCCTCCCCTCTTGGGAGGAGTGGGCTGATCCTGCCTCCTACCAAGAGGAGGAGTTCCTGTCTAGAGACAGAGGGGAGAAGAAGCACACTGCAGTGCTCCTGCCTCTTGCTACCAAATTCTCCAGAGAGAACTACTCCAATTGTCCTCAAGTAAAGCCTTGAGATTCCAGACTGCAGTTACCTGCTACACCTGCATCTACAGACACTGCTGTAAGGTGAGGGGCTACAGCCAAGCCACCCATCACCAAACAACCACTAGGTAAGTTTCACCTAAGTGCAGAATTACAGCCATCTAACCTGCCTCCAGATTTCTTGCTGCTGCCAGAGAAGAATTACACTAAAGTCTGCTGCTACTGTATGTATTTCAGGTTCTAGGCTGCACTTAGTAAAAAATTACTTTGTTACATTTAACTGTGGCCTCCTTCTCGGTACTACAATTCCATTGCACTGAACCCCAGGGAGCAATGGCCTGAGGGAGGACACTGTGATACAACGCTTCATCGGGGCGACTACCACTCCTATCCTCTACACTGGCTCCTCAGGGGGTTGATGAACAGGTAGTTCCTGCAGATTGCACATCTAGAGACATACAGTATTGCAGGTGGTTCCTAGAGATGGCAGTTTTGAAGAAATATTGAAGGTGGTTCTTATAAGTAACACTTCTGGAGAACTATTGTAAGTGATTTCTAGAGATGGCACTTTTGAATACCTATATTAGTTGGTTCCTACAAATGCCACTTCCAGAGACCTATTGCAGATGGTTTCTACAGGTGGCTGCTCTGGAAACATATAGCAGGTGGTTCCTAGAGATAGCACTTCTGGAGAAGTATTGCAGGTGGCTCTTACAGATTAGTGATGAGCGGCAGGGGTCATATTTGAATTCGCGATATTTCGCGAATATTTGTAGAATATTCGTCGAATATTCGCAAATTCGAATCTTCGTTATATTCTCAGATTTTTTTTACTCGAAAAATCGGCAAGGTAAATCGGCAAGGTAATGATTGTGTAATATGCAAATTTTCGTAATTCGAATTTTCGGATTCAAATTTTTTATTGTGAATTTTCCGACTTACAACTATAAGACAAAGAAGATTATAGCACTATATTAGCTAAATTGCTCTATAGTCGATTTTTTTTTTTGAATATTCGCTATATTACTATAACTTAGTTTTTTCGAATATTTGGAATATTCTAAAACCAGCAATATAGCGAATATTCGAAAAAAATGAATATAGAGCAATTTAGCTAATATAGTGCTATAATCTTCTTTGTCTAATAGTTGTAATTTTTTGGAAGTTCAGGTTGGAAAAAAATTACAACTATTAGACAAAGAAGATTAGAGCACTATATTAGCTAAATTGCTCTATATTAAATATTTTTTCGAATATTCGCTATATTGCTATAACTTTGTTTTTCGAATATTCGTAATATTCTAAAACAAGAATATATAGCAATTTAGCTAATATTCGAAAAAAACGAATATAGAGCAAAATTCGCAAACACTACTACTCCTAAAGTCAAGTATCTTGCAGCCTTCTTATTGGCCCAGAGGGATCATGTGTACTGATAAAATTAAAAAAAATCTAAAAAAAGGGACGTTTTTTTTTCGAATATTCAAAATTACGAATATATATAACTATATTCAAAATATTTGCGAATTTTCGAAGTACCTATATTCGCGATAAAAAATTCGAAATTCGAATATTCGTGATCAACACTATTACAGATGGCACTTCTGGAGAAGTATTGCAGGTGGTTCCTACAGATGGTACTTCTGGAGAAGTATTGCAGATGGTACTAGAGATGGTACTTCTGCAGAACGATTGCAGGTGGTTCCTACAGATGGCACCTCTGGAGACCTATTGTAGGTGGTTCCTATGAATATATACTGTTGACAATGGACAAACAGTGTAATGGAGATAAAATAGCTCAGTACAGTAGGCGGAAGTTTTGATAGTGTATTGTGTGTATGGATTTGCGCTGTGCTGTCTGTATATCTATACAGATATTAGGTGGCATTTATAGGTAGAACCACTTGATCTCTGGTCTAGGTGACATCTACTACTATACAGTGCTATGTACTTTACCAATACATGTGTACTGTAGGTGATATCTATGAATATGCCCTGTAGTTGCCACATATGGATTGAGTCCTGTACGTGGAACCTGTAGGGAAAGTCTTATGAGAGACCACGGTGAACTGAGTTTGTTCATTCCACCAACAGATATCAGTTGTCCCCTTTATCCTGAGAAAACCTGCATGAGGTGGGGGGGGGGGCATAATTAAATATTTGAAGATTTTTCCTGGAACCCACTTAATTGTGTCCTCCTCACTTGCTGATATCTCATGTGTCTTCTACATAATGCCTGCACTGTAACAATTGTATCTAGTCTCCTATAATTCAATACATTATAACCATTTAAAGACTGGTATCTAGACAGGACCTTGCATAACGCTCATCCTAGACTGTTCTCTACAAAGTTTGTAGGCCCCAGGCTTTCGAGAGAAAAAAAGCCTGATTTGCCCTCCTGACGATATTGTCTATGTCCCTGTAATGGGTATGATTTCTGTCAGGGGATTCTCTTCTGGAGTGACTGCTCTTTGGATGACTCTGTGACTCTAGTCATCTTATCGTGAGTAGATTTCACTAGGTAGTGAAGCACAGCACATAAAGTTCTCCATGTCCTCCACCTCTTTACATGCACAAATAGCAGGAGACATAGAGCGACTCTGCTCTACTCACCCCAGACACCTGCAACAATGCCAAAGACGCCTCATGGCACCCCCTGGATCTTGTGCTGCAGAGGTCCACTGCCACATCAGATGACACCAGCGTACTAGGAAGGCCTGTTAAAGGAGTTCTAAGTTATTCTTCTGCCTCATACTGTATAGACCCCTAATTCGAGATACTAAGGAAATACAAATTTACTGCCATGCTGTAAATAAATATTACATATAGTGGTCAGATACCACACAGGTGGTCTTTAGAGTATCACCATACTGCAGACACCATCACCAGGCAGAATAAACAATGAAATCTGGTGACTGACGGGCGACATCCCCTCTTCTTCATCTTGGTGACAATTTCTTCCAGTTACGTTTCTCTGCAGAGTTTGCAGCACAAACATCTTTGGCTTCATGCCTTCCTAGTACCCTCATCCTCTTCACAATGCTTCCATCATGATGACTTCTAATAATGTGTTTTGTGTGTTGCTCGGGTCTGGCCACCACCAAGCTCTCCCCCCAATAGCACTGAATGGGAGCGCACCGTGCTTGCGTGGCCATTGTCTGAGATGTGAAAACCCCTTTAACTATCCCCATTTGCATAAGGATCCAACAGTTCCTCTAATCACCCGGCAGGGGTTCAATAGACTGACCCACAGGCCAGACCCTCAAATTAATGTATACCCCAGGCCAGACCTTATAATGAATTCCCACCTCAGACCGGACCCCTGAATTAAATCGGATCACTAAATGAAATGCAACCCCCTGGACCAGACTCCAACAGTAATTTGGATTCTGGACAAGACCTCTAAATTTAATCAAACCTCAGATCGGATCCCTGAATTAAATCAGACCCCAACATTAATTTAGACCCCACCAGAGCAGACCACTAAATTAAATAAATAAAAAACCCAAATTAATTAACTTCCCAGACAAAACCTTCAAATTCATTCAGACCACAGACTAGACCAATACATTTTCAAACCTCAGATAAGACATAAAATAAAATAAATTTAGACACATTTATTGACTTCTCCTTGCCTCCACTCAAGGTTTGGGCCTCCGGTGCCATAAATTCCGCTGTAGCATTGGACCTTGCTAAATATGGCCATGCATGTCCAAGAGTGGAAACTAAAGACATAAACCTGCTGTTGCAAATGATGCTGAGAATCTACCCACTTCTTCAGAATAGGTCATCAGTATGGATCGGTAGGGGAACGACACTCGGGACGCACACCAATCGGCTGTTTGAGGAGGTGAGCATTGCAGCCTTCTTGCAGCTTACCATAAGCAGCTCTGTCCACTAGAATGGGACTGAGGTGCACCAAGGCCACGTAACCAATAAACATGGTCTAGGGTAAGCTGTGAGGAAGCAAACAGCTCACAGGTGTCAGACCTCCACCGATCAGATACTGATGACCTATACTGAGGATAGATCTTCAGTATAAAACTCTTGGAAACTCTTTTAAAATCCTCATGAACATAAAGTTGTGGTCCATCAGAAGTGTAACATGAAGCTTTTGGGCCTCAACCCAAAATTTGCACCAGCTCCCAACCTACCAAGTACTATGGTGCCTTTTCAAGCAGCAGGCCCTGGTGTGGCTTCTACCATTGTATCTCTATAACTACACCATCAGTGGTGCCAATGTTGGTCACCCAAAGTCAATAAGTTGTGCTTGACGATCAGGAACACAAATGATTACCTAGATAGCGCCTTATACAATAGGTTGTTGAAAAAGAGACCTCTTCAAAACCTACTAATCTATGGAAACAGAAGTAGATCTCAAGCACCCAATATCTATACTCCCATATATTTTGTACTCCCTCCGCCATGTGGCCCACGGCAAGCTTCAACATCTTCATTGCTTTAAGTTTCTACAACTTATCCACATAAATATATAATTGGCTTAAAGAACAAAAGTTTAAGATGCAGTTTGGGTCTTTATCACTTCAGAGAATCCAAACCCCCCGAAGAGCATGAATTAACAGTGAGATTCACAGCCCTTCAAACGACCGGAGTGAAGTTGCTTTAACAGCCTCAGGTTTATGGCCGCTCTTCTTGTAAAACAATCCTTTCATCCTTAATGCCTTTGGGAGGAAAGTGACATTAATTTCATCTCGAGAAGCTGCTCATACAGACCCGTTATCCTTCTCTAAGCAGGTTATATAGGGTGAGTGCATGCTAAAATAGATGGAGTCAGGGATATTTTGTGCATGATGAGGCCATCATCTTGAGCAACTTAGAGGATCCAGTTGGCGTTGACTCAAATCTGGTACTCCAAAGATAGAAACATAGAAACATAGAATGTGTCGGCAGATAAGAACCATTTGGCCCATCTAGTCTGCCCAATATATCTGAATCCTATGAATAGTCCCTGGCCCTATCTTATATGAAGGATAGCCTTATGCCTATCCCATGCATGCTTAAACTCCTTCACTGTATTTGCCGCTACCACTTCTGCAGGAAGGCTATTCCACGCATCCACTACTCTCTCAGTAAAGTAATACTTCCTTATATTACTTTTAAACCTTTGCCCCTCTAATTTAAAACTGTGTCCTCTTGTGGTAGTTTTTCTTCTTTTAAATATGCTCTCCTCCTTTACCGAGTTGATTCCCTTTATGTATTTAAAAGTTTCTATCATATCCCCTCTGTCTCTTCTTTCTTCCAAGCTATACATGTTAAGGTCCTTTAATCTTTCCTGGTAAGTTTTATCCTGCAATCCATGTACCAGTTTAGTAGCTCTTCTCTGAACTCTCTCTAGAGTATCTATATCCTTCTGGAGATATGGCCTCCAGTACTGCGCACAATACTCCAAGTGAGGTCTCACCAGTGATCTGTACAGCGGCATAAGCACTTCACTCTTTCTACTGCTTATACCTCTCCCTATACATCCAAGCATTCTGCTGGCATTTCGTGCTGCTTTATTACATTGTCTTCCCACCTTTAAGTCTTCTGAAATAATTACTCCTAAATCCCTTTCCTCAGACACTGAGGTCAGGACTGTGTCAAATATTCTATATTCTGCCCTTGGGTTTTTACGCCCTAGGTGCATTATCTTGCACTTATCCACATTAAATTTCAGTTGCCAGAGTTCTGACCATTCTTCTAGTTTTCCTAAATCCTTTTCCATTTGGCGTTTCCCTCCAGGAACATCAACCCTGTTACATATCTTTGTGTCATCAGCAAAAAGACAAACCTTACCATCGAGGCCTTCTGCAATATCACTTATGAAGATATTAAACAAAATTGGTCCCAGTACAGATCCCTGTGGAACCCCACTGGTAACATGACCTTGTTTTGAATGTTCTCCATTGACTACAACCCTCTGTTGTCTGTCACTCAGCCACTGCCTAATCCACTCAACAATATGGGAGTCATGCTCAATGACTGCAGTTTATTGATAAGTCTTCTATGTGGGACAGTGTCAAAAGCCTTACTAAAATCTAGATATGCGATGTCTACTGCACCTCCACCGTCTATTATTTTAGTCACCCAGTCAAAAAAATCTATAAGATTTGTTTGACATGATCTCCCTGAAGTAAACCCATGTTGTTTTTCATCTTGCAATCCATGGGATTTTAGATGTTCCACAATCCTATCCTTTAATAGGGTTTCCATTAATTTGCCTACTATTGATGTCAGACTCACTGGTCTATAGTTGCTCTATTCCTCCTTACTACCTTTCTTGTGAATGGGCACGACATTTGCCAATTTCCAATCTTCCGGGACGACTCCTGTTACTAATGATTGGTTAAATAAATCTGTTAACGGTTTTGCCAGCTCACCACTAAGCTCTTTTAATAATTTTGGGTGTATCTCATCAGGCCCCTGTGACTTATTTGTCTTCACTTTAGACAGCAAACTTAGAACATCTTCCTCTGTAAAGACACATGCATCAAATGATTTAATAGTCATCCTTTCTAGTGGAGGTCCTTCTCCTTCTTTTTCTTTTGTAAAAACTGAACAGAAGTATTCATTAAGGCAGTCGGCTAGCCCTTTATTCTCTTCTACATACCTTCCGTCCTTTGTTTTTAATTTAGTTATTCCTTGTTTTAATTTCCTTTTTTCATTTATATATCTGAAGAATGTCTTATCCCCTTTTTTCATAGACTGAGCTAGTTTTTCTTCTGCCTGAGCTTTAGAAGTTCTTATAACTTGCTTGGCCTCTTTCTGCCTAATCTTGTAGATTTCCTTATCTTCATTGCTCTGGTTTTTTTTATAATTACAAAATGCTAGCTTTTTATTTTTAATGATTTGGGCCACTTCTGCTGAGTACCACAGTGGTCTCTTCCTTTTTTTGCTTTTACTAACAAGTCTAATGCAATTTTCTGTTGCCTTCAATAATGCACCTTTTAAGTAGTCCCATTTCTCCTGGACTCCATGTAATCCGTTCCAGTCTGATAAGGACTCATTTATGACTAATTTCATTTTTGAAAAGTCTGTTTTTCTAAAATCTAAAACTTTTGTTTTTGTGTGGTGGGACTCTTTCACAGTTCTTATATTAAACCACACTGACTGGTGATCACTAGATCCCAAGGTTTCGCCGACAATGACATCATATACCGAATCCCCATTTGTGAATATCAAATCCAAAATGGCCTCCCTCCGGGTTGACTCCTCAACCATTTGTTGTAGGGATAACCCCAGTAGGGAATTTAGAATATCTGTACTCCTGGTAGAACTTGCTATTTTGGTTTTCCAGTTTATATCTGGAAGATTGAAATCTCCCATAATGATAACTTCTCCTTTCATTGTCATTTTAGCTATTTCTTCAACTAGTAGATCATCTAGTTCTTTAACTTGACCAGGTGGTCTATATATCACACCTACACGAGTTACTGCATGATTAGCAAACTGCAACGTAACCCAAACGGACTCTATGTTGGCCTCACCAACTTGTATTAGGTCCTATATAAGATGATGAGATAGATCAGAACATGCGGAATGGTTTACAAGGACCATCCATGTATCTGTCTTTTGTTGTTTGTTGTCATGTATCAGACTCATGTGAGAAGAAACCAACATTTAGAGTTTTGTGAGATGAAATATCCACCATGTTATATGGCTTAACATTGTTCCCAAAACTCTTCACATCTATCTATCTATCCTGCGGAGCCGATGCAGAGGATGGGAGTGGTAGTGGCCCTGATGAGATGTTTTGTCATGGTGTACTCCCTCAGGCCATCGCTCCCTGGGGTTTGTTTTAGTGAAAATGTGGGTTGAAGGCATCAGGTAGACATAAGAGATCAAGAAACAGCTCTCTTTACTGAGTGCTAAGGATAACTTGCGGTACATGCAGCAATAATAAGTACAAGGTGAAGTCTCTGTCACCAGATGATGAGCTATGGTGGCTGATTTGATGGCACACAGAAATATGCTAGTCGACAAAGCCTCTCCCTCTCCTAATTCATCTATACTATGGCTATTAAGCTGGCACCTGTGACTGTAGGTGTCCACTACGTAATGCAGGCTTTCCGATTTGTCTATCCTGCTCTGGGGTGATGTCTTAACTCGTTCTCCCCCGCCTTACAGGGACTTGGGTTATGGTGATGGGTGTCTTAACTCGTTATCCCTCACCTTGCAGCAGTGTGTAATACCGCCGACGCGACGGCCTTTTCTTCGTCTGCCGCGGTCCTTGCGTTCCACCGTGGAACGCGGAAGACGCGCGGGGGCTCCAGGTTGTGACGCGGCGGCTGCGTTCCACGGTGGAACGCGGAAGTCGTCCGGGCCAATCAGAAGGTCCTATGGCACTTCCTGGTTCTATTTAAAGGGGCTGGTGAGGCGGCATGGCGTGCTGTGATTGTAGTCGGTACGCCTGCTGCCTCACCACCTGTGTATGAGGACGTCAAGAGATCGAAGCTTGCACGTCCCCCTCACTCTCATCTGGGAGACGGATCCGCACCGCAACCGGACCCGCTCCAGCTACCCCGCTGACATCTGCGAGACGGATCCGCACCGCAACCGGACCCGCGCCAGTAACCCCGCTGACATCTGCGAGACGGATCCGCACCGCAACCGGACCCGCGCCAGTAACCCCGCTGCCATCTGGAAGACGGATCCGCTTAGGAACCGGACCCTTCTCATCTCCTCTCTACCATCAGGAAGACGGATCCGCTCTGCCCTGAAACTACAGTCTCCAAGGGAGTCTCCACCATCGGATAGCCGCTGCCAATCGCAAGTACCCTCTCTGTGAGAGAGCACCTCTCCTTACTTACATACTGGCTGAGATAACTGTGTAGGTCTCTTGTTGAGTGGCCTCTGTTAACGCCGCGGCAGCTGCCACATTCTCGTATGCTAAACACCTACCCACAGTCTATGAAGCAATAGTACTGCGCCGACCAGAGTTGTTTTCTTCTGATCACGTGATGGTAGAATCTCAAACTCACCGTTGAGGTTGTGAGTGACGCCTGAGATTCATATCTGATTGATCCTAGTAAATCCGCAGTTGAGATCCACTGTTGAAAAATTGTAGGCGTGACAGTATCACAGCACCTAGTAAAGATGGATCCAGCGGAACTCGCTAGACATATGGTTTCTTTGTCCCAGAGAGTCGAGACCCTGTCTGCCTCCGTGCAGGACCTGCAGCTGGAGAACCAAAGATTGCGTACTTTGGTTAACCAAAACGCAGGTGCTGCACCTCCCAGAGAGGGACCGGAACCCAAGATCTGTGCCCCCGAACCCTTCTCCGGGGATAGGAAACTATTCCGTCAGTTCATAAGTTCGTGCAGACTCATGTTTGATCTGCGGCCACGCACTTATTACAATGACCGTATAAAGGTTCTCACCCTCATTTCCTACCTTAAAGGGGAACCCCGAGCCTGGGCCGAGACCTACTTTGATGAAGAGGATGAGGTCCTAGATTCCTTCCCCAGATTCATGGAGGCCATGGCACTCCTCTATGATGACTCCAGTAAACAATTGACCGCAGAGACTGCCATCAGAGCACTCAAACAAGGCCGCCGACCAGTCGAAGATTATATAGCCGAGTTTAAACGGTGGGCCAGGGAGACGGAGTGGAATAATCTCAGCCTTCGTAACCAATTCCGCCTCGGCCTTTCGGAGGCCTTGAAAGATGAGATTGCCCGAGATGAGTTACCTCCCACCTTAGACGACCTTATCCAACGCTCTGTTACAATTGACCGCCGCCTCCGTGAACGGAGAGCAGAGAGAGTCTTTACCCCCACACCAGCTGTAAGAGGAGCCAGATCTACCCCTAAAGAGGAGCCAATGGAGCTAGGAACCTTGCGAGGACCCCTCACGCCGGCTGAAAAGGCCAGGAGACGCACGCTGAACCTATGTCTCTACTGTGCCTCCCCTGACCACGTAGTAGACGACTGCCCGGCGGTTAAAAAGAAGACAGAAGGTAGGGAGATACATATCTGTAAATTGACACATAGTCTCGGCCACCGCAATTCTTACATATACATTTCTCTCAGCTTACAGTGGGATACCGAGAGGATTATCATCAAGGCCATGATAGACACCGGAGCCTGTGGCAACTTTATAGATTCACATCTGGTTAAATCCAATAAAATACCCCACACCTTGAAGCAGAAACCGGTCTCAATTACTTTTTTAGATGGGTCCACATCCCCTTCAGGACCAATCTCTCACCACACCCAACCATTACTCGTGGCCTGTGGAGAGGGTCACATCGAACACCTTATGTTTGATGTCATCTCCTCTCCCATGTTCCCTGTAGTATTGGGGCTTCCCTGGATTAGACTGCACCAACCTTCTCTCCTCTGGCCTAAAGGGGAGGTACAGTTGGATTCCCACTACTGTACCTCCACTTGTTATCCAAACACTGCACTCATGCAGATCGCTCCCACGGGGATACCTCCCCATCTCGCTGAATTTGAAGACGTTTTCAGCCAATCGGGTGCAGCCACACTTCCCCCACATAGACCCTATGACTGCCCTATTGACCTCATTCCAGGCAGTCCTCTTCCTACGGGCCGCATTTATCCGCTTTCCCAACCAGAATTAGTCCACCTGAAGGCCTACTTAGACGAGAACTTAAAAAAAGGGTTTCATAAGGCCCTCAACCTCACCTGCTAGTGCAGGGATGTTCTTTGTGAAAAACAAAGATGGCGGATTAAGGCCAATAATTGATTATAGAGGTCTCAACAAGATTACCATAAAAAACCGCTACCCTCTTCCACTCATCCCCGAACTGATCGAGAGGTTACAATCATCTCGTATTTTCACCAAACTCGATCTCAGAAGCACATATAACTTGATCAGGATCCGGGAAGGAGATGAGTGGAAGACGGCATTCAGAACCAGATACGGACTGTTCGAGTACATGGTAATGCCTTTCGGGTTGTGCAATGCCCCGGCAACGTTCCAGCATTTCATTAACGACATCTTTCGAGATCTGCTGGACGTCTGCGTAGTAATCTATTTGGATGACATTCTGGTGTACTCAGACAGTCCTACCGACCACAGGAGGCACCTAAGATGGGTGCTGTCCCGTCTTCGGGTCCACTCCCTTTTCGCTAAATTAGAGAAATGTATCTTCGAACAGCCTTCCATTTCCTTCCTGGGATATCACATCTCCCCCCAGGGGATTCAAATGGATCAGTCCAAAGTGGAATGCATCCAGGCCTGGCCTGTGCCCCACACACGCAAAGCACTCCAACGATTTCTAAGCTTTTCCAACTATTACCGGAAATTCATAAAAAATTTCTCAGAGATAGTAAAACCCTTGACAAGACTAACCAGTACCACAATACCCTTTACATGGTCCTCCGACGCCCAAAAGGCGTTCGAAATACTCAAACAGAGGTATACCTCAGCTCCCATACTCCAATTGCCCAACCCCGATTTCCATTTCGTTCTAGAGGTTGATGCTTCCCACCTCGCCATTGGAGCAGTTCTATCGCAACAACCATCCCTTTCTGAACCCTTTCACCCAGTTGCATACTACTCCCGAACTCTTAATACTGCTGAAAAGAATTACCCCATTGGGGAAAAGGAGCTGTTAGCTATTAAGGATGCTCTGGGCAACTGGAGACATCTTTTGGAAGGAGCCAAACATCCCATCATGATCTACACTGACCACCGCAATTTACAGTTCCTCAAAACTTGTAAAACCATGTCTGCAAGGCAAGTACGGTGGAGCCTTTTTTTTGATCGTTTTGATTTCCATATATCTTACAGACCAGGTTCCAAAAACACAAAGGCTGACTCCCTCTCCAGGTTATACGAGGAGAGTACTGACGCAGAACCTCCTGCCCTACTACTTCCGGCAAACCGGTTCGTGGGTCTCACCACGGGATTCAAAGAGCTCTTGAAACATACTCCCTCTGAAGGGGATCCTCCTGCTCCTCCGGGGTTGACAACAGCCGATGGATTTCTTTTCAAAAACGACAAACTTTACATCCCTCCTAGAATGCAACCATCTGTCATTCGACTCATGCATGACACACCCCTAGCGGGCCACCCAGGCATCACCAAAACCTTGGAGCTTGTACGCAGAAAATTCTGGTGGCCAGACATGACCAAATCCATCCACGAATATGTCTCCACCTGTGATGTCTGTGCCTCTACCAAAACCGACAGAAAGCCTCCCTATGGGTTACTGATGTCACTGGAAACACCCACCAGACCTTGGCAGATGGTCTCTGTCGATTTTATAGTCGACCTCCCTCGCTCAGAGGGTTGCAACACCATCATGGTTACTGTCGACCTACTAACCAAAATGGCTCACTTCTCCCCACTTAAAAAATTACCATCATCAAAAGAAACCGCCCAAACTTTCCTCAGCCAAGTCCTTCGATTGCACGGTTTACCCTCCATAATTATTTCCGACAGGGGCAGTCAGTTTGTATCAAAATTTTGGAAGGCACTTTGCACAGCCCTCCAAATTGATCACAGAATGTCAACCGCATACCACCCACAAACTAACGGCCAAACAGAGCGAGTAAACCAGTGTCTAGAACAATACATTCGATGCTATTGCAGCCATCTCCAAGATGACTGGTTCGATCTACTGCCTCTGGCCGAGTTTGCATACAACAATTCAATGAACTCCTCCACTCAATACTCTCCTTTCTATGCAAACTACGGTTTCCACCCCACCAACCTGCCCCCTGATTACTTACCCGGGAACGTTCCTGCAGTTCAGGACTATCTCAAATGTCTAAGAGAGACTTCCCTTACAATACAAGGTAACCTAAAGACCGCAAAGGAGCGACAAAAAAGACATTATGACACTCGACACTCTAATCCCCCCGCATACTGTGTGGGAGACATGGTGTGGTTGTCTACGAGAAATCTCCGCCTTAACGTGCCCACTAGGAAACTTGGTCGTCAGTACATCGGGCCATTTCCCATCGAGAAAGTCCTGAATCAAAATGCGGTTCGCCTAACTCTTCCTCCCGACTGGAAAATCCATCCCTCCTTCCATGTCTCCCTGCTTAAACCGTACAAACCTAACCGACTCCCCCTTAGAGCCTTCCCCCCTGGCCCCCCAATTCAGGTTCAGGGTGAGGTTGAGTACGAAGTCGACAAGATACTCGACTCCCGTAAAAGGGGATCATCTATATAGTATCTCATACGATGGAAGGGTTATACTCCTGCGGATGATTCTTGGGAAGACTCGCGGGACGTACATGCTCCTGGATTGACCCGTTTGTTCCATCGTAGGTATCCTGATCGGCCTACTCCCAGGGAGAACTCCGGAGGCGTTCCTTTGAGGGGGGGATACTGTAATACCGCCGACGCGACGGCCTTTTCTTCGTCTGCCGCGGTCCTTGCGTTCCACCGTGGAACGCGGAAGACGCGCGGGGGCTCCAGGTTGTGACGCGGCGGCTGCGTTCCACGGTGGAACGCGGAAGTCGTCCGGGCCAATCAGAAGGTCCTATGGCACTTCCTGGTTCTATTTAAAGGGGCTGGTGAGGCGGCATGGCGTGCTGTGATTGTAGTCGGTACGCCTGCTGCCTCACCACCTGTGTATGAGGACGTCAAGAGATCGAAGCTTGCACGTCCCCCTCACTCTCATCTGGGAGACGGATCCGCACCGCAACCGGACCCGCTCCAGCTACCCCGCTGACATCTGCGAGACGGATCCGCACCGCAACCGGACCCACGCCAGTAACCCCGCTGACATCTGCGAGACGGATCCGCACCGCAACCGGACCCGCGCCAGTAACCCCGCTGCCATCTGGAAGACGGATCCGCTTAGGAACCGGACCCTTCTCATCTCCTCTCTACCATCAGGAAGACGGATCCGCTCTGCCCTGAAACTACAGTCTCCAAGGGAGTCTCCACCATCGGATAGCCGCTGCCAATCGCAAGTACCCTCTCTGTGAGAGAGCACCTCTCCTTACTTACATACTGGCTGAGATAACTGTGTAGGTCTCTTGTTGAGTGGCCTCTGTTAACGCCGCGGCAGCTACCACATTCTCGTATGCTAAACACCTACCCACAGTCTATGAAGCAATAGTACTGCGCCGACCAGAGTTGTTTTCTTCTGATCACGTGATGGTAGAATCTCAAACTCACCGTTGAGGTTGTGAGTGACGCCTGAGATTCATATCTGATTGATCCTAGTAAATCCGCAGTTGAGATCCACTGTTGAAAAATTGTAGGCGTGACACAGTGTTCCTCACAGTGGAGATGGATTTGGGGTTTTAAGGCCCTAAGGAGCAGGAGCTGATGGAACATGCTCCCTGTCACCTCACTAGCCTAGCTAGCTCTCCCCTCCAGTACCACCCATACACCATCTGCTAGTAAAACAGTACATGACAAAAGCATTAAAAACCAAACAATTTAGCAAATACCCTAACTCGGGTGTTGCATATCTATCTATCTATCTATCTATGTATCTATCTATCTATCTATCTATCTATCTATCCATCCACCTGGATCCATATTGCTCACAATTATACAGACCTTTTTGTCTTTTTGACTGCTCTGTTTGTGATTTTCTCATTATCATATTCTATTAAAATTTCTCCTTGGTCAGCAGACTGCCACTTTCTTTCGTTTCCTGATATTATTGTTTCCACGATAAAACAGCAGTCATTATAATTAACAAGTAATTAATTTCATGCTTCTGGTGGAAGTAATTGATTTTTGCCCGATTTGTAGAATATTCCAGAGTACACATCACTTAGCAGCTGATTAAAATATCCATTTCTAATCTGCATTTCTCTTTCTTAATCACTTGCCTCTTTGAAGATAATATAAGTACCTGAACTTGTTTTGATGTTTTTTTTTCATGTTTTGACTGGAGATGTTATATTAATGATTTAATTAGATAAAAATCAACAACGGAAGCTTAGAAAGTTCTGCCTGAAAAAAAGTTTTAGTACGCCTTTTTCATGAATATGCACAAAGTACTAAACTGCAAATACAATAAAGTAACTATTATTCACAACTAACCAGCCTATTCATAACATCTATCTATATCCTATCTGTGTATCTATCTAATATCTATCTATCCATCATTGTCTGTCTATCTATCGATGTTTTTTCTTTCTTTCTCCTTATCTGTCTATCTAATATCTGTCTAATCTATCTATCTATCTATCTATCTATCTATCGATATTCTTTCTCTTTCTTTCTTTCTTTCTTTCTTTCTTTCTTTCTCTCTCATTATCTGTCTGTCTATCTATCTAATATCTATTTGACTATCCGTCTAATCTATCTATCTATCATCTATCTATCTCCTATCTATCTATCTATCTATCTATCTATCTATCTTTATATCTATCTCATATCTTTCCCATATCTATCTATCTATCTATCTATCCATCATTGTCTATCTATCGATATTCTTTCTCTTTCTTTCTTTCTTTCTTTCTTTCTTTCTTTCTTTCTTTCTTTCTTTCTTTCTATCTTCCTTTCTCATTATCTGTCTATCTAATATCTATTTGACTATCCGTCTTATCTATCTATCTATCTATCTATCTATCTATCTATCTATCTCCTATCTATCTATCTATCTATCTCATATCTATCCCATATCTATCTATCTATCTATCTATCCATCAATATTTTTTCTTTCTTATCTATCTATCTATCTATCTATCTACTATATCTATCTCTGACATATTACAGGCCAGGACGGGGGTCTTGGGTAATAACCAGTCTTTATATCTTTAGATTGCTCTTGTGTCAGCCGGAGAGCAGCTGACATCAGAAGAGGCTTCATCCAGAGATGTTGTACAGAGGATGAGAGGTGCCCAATCTCCGGCCGCTGTCACCACTCGTCCACCGCAGGTTCCATTAGTCCCTTGATTGGATGTTTTGGAGATAAATGCCAATATCTCTTTTACGGTAAAAACAAAACCAAAAAAATTGCATTGCAATTTATTCTGTTCGCTGCGCAGCGTTCTTGGAACGGGAAGAGTCCTCCATTTCTGCACCTCCACAAAGGGCTTCTGTTAGTCTTAAATCATACTTTTAGTCAGTGTTTATTTCTTTGCAGAGAAATCAATGCGGCGCCTGTCAGGAGCGGTTACCCGGCCCATCGCTCCCCTAATACCTCAATGCAGCCCCGTATCAGCAGAGTCAGAGCGGCGAGCAGATGTCAGTTTATCTGCTAATCACAGACAGCATCCAGCGGAGGGATATTACACCAGAGGCTGCTCCTTCCATCCTCTTCTAGGAGGGAGGCCGAGGAATGCGTTAACTTCTGGAGTCCATCTAAAGTCTTGGCCAGAAATTGCAAAATGATTGACAGCTCAGATGTAGCAGAGCCGAGTGCATCACAGCGTGTTATAGGACCTACCTGTTCACATCTGAACTTGCCCAGTTCAATGACATTGAAGAAAGGGATGGACCCAAACAGCGGAGGACCTTGTGTGAGAACAGTACGTGGATCCCTGACTTTTCAACAGAGGCCTATCCCCTTAGAACGCTCTAACAATGCACCAATCATCGCAAGAGGTGAGCTCTGTCCCTTTAAAGGGTTTTTCCAGAAGTAGAATATTGATGACGCATAATCAGGTTAAGCCATCCATCTCTGATTGGTGGAGGTCTGACTCTCGGGTGAGCACCGCTCCCTCCTCACCAAACACAGCGCCATACATTGCATAGTGGCCATGCTTGGTATTACAGCCCAGGCCCTATTCACTTGACCATGTGAGCGATGAACGTGACATCACATGGTCTAGGAGTAAACTGCAACGCTCACCGGAATGCTGTAGCCTCTTCCAACAGCTGAATGGTGGAGGTGCCGGGTGTCAGACCCCAACCGATCAGATATTGATCATCTATCCTGAGGGTAGGTCATGAATATTGTAATTCTGCAAAACTCCTTTATTGTGGACTATGAGACAATAGAAAGCTACTTTTAAGGTGGCAGCGGTCCCTCTCACCTACTGGACCCCTATGCAATTGCACATCAGGTAAGTCCACCTTTGAATTCTGGACCTCAGGCAGAGTCCAAGTCCGTAATTACAAAAAAGTTTTAAAAAATTCAGCTCTGCTACAGTTGAATCCCCACCAATCAGATATGTTTACACTATCTTGCGGACAGTGGATACACCTGTATCTTGGGACAACCCCTTTAAAGGTGACCAATGTACCCTCTACTAGATAAGAGCATTGCTCACCGTGTCAGATCATGACTACCCTGAGCTCCTAATATGACAGACATGTCTTTTTTGAAGGGCGCCAATACTTTTGCATCGGCGTCCCGAAACATCATTCTACACCTCTGCCACATTACCTTTCTCACGGATAGCTAGAAGGTTTGTTTTTCTTTACATCCTCCTCGCCAGACGCTTTTCTACATTTTACTTTTCTGGCAATTTTCTCTTTTTACTGAACGCGCCGTGAAGTCTTGTGTGTCAGCCCCAGCAGATAAAGCGCCTCATTCATACGCGACGTCGTCCTCGGCTTCATCGAGAGCAGAACATAAAGCGGAGATGAAATGGATGGAAAAGGAGGAATTACGGTTAAGTGCTGTTTACACAATCCCCGCTTGTCTTCCTGAACTGATAGAATCCGCTTTTAGCATCAGTGACTGAGCACCTGCCGCGAAATTTTAGGCCTTGTCCTTGTTTCGTGTTGACAAGACATAATCCTGAAGCTCTTCCGCAATCATACATAGTAACAGGAGGTAACGAGAGGAAGAGAATGATGGATACAATGTTGCCAAACACAATCCTCCGCTGCTCAGACCTGAATCCCCAGAGCAGAGGCTTTTACTCTGCGTTATTCATGATGAATGTCACCTAAAGGGTTTGTGCCATAAAATAATTTTCACTCTAAATTGTATTTTCGTCAATTACTGTAGCGCCTATTCCTCCTTGGATTGATTTTTTTGTTTTTTTTTTACCTCATTTGCAGTTTTCTCCTATCCCCCATCATTTCCTGGATGAGGCCTAGTCAGTAGGGGCAAACGCATGCACATATCTGCTCTAGTTCTGATGACTAAACACTCCCTGACCATTTCTTAGCAACTAATTACAAGTCTGCCAGACTTAAAGGGGTCCTCTCACTTCAACAAATGTAATTTATCATGTAGAGAAAGTTAATACCAGGCACTTACTAATGTATTGTGATTGTCCATACTGCCTCCGTAGCTGGCTTGATTTATTTTTCCATCAAATTATACACTGCTCATATCCAGGGTTTATGACCACCCTGCAATCCAGCAGCGGTGGTCGCACTTGCACACTATAGGAAAAAGTGCTGGCCTCTCTGGTGGCCGGGACATTGGAAGTGTGCATAGGACAGTGCTTTTTTCTGCAGTGTGCAAGCACGACCACCGCTGCTGTATTGCAGGGTGGTCATAACTCCTGGATATGAGCAGTGTATAATTTGATGGAAAAATAAATCAAGCCAGCTACGAAGGCAATATGGACAATCACAATACATTAGTAAGTGCCTTGTAGTTTTTCGGACTATAAGACAGACTTTTTCCCTCCAAAATTAGGGGGGACATGACTGCTTCCATTATTAAATCGGTCATCAGCATGCAGAAGGCGCCGGGAGCAGTGAGAGAAGCGCTGCACTGGCTCTACTCACCCTCTTTGGTCTTCTATCAGGCACTGTGCTGCACTGCATCCTGACTGCATATAGCGATAGGACGTAGTGCACATAGGTGCACATTATGACCTGACGCTGTCTGACATCAAGTCACAGTGCAATGTGAGCCGGAAGAAGAGCAGCAGAGACCTGGATCTGGAGAGCGCTGTCTGGAGCAAGCGAGGTAAGTTTATTTATTTTATATCTGTTCTGAGGTCTGATAGGGTCTGATCTAAAACTGATGGGGTCTGATCTGGGGCTGATGGAGGCTGGGCAGGAGGTCTGATCTGAGGCTGATGGAGCTTGGAGGTCTGATGAGGGTCTGATGGGGTCTGCTCTGAGGTCTGATGGGGGTCTCATCTAAAACTGATGGGGATCTGATAGGGGTCTGATCTGGAGCTGATGGAGGCTGGGCAAGAGGTCTGATCTGAGGCTGATGGAGCTTGTAGGTCTGATCTGAGGTCTAATGAAGAATGTGTTTCTGATTTAAGGAAAATAATTTTTTTCTTATTTTCCTCCTCTAAATCCTAGGTGTGTCTTATAGTCTGAAAAATACGATAACTTTCTCTACATGATAAATACCATTTGGTGAAGTGAGAACTCCCCTTTAACTCTAGGCTGGACATAATCAGCCATTTGGGATACATAGTGCAGAAAGACATGAGTTTTCTTTTTTGCATTGAAATTAGCCCTCACAGTGATCCACTGGGTCACCGCAGCTGGATCAACAATAGATTGCTTAGACAACATGGCTGTACAACTATCGGCAGTGAAAAGACTTAAGGTCTGCATCGGTTTTCAGCTTCTTAAAGTAAACAAGAATATTCCCATTCACTGACAGCAATCAGAGATTTTGAAAAAAGTTGATGAATTCCGATGGAATGAATAATATAAAAAAACTGTGATCTATGCATTGTACGGGGCAAATGATGTATTATCCTTTTAGTGCGGGCCATTATCGTTGCAGTGACACCAATTATGGGTACTATTTTTTACAGATTAAAGGGGTGTTCTGGGATTTTAATAATAATGGTTTATCATTAGATTAGGACATCAATACCAGATAGGTGGGGGTCCTATATCCCACATCCCCACCAATCAGCTGTATCTCTAATGCTGGACGTATACAGCTTCACCCATTGTGTGGTGGAAGTGTAGCTGGCCAGCTAAGACCTGTCCCAGATTGCTAATATAGCGTGTGTGTTTATACAGCTAGACCTGCCAATAACCTTAATACAGTTCCTATGTTTGTGTGTTATAGACAAAGCAGAGTTATTTACAGAGACTTCATGTTTGGATGTCATATAACTGTTATATTTTGTGTTCACAGAAGCAGAAAAGATAGAATGCCTTTAAGATTCATTATATAATGTAAGGTAAGCTCAATGACACAGCAGAAACAACAGAAAGCATAAAGTTAAACTGTTGTTGCTGGGCAGGAGTCTTGACCAATCACAGCCATCCTCACACACAGCAGGAGTGATTTTTGTACTTATATATTTTTTTCATCTGCACATTGTATTATTTTGTGTAAGATGTACTTGTGGTGCATGTGGTCTGCTCCGGCATCCTCCATTGTATGCTTTTTTTGTTGGGGATTGCCGTTCTGCGGACCGCATGCGGAGGAATTGCTCCCCCAGTTAAAGATACGCTACAGTGTCTGGGTTTGGAGCATTTCCAAACCCAGAGTTTTTTTCAATCACAGCCAGCCTCACACACAGCCTGTGTGGGAAATCCCCTAGCAGGAGCTGCTAGAATCATTACACCAGAGGAGAAGAGCTGAACAGACATTCACTCCACTAAGAGCTGTGTTTTATGGAAGCAGAGAGGCCAAAATAAGTATTTAGAACAGTTATATTCAATAGTTCCTATTGTTAATATAGTGATTATAACTGTATACTGAACCAGTTATATGTGTGTTTACTTACAGTTCCACCAAATTCAAATTCCATATTGCAACCCAAATTGCATACAACCATACCAGATCATACTCAACCAATCTGCAAATAGCTACTGCTAACTGCATACTGCAAATTGCGAACAAATTCAGCAAGTAGAACTATTAGTTAGACCTTAGATATACCTCTCAGAGAGATCATAAAGTGCTTAAATAACTTAAAGTGAGAGTACAGATACTGAACCACCATCTTATACATACCGCCATTTTATGAATCTTTATGCAACACGTGTTTTGTACATGGACTATCTGCTGCGGAGGTGGCAGTATTATATGAAGAAAAGTTGAAGTTAATAAAGAAGTTATTTCAAGCATTTGGTGTGCTCTTTAAACCTACTTTTTTCATAGAATGGCGCTAGAGGAATTACAGAGTAGCAGACAGTCTGGTTAGACTAAAAGTCAGAGATATCAGAATTCTTCTAATGCCACAGCGCAAAAGGCACTTTATACTTCTGCGCCTGCCACAGGAAGGACCTGGTGACTTCCCATCGAAGTAAATGGTTACCGGTTGCAACAGTGGCTGCAGTACGCCGCTGTTCCCCCGCTTACCGCCGTGGACCTGGGCACAGTGCTCAGCGGTGATTCTTCCGTCCACCACTGCAGTCCTGGACTCTGTCGCCTGTACGTGCTGTGGTGCTGAGGATTTTGCTCCATGGGTTCCAATCAGCCCTGGCTACAACATGCTTGTTGCTGATGTCTGGTTTCACTGCCCTGGGGGAAGCACGCATCACTCCCTGGGCTTCAGGGGTTGGGTCATGTGACCTCACTGACGAACCCAGGCTCTCCAGCAAGTATTAAGGTGGCTCGGCCACCTTCCCAGCTGCCTCAGTGTCAAGGTCCCTGTGCTTGCTAAGTTCCTGATACTCATGTGTGCTCCTGACTTACGCTTTGTTCCTGGACTCTGCTTCTCATCTGTTCCCTGCCTGCTTGCATTGATCCTCCTGTTTCCGACTTGGATTGCCTGACCTGTACCTTTGATGCTTGCCCTGACCTTTCGCCTGTCTGACTACGCCTCTGCTTCATCCTGCACTGTTGCTCCTGGTAATGACCTCGCCTGTCTGACTACGCTGTACTGCTGGTACCTACTCAGGTATCTCCTGGTCCGCCTGGACCAGCTGCCTCTGACTCGGGGACTGCTCTGGAGTAGCTCCAAGCAACTACCCTAACGGCTCAAGTCTATCCTCAACATCTAAGGCTCTAGTGAAAACCAGGTAGTTGCTAAGACACACCCCTCCAGAGTATAGCCATTCAGTGGCACAGTGGGTTCACACCCGCTGATCTGTGACACTAAGTATGGATGGAGCTGTGTAGTTGCAGCACTACAGCTACTTTGAAACAGCTGATTGGGGGGGTGCAGGTTGTCAGACCCACATTGATCTGATATTGACCTATCCTGAGGACAAGCCTTCATAACATTTTTGGAATGCCTCTTTAAAGGGGTTAAATGGCTGGGATTAGAGTCACTGTATTTTGTCTAATTATGGTGGGTTGGTGGGGCCGATAGATCCAGGAAAACCCCTTTAATTCCCTGATTATTATTACACGAGCAGTGGAATATTGGGAATAAAGGAGTTGGTTAACATTATGATTAGATTTTATTTATCACCACATGAATGGAGCTGATTGATGAGACAGAGAAAACAAAGGGAGCGCCGAAATGTGGGGATTACTCCAAATATAAACTGATTAGTAGACAAACAAAGCCGAGAAAGTGAGATGAGAATTGTAACGAGGCGATAGCGGGGTTACCGGCATAAATTATCTGCTTAGGATTGTTCAGTGGGAGCTGGGGAACTCTTCTTATCAAACCACATGATACAGTCCGGCGCTGCGGAGGATGCTAATGAAGATCGAGCGTTTAGTTAGACGTAAATTCATTCCTATTTAACAACGTTAATAAGCAGCGGAGAACAATTAAAGGAGTAACTGACATGATTTGAAAACAATTTATAGAATGTCTGTGCAGCTCTGTTCACACCAGGGTCAGGGCTTCCATTTCTTGCAAAGGATCCGAATGGTGACCGTGACACATAAACCCCATGACTTACAATGTGGTCCAGCAGGGTTCGTGCAGAGAGCATAATGTACTCACATTACCCTAACATATTAAGATTTGACATACATTTCAGAAGGGGTGTATGGAGCAGCCTCACTGCAAAGGTTGTCTCAGTGTGTAGGAATGACGAGTGGTATGTCGCGGCCTGAATAGTTGTGTGTGTCACGGTGCTCCTACCTGGATACTGTCGCTCCCCAGGGTTAGGCTCCGTACCATTCACAGAAGAGAGTTGTACTTAGTGGAGAATGAGTCAAGTCCAGAAAAGACTAATTCAACAGTTTTACTTAAATAAACTTGCATCCAGACAATACTTATTCTTTCTCTTGGCAGGCAAACTTGGATACCTTGCTTTGCTTTTCTCTGCTGTGCTACTCTCTGGCTTCAGTCTGGTTGCGGGACTTTATGACAGTTCTGGTGCCTTTGAGTGGGGTGCCTTTTGCTGTTGACCCCCTTGTGATACTCATTCTATAAAATGCAAGGAGTCGGTGTGCTCTATGAGCTGCTTCCTCTGGAAGACTCCTGCTGCAGGAGGAGAGAGAGGGGCTCCCCTCACTGCGCCATGTCTTGTCTGTTTCCAATTCTTCTATCGACTACTATAGCTTCCTGCAACCCCGATCTGGTTAGGAAGCAGGACTAGCCCAAAAGGGGGAAGAATGGAATGGTAAGTTCCATTCTACCTAAGATCTCTCTCTGCCAGATACACTGCCACCTGCTGGTGAACCAGGCACATTATATGTAATATAATACATAAGTTACATAGCAATAATATTAAGGCACAATATCAAAGGACCTGTAATTAAATATACAGATGACATTATTTGCTAACCATTAGAGACAGCAGCAGGGTGTAGGAATGGTAGTGCCCAATCTGAGGTACTGCACATACATGGCAGGGGCTGTTTGTGTTATACAAATGGCACCCACCTAAGCAGCTAAGATTGGAGATAATTCTGATCCTGGCTATTTACCTCCCACAATACCTGGGGTTAATATAATGCATCTGAATGGTTAGAAATATGGAGGAGGTACCCTCAGTCCCCCTGATTCCTCCCTGTGACTCAATCACTGAGTGTTTTTAATGGTAGCCATTGGTCTAGTGAAGGAACCCAGGCCCCCATGTTAGGACTGCTATAGGATGATAAGGTATTGCTTTATATTGTACAAGTCCCATAAGGGGACAAAAATGTAAATAAAAAAGGTCAAGATTTTTATGCTGATGACTAGATGTGACAGTCTGAATATGAGTTACTGTCTGTCATTCCCTTTTTCCCATGAAATAAGATCGCTAAGAATCCACTGAGTAAAATATCGCTGGTGTTGCATAATAATCCACACAGGAACCAAAGCTTACTGCTGGAACAAGACACGTTTAATGGAAAGCAAGGGCATTCAACAGCATCAAACTCCTCCTCTGAGCCAGCGAGACAATGGAGTTTTGGAAACTCATTTTACAAAACAGGGGCTTGGTAACATGGCTTACAAGCAATCACTGTATCTTTTCCAAGACAAAGGCCAAAAGTGTTATCTTGTGTATTTTAATTAAGTAGATCAGTCTTGTGGTTAGAAGCAGACTGAATGTCTCGAAAGTGGGTGTACACATGTCCTTGATACACATAGATGTCTACGTCCATTGTTAGGAATAGGTATCCACGGGGATTAAGTAGAAGGGAGGTAAAATAACCGAATGGTTACTGGGGAGTTCTTCAGACTAGAGATTCGAAGTGGAATTCGATCCGAATTTCAGGAAAAATTTGATTCACACCGAATCCAAATTTTCTCACATTTCGTAGTAACGAATCACATTTTTTCCTAAAATGGCTGCTGCACATGTGATGACATGGAACAAGGAACTCTGGGAATGAGGGATCACCCATAATGCCATGCATACAGCCAATCAGCAGCCAGCAAGCCCTGTGATGTCACAGCCCTATAAATAGCCTCAGCCATCTTGGATTCAGCCATTTTCCAGTGTACTTAGTGCAGGGAGAGACGTCAGTGGGCGCTAGGGACAGTGCTAGGAAAGATTTCATTGTGCTCAAAAAACTATTTACAAGTGCAGGGTTCAGTAGGGGAGGTTACAGCCTGGGTAATAGGAACAATCCTATTAGACCTTGCTGCACTGATTAGGGATCCAAATTGCCATTATACAGCTCTGTAATTCCAGCAAACCGTTCTTGTTATTGGGGTGCAAGTGCTGTGTGATACCGCCATTAACAGGGCTTATTACAAGGAAATATTTCTGTGTCTTATTTGCCCTTATGCTGTGCAGTAATATGTTGTAAAGCATTTTTTGGCTTGTATTAGTGGGATAAAAGGGCTTATTGTAAGGGACTCTGCGGTTTTGGTTCCCTTGCGGGCAGATACGGTGGGGCGTCCGCATGGGCGCCAGAGGGGAGGGCTGAGGGGATCTCTGAGGCAGAATTGCCGGGCTGATGGCAATACGTCGCGGCCGGTCCTGCCTCCGGTGTCTCCTGTGGGTTCCGTTCCGGCGTCCATGCTGGCACAATCCCGTGCCCGTGCCGAGGCTGTTGGGCGTCCGCGTGCACGCCCAAGGGGTTATTCGCAAAGGAATGCGCGTCCGAGTGTGCGTGCATCTTATGCGCTACGTCGGCCACTAGCAGGTAAAGCATCTGTGCATAAATTCAAAGTTGATTAGGGATTTGCTGCACAGGTGCTAATGAGTAGGATCATCGCATGACCTATGAGGTTCTGACAAGCAGCACTCTGTGATTGGCCAGCAGGTGTTTAAAAGGTGATCTCTCTGGCTGATCAGTGCTCACTGTTATCTCTACAACCTGAGAGTATGCTGGTTCAGAGTCACTAAGTTTGTTCCATGCATGAACTCTGTGGGCCAGATTTATCATTAGCTCAGGTCAGAATAATGGAGTGAAAAAGTCCCAAAAGCTAAAACTGCGCACAAATTTGCGACTTTTTTCTGCTCTGCACTATGCTCGCCAGTTTTTTGAAAGTGGGCGTGTTTTCTTATGTAAATGAATCTCTAGACAGATTTACTATTGGGACTATTTAAAAAGTTGCAAAAAGTTGCAAAAAAGTCGCAATTTCAATCCAGTGAGGACCATGCTTATCTTATGAGACTTTTTAATAGAACATGCGACTTTTTCAGAAAAACGTGCGACTTTTTCATAAAGATGTGCGACTTTTTTATAAAAACGTGCGACTTTTGTAAAGCTGCATACTGACGGATAAACTGCTACCGTCAAACCACATTTATTACAGTCTTAAAGGGCCGATCATAAATCTGACTTGGCTAAAACTGACTTTAGCCATATGTGAAAGTGGAGTGAGCTGTCAGAGTCATGATAAATCTGGCCCTATGTGTCTCCATTTAGTGAATGCCTCTGGAAACCTCGTCTCTGCTCTACAGTTGCACCGTGTGTGGCCTCGGATCGGACCTTGGATACTTCACCGTCTCATCCTTAGGTATTTGGTTTCACGGACTATTCTGTATGAACCTTAGCCTGGTCTGGCTTTTCTCTGACGTTTTCCCACAGAGGTTATTATTTGGACTACATTATTTCTTTATGATTTCTGGCTTGGACTTTACTGCTGTGTTTTCAATAAATCCACGTTTGTTCAGATCTTTGCCTGGTTGCTTGGGGTTCTGCAGCATTACAGAACAGTGAGCCCCAACTTCCAGTTATTATTGATCGTATCCGACAGCAGCTAGTGGAATTGACCGGAGCAGCGAACCTCTTGGTCCAACACAGGATAAACACAGTGGCGTAGCTAGAAATGACTGGGCCCCACAGCTAATTTTTGAATGGGGCCCCCCTACCCCAGAAATTTTTAGCAACCCCTTCCTTTCATGCCTCCCTTATTCCTGCGGCTAAGAAAGATCTCTCTCTCTCAGACCAGGCCGGCAGCTGTTCTATCCGTTTTCTACACTGTCTATACTGTCACTGTATAGAATTTCACTGTTCAATACTGTTGAGGGGGCCCTGACAAAATCTTGTAGTCCTCCTTCTCCTGGATGGGCCACTTCTGGGTCAGGGCCCCAAAGCAGTTCCCCTATAGTTACGCCCCTGGATAAACATCTCTGCTGTGAATATTAATAAGATCCATGCACAACTGACAAAAGTCGGGGATGAGCTTAAAATCCTCCTCAGGGGAGGCCAGGGTTTGCCTGACCCGACTTCAGCAGAGCGCCCAGTGGAACCCAAGATACCCCTACCTGAGGTTTTTTCAGGTAATAGGCAGGAGTTTCTCAACCTCTGTGACTCCTGCCGCTTATACTTTGAACTTCGCCCTGTATCATCGGGTAATACCAAACAAAGGATCGGCATAGTGATGTCTCTATTGAGGAAGAACCCGCAACACTGGGCCTTTAACCCCCAGACAGGGGATCCCGCATTTGACTCAGTAGAGGCCTTCTTTTATGCTATGGGGGCTTTGTATGACGACCCAGATCGCACTCGAACTGCTGAGACTCAACTGGAACACCTCCAACAAGGACGACGCACAGCGGAAGAATTTGCTGCAGAGTTCCGTCGCTGGGCCACCTTTACCAACTGGAGGGATGCTGCTCTTCGCCACCGGTTCCGGTTGGGACTCTCCGACCCTGTCAGAGATCTACTATTATCTCTACCATCTCCATCATCTCTAGATGTGGCAATCCAACAAGCAATCGACGCTGATCGTCGCATTCGAGAACGTCGTCTGGAGCGGGCTTCTCATTCAGTTTCTTCCATCCCATCTCCACGACCCAGTAAACCGGCTGAGGAACCCATGGAACTGGTGTCTTTGCGTCTTACCCCTACGGAGAGTGCTTGTCGCCAGAATGAGGGTCTTTGCTTATATTGTGGAGGAGTTGGGCACTGACTAAAGAAATGCCCTTTACTATTGTCGGGAAATGACAAAGCCTAGTGGAGATTGAGGAGAATCCACTAGGTACTCTGCTTCCTCCTCTTAAAAGAAGTCGTCTTCTCATACCTATTACTATTGAGTGGCAAGGGAATAACCATCTTATCTCCGCCTTACTTGACGCGGGAGCTGCCGGTAACTTCATTGACTCTTCCCTGGTCCAACGACTACAGATCCCAGTCTTCAAACCGGGAGAAGCCATTTCCGTCACCGCTGTGGATGGGTCTCCCCTTCAAGAAGGCCGGTCGTTGTGGATGACACCTGGGTTGCAGGTAAAGGTAGGGGCTGGTCACCAGGAAGTCTTAAACCTTTTAACCCTGGACATGCTATCCACTCCTATGATTTTGGGCCTTCCCTGGTTGAGACTTCATAATCCAGTTGTGGACTGGCGTTCCGGACAAATTTGCAAGTGGAGTTCTGACTGCTTCACCAGGTGCATTTCCCCGGTGTTGCTACTTGCATCCACAGAAGTGCAGAGTACGTTACCCAAACGCTATCATCACTTCTAAGACGTGTTTAGCCCACAAGGGGCTGATGTGTTACCTCCTCATAGGCCATATGATTGTCCTATTAATTTGTTGCCAGGTACCATGCCACCCAGAGGGCATCTGTATAATCTCACTGGGCCAGAAATTCAGGCCCAGCGAGAATATATAAAGGAGAATATTGATAAGGGTTTCATCCGACCGTCCACTTCTCCTGCAGGGGCAGGATTCTTTTTCGTGGAGAAGAAAGACGGCGGATTGAGACCCTGCATTGATTTTCGCGCCCTCAATTGAATCGGTACCCCCTTTCACTTATTGAAGATTTGTTTGCTCAGGTGGCAGGGGCCCGGATTTTTACCAAACTCGATTTGAGGGGTGCGTACAACTTAGTACGTATTCGTAAGGGTGACGAATGGAAGACCGCATTTAATACTAGAGACGGGCATTATGAGTATCTTGTGATGCCTTTTGGTCTCTGTAATGCTCCCGCAGTCTTCCAGGAGTTCATCAATGATGTCCTCCGGGATTTCTTGGGTAGATTCGTGGTTGTCTATTTAGATGACATACTAATCTACTCATCAGACTTGCAGACTCACCAGGGTCATGTTTGTCAGGTTTTCCAGAGGCTGAGAGAGAATCACTTGTACGCCAAGCTCGAGAAATGCTTGTTTGAAGTTAAATAATTGCCTTTTCTAGGGTATATAGTCTCTGAACGAGGATTGGCGATTGTGGCGGAACCCGCCTCGCCACTGGGCATTTGAGAGGACTGGCTACCCGCCTCCTACCTGCTGACTATGGCCCCTGGTAAATTTGTACGTTTGAATGCAATTTGGGCATGTGGTATTTTATATTGCTGCTACTGGCCCTTTAAGGACCATCCGTGGACATATTATGACTTTTAGGAACAATGCCCTTTAAGACTGTGTAGCAGATTGCATTCAGGCTGTCTTAAATATTATGTATGTTATTATGGGTTCGGTTAAATTGTATTGCGATGTATTGTAAACTGTATATATCTTGCTCTTACTGTAATGTTTACTATGTTAAAGGCATTGCTGTTCTGTGCATCTTCTCCTCCCCCTTTTTCCTGTCCCATTGTTTCCCCAGCAAGGTGTTGTCTCAGGGACACTGGGAGACCAGTTTAAACCAGCTGCTCTGTCCCTCCTAAATCTCCCATCAGCCCTTGCTATTGTCGGCCCCCACCCTTCCTTGTACCATAGTCCTCCATGTGCCCTATTGTATGTAAATGAGGCTGTTGGGGAGGGGGGTTTAAAGTAAGGTGTGCTATGTCTAAATAAAGTCTGTTCCTGTTTTAACCCTGAAAGTGAAGTGTCATCTCATTCTTGGGGGAGGATTTATGGTATGCTGTTCCAGTTTGACTGCTAGGAGCGTAAACCTATTCGTATGGTTTCCTATTTAACTGTCTACAGCATTCATATGCTTGAGAGGATTTATATGCTTCTTCGGTTCGGTGATTGTGGGGTCTGCCAGAGTGCTTGGAAACCTCAGGAAAATGCTAGGAGCATCCATCAACAGAGGTACTCAGTCGGGGTGCCAGGTGATCCGTTACAGCGATGGACCCCTCCAAACTCTCAGGTGTCCTGGACTGGCCTCAGCCTAGAGATCAGAAGGGATTACAGCGTTTCCTAGGTTTCGCCAATTTCTATCGAAAATTTATTAAGAACTTTTCTGCGGTAGTGCTGCCTCTCACTAACCTCATTAAGAAGGGGATGAACCCTTCTGAGTGGACAAAAGAGGCCGGCGAAGCCTTTGAGAAGCTAAAGCAAGCCTTTTGCTCAGATCCAATCCTCACTCATCCAGACACTTCTCGACCTTTTTTCCTCGAGGTTGACACCTCTGAGGTCGGAGTGGGGGCGTTCTGTCTCAGTACTCTGGAGATCCTGAGAGGCTTCATCCTTGTGCCTTTTTCTCTCGGAAGCTCTCTCCAGCCGAGCGTAACTATGATATCGGTAATAGAGAGCTTTTGGGGGTTAAGTTGGCCTTTCAAGAGTGGAGACATTGGCTAGAGGGTGCGGAACATCCCATTACGGTTTACACCGACCACAAGAACCTTGAGTATATCGAAGGGGCTAAGAGATTAAATTCTCGCCAAGCCCGCTGGGCATTGTTTTTTACCCGCTTTAATTTCCGCTTAACCTATAAACCAGGAACCAAGAATGTCAAAGCGGATGCTCTTTCCCGTTGTTTCCCTGAAGCCCCTTCTGGACATGACACTGAGCCAGAACCCATTATTCGTAGCCGCCTTGGACACCTCAGGGATAATGGAGGATCTGTCTTCACTGCTCTTACCTTTACAGGTGGAGAGCCCTCCTAACAAACCGAAAGGTCGGCTGTTTGTGCCTTTAAATTTCAGACTCAGGGTTTTGCAACAATTGCATAATTCTAAGTCGGCCGGGCACCCGGGGATAAAGAAAACCATATCCCTTTGTAAACGTCATGTCTGGTGGCCCAAGATGCTTTCTGATGTCAAAGCCTATGTCCAAGCATGTAGTGTCTGTGCTCGCTGTAAATCATCTCGGTCCGCCCCTTCTGGTACTTTGCTCCCTCTGTCCATTCCTTCGGCCCCGTGGGCCCACGTGTCTATGGAGTTCATAACGGATCTGCCTAGGTCTTCCGGCTGTATGGTAATTTGGGTAGTGGTGGATCGTTTTAGTAAAATGGCTCATTTTATTCCACTTCCTGGATTACACGGGGCACCGGAGGATATTGTTTCAGATAGGGGAGTTCAGTTTATTTCCCGTTTCTGGCGTTCCTTCTGCTCCCGTCTAGGGATTAAGCTGTCATTTTTATCTGGTTTTCACCCAGAGACTAACGGGCAGACAGAAAGAATGAACCAGACCCTGGAACAGTATCTCTGGTGTTTCGTGTCAGACTGCCAGGAGGAATGGGCAGCTCACCTTTCCTTTGCAGAGGTGGCTTATAACAACTCCGAACATGCCTCTACCAAGATGTCTCCGTTCAGGTGCGTGGGGGGCAGGGATCCAAGACTCTCCTCTCTGGCAGGGGCCTCCACTGACTGTCCAGTGGTGAATCAATGGTTACAGGATAGACAGCCCATTTGGTTGTTGACACAGCAGAATCTTCGTAAGGCGGTGGCACAACAGAAAGAAATCGCTGACCGCCATCGCACTGCGGAGCAAGAGTTTAAGGTAGGAGATCCAGTGTGGGTCTCCACCCGAAACATCCCGTTGCGTCAACAGTCTGCCAAACTGGGGCCTAGATTCATTAGTCCCTACCCGGTTATACAAAAAAATTAACCGGGTGACTTACAAGGTTGCTCTTCCTCCGTCGATTCGAGGAGTGAACTCCTTTCATGTTTCACTGCTCAAATCGGCGGCCGAGTCAGCTCCCTTCATTCGAACTCCAGCTCCGGTGGAGGTTCAGGGGGAGATGGAATTTGAGGTCAATAAGATTTTGGATTCCTGCTTTGTCCAGAGATCTCTCCAGTATTTAGTGGACTGGAAGGGATTTGGTCCAGAAGAGAGATGTTAGGTACCTGCCCACCAGGTTCATGCGGAGGAATTGGTAGCTACTTTCCAACGTGAGAATACGGGTAAGGTCTTCTGAGCCGCCTCCTCGAGGGGGGGGGTAATGTTTTGGTTCCCTTGCGGGCAGATACGGTGGGGTGTCCGCATGGGCGCCGGAGGGGAGGGCCGCGGGGATCTTTGAGGCAGAATTGCCGGGCTGATGGCAATACGTCGTGGCCGGTACTGCCTCCGGTGTCTCCTGCGGGTTCCGTTCCGGCGTCCATGCTGGCACAATCCCGTGCCGAGTCTGTTGGGCATCCGCATGCACGCCCGAGGGGTTATTCGCAAAGGATTGCGCGGCCGAGTGTGCGTGCATCTTATGCTCTACGTTGGCCACTGGCAGGTAAAGCATCTGTGCACAAATTCAAAGTTTATTAGGGATTTGCTGCACAGGTGCTAATGAGTAGGATCATTGCATGACCTATGAGGTTCTGACAAGCAGCACTCTGTGATTGGCCAGCGAGTGTTTAGAAGGTGATCTCCCTGGTTGATCAGTGCTCACTGTTATCTCTACAACCTGAGAGTATGCTGGTTCAGATTCACTAAGTTTGTTGCATGCATGAACTCTGTGTGTCTCCATTTAGTGAATGCCTCTGGAAACCTCCTCTCTGCTCTACAGTTGCACCGTGTGTGTGGCCTCGGATCGGACCTTGGATACTTCACCGTCTCCTCCTTAGGTATTTAGTTTCACTGACTATTCTGTATGAACTTTAGCCTGGTCTGGCTTTTCTCTGACGTTTTCCCACAGAGGTTATTATTTGAACTAAATTATTTCTGTATGATTTCTGGCTTGGACTTTACTGCTGTGTTTTCAATAAATCCATGTTTGTTCAGATCTTTGCCTGGTTGCTTGGGGTTCTGCAGCATTACACTTATTAGTTAAAATTACAGCCCTTTTTGGCGTGTATTAGTGGAAAAAAATAAGGGCCTATTTGCCGTTCAGCGGTGCTGTTATATGTTCTAAAGCCCTTTTTGTTGTGTATTAGTTCAAAAGAAAAATATATTTGCTGTTCAGCGGTGCAGTTATATGTTCTAAAGCCTTTTGTGGAGTGTATAAGTGGAAAAAAATAAGTGCCTATTGGCCGTTCAGCGGTGCATTTATATGTACTAAAGCCTTTTTTTTCCGTATTAGTGGCACAAAAAAAGTATTTGCCGTTGTGTGGTGCAGTGAAAAAAAGTACAGCCCTTTTTGGTGTGTATTAGTGGGGAAAAAAAAGGGCTTATTAGCCGTTGTGTGGTGAAGTAAGAAAATTACAGACTTTTTTGGTGTGTTTTAATTTTCTATTTATTTATTTGATCTAACAGTATGTCAGACAGAGAAGTGCCAGGCCCTGCACAGGAAAGTGGCAAGGCCTAAGTGTTTCTGGCGTAGGCACAGGTCGCAGCAAAGTAAAGGGGCATGGCAGCAGGAGTCGCAGCGAGAGGCCTGAGCTCCCATTGTCATCTAGCGGTCGTGTCTTAACCAGCAACCCAGCAGTTCTTGAATGGTTGACTCGGTCGCATCTCAAGTGACATCAGACACCCCCAGCCAAGAGTCGGTGGGTTTGTCAGACACAACCCTTAGTTGGCATGGCCCGGGAGCAGGCCCTGTGCCCTCACCTGTCCTCAACCTGCCTCTGTCCTTTTCTGTTCCCTCAGCCAGAGAAGTATTATATGCTGTGGACTCAGCCCCACTATACAGCGAGGAGGAGTTACTACAGGACAGTCAGCAGCTACTGGCCAGTCAGGATGTGGAGGAGACATCCGCCGCTTTCTCCGCTAGGCAGGCAAGTAGTGATGAGGAGAGTGACATGGGAGCTGGTGTTGCGAGCGGTGAGGCTCCTGACCCAAAGACCGTTGGGGAGGACATCAGTGACGTGCAGACAGTACTCGATGATGATGATGTAGCTGATCGCACTTGTGAGCCGGGTGAATTAGGGGCTTCATCATCTCCGGGAGAAGAAGGTGGCAGCTTGCCCGTGAGGCAGTGGCGGAGCCAGAAAGTCGCTAGCATGGCCAGGAGTCAGCAGGGTGGCGGCAGTGGGAGATCGGTAGCCAAACGTGCCCAGGGTAGACTACCCGCTTCGCAGGAGCCTACCTGCCTGGAAAGTAGTGGTTCTGGGGTTCACGGAAGCAGTGGCGGTAGTAGTCAGTCAGTGCGGAGTGTTGGGGGTAAAATCACCTACTCGGCAGTGTGGCCGTTTTTTGTTAAGCCGCCGGAGGAGGTGAACATGGCCATTTGTGGAATCTGTGGGCAGAAGATGAAGCAATGCCATGGTGCCAATGTTGGCACCACGGCCCTGCGTCAACATATGCAGTGTCACCATAAGGTGGCCTGGGAGAACTGTGGATCCGATGTGGTGGTCCAGCCTGCCGCAGCAACCGCTGCATCACCCAGTGGCACGCACCCGGTTTCAGGCAATCAAGGCTCAACCACCTCAGATGAAGGGAGCTGTCTGTCCTTCCCATCATCTGTTGGTCCTGATGATCCTGCTCCTCTTCCTCATCATCAGTTATTCTGTCAGCAATTGATCACCGAAGCGATTGCCAAGAGACAACAGTATGCGTGCGCTCATCCAACAGCGCAGAAGCTGAATGTGCTCCTGTCTAAGTTGGTGGTGCTGCAGTCCCTCCCTTTCCAAGTGGTGGACTCTGCACCTTTCAGAGAACTGATGGCTTGTACCGAGCCGAGGTAGAGAGTCCCAAGCCGTAATTTCTTTGCCAAAAAGGCAGTACCAGCCCTGCACACACATGTAGAGCAGAAGGTGGGCCGTTCCTTGAGCCTGTCGGGGTCTGCCAAAGTGCACGGCAGCGCCGACGTGTGGAGCTATAACTACGGTCAGGGACAATACATGTCCTTTATGGCCCACTTGGTGAATGTGGTTCCTGCACAGCCACACCAGCAACTTGGCCAGGTGACGCCGCTTCCCCCTCCACGTTCTCACGCTGTTGGTCCTGCGACAATGTCCGCCTCTGCCTCCTCATCCTCCACCGTGTCCTCAGCATCCACTGCAGGGACAATTCACAGTGCCCCACCAGCATACCACATGTGCAGGGCACGGCGGTGTCACGCTGTTCTGAACCTTGTTTGCCTGGGCGAACAGAGTCACACTGGGGAGGAAGTGCTCCGTGTCCTTCATCAAGAAATCGAATCCTGGCTTTCTCTGCAACAACTCAAAATCGGAACCATGGTGACCAACAATGGGAAGAACATGGTGTCGGTGCTGCTTCAAGGAGGGCTGAGCCATGCGCCCTGCATGGCACACGTGTTTAACCTGGTTGGTAAGCAGTTCCTGAAGTCTTCCACCCATCTGCAAGACATCCTAAAACTAGCCAGGAAACTTTGCCTGCACTTCAGCCACTCGTACACTGCAAAGCACACCCTCCTTGATTTGCAGCGGCTGATTTGCAACATTTCCACCTGTTGGAATTCCACCCTCCATATGTTGGACCGACTATACGAACAGAGAAAAGCCATACACGATTTCTTGATGATCCAAGTGGACAGGAGTACTCCTCTGTGAAACTTCGATGTCAGCCAGTGGCAGCTCATGCGTGACACCTGCCGTTTGCTCAGGCTCTTTGAGGAGGCCACATTATTTGTCAGTCACTAGGAATACAGGATGAACAACGTCATTCCACTGCTTCATGTCCTGGAACAGATGCTGGTAAATCTGGCTGGTCAGGGGACTGAAGACGTGGCACCTAGATCTCATGGTCACATGAGCCCTGTGGGGGCTGAACAAGAGAAGGAGGAGGACATTGGAGCACAAGCAATGTGTGGCCAAATGGGTGGTTTTTACACACAGGAGACAGGAGAGGAGGAGCAGCCAGAGGAGCTACAGAGCGAAGAGGAGGTAGAGGACCCAGACACACCATGGCAGTATGCAGTGGAGATGGAGGCAGGGAGTGCCTCCGAGTCACTTGCACAAATAGCCCGATGTATGCTCACTTGCTTGCACAGTGACTAGTGATGGTCTTGCAGTTCACGGCGAACTTTGTGCGTTAACGATACGCCGAACATGCGAACATATGGAGATGTTCACGCACGCCATATTTTTTTGCATTGCTCCGAACTTTTTTTTAAATCAGATTGTTTTTATTGAGATTTTCAAAGCATTTTAAGAGACAAAACAGTCCCCTCCCCCCCCATTCCCAAGCGTCCTAGATCCAAGGAGATCTCCAAAAGTCCCTTCCATTAGGAGTCCGATCCTGAAAAGCAATAGTGACTCAAAACAGTTGGAAGTCCGGTACATAATTCCCAAACACGTAATACATATCGCCAATCCGTGCACATCAGCATATTACAAGACAACGTAATAGATCATATACACCACCTCTTACCCTAAAAGACTATACCCTAGTCCCACTCTCATCTACCACCCCTCTCCCCCTCCCAGTGAGCAATGACACCAATGTCCCCCAAGTGTGACCTCAAAAAGCATAAGTAAAACCGGGGTGGTCTGGACTCCAGTAGTTATTTAAGCAACGTTAATCTACAATATTGTAATATTGCCTCCACCTACCCCAAATCTTCTCATACTTTTTGCATTGCTCCGAACTTTGACCCATGACACATCCATCAGGTGGGACAGGACAGCCAATTGAGACATTTCAGCATATGGACACCCCCCCACCCTATAACAGATCCCAATCTGGCAGCCATTTTACATTATGTGTTTTGCCAGTGTAAAGAGAGGTTGCATTTTGGAGCAGACACCAAACGCTAGCTAATAGGGCCACAAAAGTACTTTTAAGGACTGGTAAATTTGTGCTATTGATAGGTGTGATACACAGAGGGGTGTGATAGAACCCATAGAAAGTATATTATAGTGCATTTGTATGCTTCCAGAAAATACTGATGGAGGCCTGCTATATATCAGCTTCCACAAAATAGTGATAATAATAATAATATGATAGAGGTTTTCCATATACCTGCGTCCACAAAATACAGATTGCGGGTTTTGGTATGCCTGCTTCAACTAACAACTGATTGAGGCCTTCCATATATCAGCTGGATATATGGAAGGGCTGTGGCCCGCCATGTGTGCGATTTCCACCAAGGTGACCCGCGGGTCATTAAAGTCAATGGTATTGAAGCAGTTGCCCCCCCAAAACGTGGAGGTGACTGGGACAAGATCATATTACAGCGGGAAGCCCGTTGGATCTTTCTCCTACGGACAGTCGCACCGACGGGCTTGAATGAACAGTTGAATTTTAGCTGTTTTCTGTGATTGAATCAGCTGGGTCTGGTTCCGTTTTGACAGATCCCCTGTTCATTCAAGCCCGTCTTGCTAATTAATGTTATTGAATTGGCTAGGTCCAACCTATGTATCCATCTATATATACCCTGTTCATGGTATCCAACTGTATTTGACTCTTTCTTTAATTATGGAGTACATAACCTTTTCCATCTACTTATGTCAGCAGCATATTCATTGGCCACAATACTAATGTACTATTGTTTGACATTGCCCAGATATCCAATCTTGGTCTATATCAGACCAGTAGCCTAAATACTGATTTTATTGATGGTCCGATTGCGGACCAATACGCTGTGGCAGCGGGGCGAGTTCTGATCACCTTGCCACCTAACAGCGTTAATAGGCATGAGTGGCATCACCCTCTGTCCGGAGCGCCGCTGTCAATTCAGCCGGCAGCCGCGGCGAGATTCAACGATGCCGCGCATGCGCAGGAAGGAGCCGTCATCCAGGGCACTTCCGTGCGTCTCAAGCCTCGCTCCTGTCTCTGTAATGGGCGCATGCGTGGCGCCTATGTGCAAGCGCACGGATGCGCCCATTGGCCTTACCATATTGTGGGCGGCGGAGGCGGCAGCCAGGTAACTATTTAAATATGGTGGGAACGCCAGTGGGGTTGGCGTCCCAAGTGCAGTCTTTCTGTGCATCACATAACTGCAAGTACCATAGTCTCTCCATCTATAGAGACCACCCTAGGAGGTGTCCACCATCTGGCCATACCTCCACTACTGGCCGACGAACTTTGTCAGGCTGGTCTCTAGGGATTGAGGACTTATTTAATACCCATTCCTAGTGCTCTTCCCTTCATCTCCCCTGATGAACTGCTTGATATACTTTTTTTCAGGCAGTGAAACATGCGTGTAGGGAGCTTTTTCTAGATCCTTTAGGGACATATAGTATTATCTTTGAGGGACAGGTTCCGGACGGGGTCGTTCTTGTAAGGACGAGTGCCCTGTGGTGAGGCTCCTACCTATATCTAGTGTTAGGAAATAATTGTCAGTCAGCCATAGGGCCTTTACAGGGACCCTGCACTCTTGTGTATCACTGCCTGACATCACTTTTTCATTTTTCTACATGAAGAAGCCTCTACTGGAGCTTTGTCGGGGGTGAACGATCCGTATCCTGTCTCGCGGTACCGGTAGGACAATCGGTTACTGGTGCCGCCGTGCACCATTTGAGTGTATTTATGTATTTTTCATTTGGGATAGATACCTAGGTGATTTCTAGTGTATACCAACATTTTCTATCCCAAGGTTTGTCATTGCACACTTTATTTAGGAACTATTCTATGTTTTATTTGCATTATCATTAAATGTTATATTTTAGATTACCCACCTCCTGAATCATATATCAGCTTCCACAAAAATAGTGATAGAGGTTTTCCATATACCTGCGTTTACAAAATTACTGCTTGAGGGTGATATACCAACTTCAACTAACAACTGATGGAGGCCTGCTATATATCAGCTTCCACAAAATAGTGATAGAGGTTTTCCATATACCTGCGTCCACAAAATACAGATTGTGGGTTTTGATATACCTGCTTCAACTAACAACTGATTGAGGCCTTCCATATATCAGCTTCCACAAAATAGTGATTGAGGGGTTTGATATATCTGCTTTCACAAAATATTGATTAAAGGGTTCTATATACCTGTTTCCACAAAATACCGATTGAGGGCTGCAATATACCTGCTTCCACAAATACTGCTCTTCTCTAGGGACTTTGGCACAGGGTCATTTTGAAAATGACAGGCAGAGGAAGAGGCAGGCCGTTCCGCAGGGGTGGTAGAGGTCGGGCAGGTGCACCAGGCCGGAGCCTAAGTGGGAAGTAGGGGAAAGTGCGTGCGATTATGTCAAAGGACGCACCAGAGTTGGTTGAGTGGATCACTCAGCCTTCCGCTTCTGCACCCTCCTCATCCTCTGTATCTGCATCCTCCTCACTCTCTGCTGTGTGCACCCCCATAGACACCACCACCACCACCACCATAGCCCCTCCACTCGAGTCAGAGGAATTATTTTCCCATCCATTCCCAGACCTTATCGATGCGCAGCCATTCTTGGCATCGGATGAGGAAGAGGAGGTAGCAACGGCCGCCACCCAGCGGTCTGACGACAGTACCTAGATCAGCCGAAGAAGGGTGGTCCCCACTGTTGCTGCCTACTTCGAGATCTCTAATGTCAGTGGTGGTGAAGGTGACGATGATAACGTGTCGATTGATGTCAGGTGGGTGCCCACAGGAGAGGAAGAGGAGGGGAGTTCAGATGGAGAGATGGAGCAGCAGATAGGGAGGAGAAGGAGGAGAAGCAGGCAGAACTTGCAGTGCACAGGAGGCAAAAAGCAGACTGCAAATGTATCTGGAGCGAACCATCTACCATGCACAGTCACATCTTGCGCTCCCAGGACACCGGCACATGGCTCTGCAATGTGGGCTTTTTTTTTACTTGTCAGCTGCTGACAATAGTGTTGCCATCTGAAGCCTGTGCTGTCAACGCATAAGTTACGGTAAGCCCAACACTCACCTAGGGACGACCGCCTTATGAAAGCACCTGGCCTCCCATCACCGAGCCCAGTGGTAGCAAGCAACGCCGTCAGAACCCACAAAGCCACACTCCTGGAGCTCCACGCTCCTCTATCCTCCCTTTTGTCCTCCACTCCACCTTCCACCGTGCTGTCGTCGCATTCATCTGGCACAAAGCCGGCTTCCGTGGCCCAAATCTTCAAGCGTAAAAAAATGATAATGCCGGATAATCCTCTTGCCCAACGGCTGACCGCTGACTTGTCAGAACTGCTAGCCCGCCAACTACTGCTGTATAAATTGGTGGACTCGGAGGCCTTTAGAAAATTTGTGGCCATTGGCACACCGCAATGGAAGGTCCATTTCTGAGCTATATGGCCTAGCAAACATGGGCAGGGAAGGTACATAACTTTTTCTGCCCACTGGGCGAGCCTTTTGACAGCCGTCAAGCATGTAACTAATGGCACCCCCTGTGGATTTGGTGCTACTGCCACGGATTGCATGCAGGCCTGCCTCTTCTTCTCCTCCTCGGCTGACTCCTCCTTTTCCACTGCTACCACCTCTTCTGCTGCATCCCCCAAGCTCCTCAGAACCTATTTGACGTGCCAGGTGAGACGTTGCCATGCTGTGCTGTGGCTGTTGCGCCTGAAAGCCAAGAGCCACAATGGTCCTGCACTGCTTTCAGCTCTGTGGTCACAGGTCGATTAGTGGCTAACCCCTCTAATTTTGACAGTTGGCAAAGTGGTGTGCGACAACAGTGCCAATCTGCTGAGCACGCTGAAACAGGGCAAAATGACACACGTGCCATGCATGGCACACGTCCTGAACTTAGTCGTGCAGCAATTTGTTGCCAAATACCCCGGGGTCCAGGACGTCTTGTGACAGCCCACGGCACGCTGAAATTGATAGTCTGTTCCAGCAGAAACATGCCGTTAACAACTACCTGTATGAACTCTGCAGCAGGACAGGTTCTGGGGAGCTTGGTTTCTTTTCACTGTGCCAGTGGCTGCTCATGCAGGATGCATACAGACTTCTGCGACCATTTGATGGGATCACCAAACTGGTCAGTCGCAGCCAGGGCACCATCAGTGACATCGTACCTTACGCCTTATTTCTGGAGCGTGCATTGCATCGTGTCATTGATCAAGCCATCGAGGAGCAGGAGCTGGAAGATGAGAAGTCGCAATTCTAAATGAATTCCCAGGGGGTGCTACTTCATGACAAGTCAGCAGGAGTCTGAAGAGGAGTCAGAGGAGGATGGTGGCTGTGGGGAGGAGTCAGAGGAGGAGCAAGAAGAGCAGGGTTTAAACTTTTGAGGGATCCCAGGTGTTGTCCGGGGCTAGATGGAGGAGACCAAGTACAACATTCTCCTGGGTGATGAGCAGGAGCCAGGGCGCTCCACCGCTTCCAATTTAGTGCAAATGGGGGCCTTCATGCTCTACTGTATGAAGAGGGACCCCTGTATAAAAAGCATAAAGATCAAAGACCTGTACTGGTTGGCAACGGACGTAGACCCCCAGGTACAAACACAAAATGGCGGACATGTTACCAGCATCACAGAGGGCTGTCAGAATGCAGCACTTCCAGGCCTTGCTGCGATAGATGCTGCATTATACTGTTGCGGGCACTGGCAGAGGAATTTCCACCCACAGCGAAACAGGTGCGGGTACCAATACTACCACGCCAGCAAAAAGAGGGCGGTTTGACGATGTGTTGGTCTCTTCGGATATGAGATCATTCTTGCAGCAAACACATCAACAACCGCTCTCCAGATCCAGCCTCAGGGAACGCCTAGACCGACAGGTGTCCGACTACATCGGGTTAACGGCCGATATGGACGCTCTGAGAAGCGAGGAACCCCTGGACTACTGGGTGTGCAGGCTTGACCTGTGGCAAGAGCTGGCACAATTTGCCATGGAACTCTTGGCTTGCCCCTCGTCTAGTGTCCTGTCCGAAAAGGACGTTCAGCACAGCAGGGTTGATCGTGACCGATAAGCGCACTCGTCTAGCTCCAGACAGTATGGACTACCTCATGGATCTCGGAGGAATTGAACACCTGTGATGACCACGTGTAATTGAATTTCCTCATGCCAGCCCACACACATCCGCCACCACCCAGAACAAATATTGGTCCTTGCCCTATGTACACTGAGCAAAAATATAAACGCAACACTTTTTGGTTTTTCTCTCATTTTGCATGAGCTGAACTCAAAGATCTGAAACATTTTCTACATACACAAAAGATCCATTACTCAGCACCTTAATAGGCCACACCTGTGAGGTAGGATGGATTATCTCGGAAAAGGAGAAGTGCTCACTAACACAGATTCAGACAGATTTGTGAACAATATTTGAGAGTAATGGGACGTTTTTCTATATAATAAATGACCACCTAATTGTATTATTATTCGGGGGTAGGGCTAATATCTTTATAAAATTTTATAGATTCTAGTATATTATACTGTGCCCTGTATTTCCCAGTAGAAAATGATCCTTGAGAAACATAGTCCTCATCCCGGACCACCAGGACCAGGTAGCGCTCTGTCAGTACATGGCGGCCTCCCCTCCCCGCCATGCTGCTCCGCTGTGTACTGGTGCTTATTCTGACACTAGGACTGGGTTCACATCCTATTTTTGCCATCCATTTAATGCATACCAAAAATGTATGCGTTAACAGATGCCTCAGACTGATGCCATACAGTGGCGTCCGTTCACCATACAGTTCCATGGTAGAATTTTTTTTTACGTGAACGTATGAATTTTTTTAATGGACTCTGCAGAATACAAAAACGTGGAGTGCTGCACATTTGTATACATCAAACCGATAGGAAACAAAATTTTTCTAGGCTCCAGCAGGGCACATTTTTGAGAGTTTCCTTTTAAGGGTCCATTCACACGTCAGTAAGTGTTCTGCGGATCTGCAAATTGCAGATCCACAAAACACGGAAAATGGTAATGTGCTTTCCGCAACATCGCCAGCACTATAATAGAAAATGCCTAATCTTGTCCGCAATTGCGGACCAGAATAGGACATGTTCTATTTTTTTGCGGAAACGGAAACACGGATGCGGAAGTGCGGATCCACAGATGTGGATGCAGGCAGCACATTCCGGCCCCATTGAAAATGAATGGGTCTGCACCTGTTCCGCAAAATTGCGGAACGGATGCAGACTCATTTTGCGGACGTGTGAATGACGCATAAAAAATGGCCCCTGATTAAAATACATATTTTTTGTGGCCGATGTTCATCCATCACTAGTAGTAACAGTCGAATTGTCACCATTCGGCAGAGGGATGACTTCTGGCTCTACACCTTGTTGGACCCTCGCTACCGGTCCTAAATGGGGCCTTTTTTACACCTGCTGAGAGGGAGGACAAACTGAACTATTATAGAGACATCCTATGTAGTGAGTTTGCCGCTGCCTATCTGCACCATGGTCCATCCTCTTGCAGGTCTGACCTTGGGGGCCCTCTGCGCTCACGTTACTCTGCCATGGCTGCTGTGGCAGGGTGGGGGGGGGGGGTTAGGAGCAGTTCTAGCTCCATCAGCAGCAACTTGAGTATAGAGTCACCGATGAGCAGCTTTCTTTACCCGCCTAGTGAAGAAACTACTCACCAGTAGCAGCAGCTAGACCTGGACCTAAACCAGCAGGTGGTGGCATACTTGGACAATACCCTGCCACCCCACATTGAAGATACATTGGACTACTGGGCAGCCAAACTGGATTTGTGGCCGCAACTAGCAGAGTTTGCCCTTGAAAAGCTGTCCTGCGCGACCAGTAGTGTGGCATCAGAGAGGGTTTTTAGTGCGGCAGGGGCCATAGTTACGCCAAGAAGAACTCACTTGTCAACCCAAAATGTAGAGAGACTAACCTTTGTCAAGATGAATCAGGCATGGATCAGCCAGGATTTCCACCCACCAATGCCTGATGCATCAGACTAGATCATCCATGGTGCCACACCAACACTTTGACAAAAGAGAAAAGTTTATTCTGGCTACCTGCCTCAGCTACTATTCTAATTCTGCCACCCGTCTGATGCCACACATCCGATGCCAAGTGCTACTTCTTTCACCCACAATCTTCAGCTGGTACTCGTATTGCCACCCACCTCCCCACTTTGTCACTGGGTAACTCTGTGGTCTCCTGATGCTGCTGCCACCTCCTCACTATGTAACCTTGCCACTCTGTGGTCTCCTGATGCTGCTGCCACCTCCCCACTCTGTCACCGGGTCACTCTGTGGTCTCCTAATGCTGCTGCCACCTCCACATTGTCACCTTGCCACTCTGTGGTCTCCTGATGCTGCTGTCACCTCCACACTATGTCACTTTGCCACTCTGTGGTCTCCTGATGCTGCTGCTGCCGCCACCTTAACATTGTCATTGTTCCACTCTGTGGCCTCCTCCTGATGCTGCTGCTGCTGCCACCTCCACACTCTGTCATTGTGCCACTCTGTGGCCTCCTGATGCTGACACCACCTCCACACTCTGTCATTGTGCCGTTCTGTGGCCTCCTGATGCTGCTGCAACCTCCTGTGGCAATCGCAGCACTATGAAGTGCCTTTTGCGCTGTGGTATCGGAAATATTTAGGTATCTCTGACTTTTAGTCTAACCAGACTGTCTAATACTCTGTAATTCCTCTAGTGCCGTTCTATGGAAACAGTAGGTTTAAATAGCACACCAAATGCTTGAAATAACTTCTTTATTAACTTTAACTTTTCTTCATATAACACTGCCACCTCCGCAGCAGATAGTCTATGTACAAAACACGTGTTGAAAAGATATCACAAAATGGCGGTATGCATAAGATGGTGGTTCAACTGTTCAATCGTGTCATTCAACATAAAATAATGGATATATTTCTCTCTTGAGTATCTGTACTCTCACTTTAAGTTATTTAAGCACTTTATGATGAGAGGTATATCTGAGATTTAACTAATAGGTCTGCTTGCTCAACTTGGTTTGCAGTATGCAATTGCTTATGGTCTGGTATGAGCATTTCTCAGTTTGTATGCTTGCAATTTGGTGGAACTGTAAGTAAACACACATATAACTGGTTCAGTATACAGTTCTAATCACAATACTAATACTATAAACATTATATAACTGTTCTAAATACCTATTTTGGCCTCTTGTTCCCATTAAACTGAACTCTGACTGGAACTGTGTGTCTGTTCATCTCCTCTCTCTGGTGAGTAATGATTCAAGCTAGGGAAATTCCCCACACAGGCTGTCTGTGAGGCTGGCTGTGATTGGTGAAAACTCTTGCTGTGTGAGAATTTGGCTGTGATTGGTCTAGAGACTTCTGCCCAGCAACAACAGATTAACACTATGCTTTCTGTTGTTTCTGCTGTGTCACTGAGCTTACCTTACATTACAAAATGAATCTTAAAGGCATATTATCTTTTTCTGCTTCTGTGAACACAAAATATAACAGTTATATGACATCCACAACACAGTAAATAATTCTGCTTTTGTCTTTAACACATAAACATAGGAACTGTATTAAGGCTATTGGCAGGTCTAGCTGTATACACATATAAGCTATACTAGCAACCTAGGACAGGTCTTAGCTGGCCAGCTACACCTCCACACTGTCATTGTTCCACTCTGTGGCCTCCTCCTGATGCTGCTGCTGCCGCCACCTCCATACTCTGTCACTGGGCCACTCTGTGGTCTTCTCATGCTGCTTCCACCCTCCCCACTTCATGAGTGGGCCACTATTTTGCCTTTCAGCCTGGCTGACATCATCATTTATTTGACCCTTCTTCTTATCTGTCAGAAGGAAGGAAAAATGAGACGCACAATGCATCCTGTCTGTGTAGCAGCTGTAAGGCCTGTATGGTCCCATTAGAATTGGCTTATGATTTGGTAGCCAAAAGCAGGAGTGGGTACAAAACACAGAAGACATGCAAATATTCCAATCACGTGTCATCTGTTTTCGATCCACTCCTGTTTTTTTGGCTTTAGCAATACTGATGGATTACTGACCAAATGCTGTCCGAGTGAAGGCGGATGCTCAACAGACAGGATCAGTTTTTTGGGGGTTATTGTTCTGATGGATCAGAGGAAGGGCAAAATAATCAGTGACGTCAACACAAACTTACTGCTGACCCCCTCCCCACTGTCGGGGGGCTCTACTTGTATAAGTGTTTAAGAGAACAGGTTCTGTAGACATCTATGCTGATTCAGCTGACGATGGTGTAAAAGGAGTGCGCTTCTTCTTGACGCTGACATCGACCTGTAAGGCTGAGTTCATACTTGAGTTATTTGGTCAGTTTTGGCCCCGTGACTGCCCAAATAAGTGAAGTGTGCAGTGATTCTAAGAGTGATGCCTGTCATCTGCATGTCATACGGACTCACAGTATTATTTCACTACCACAGCAGACTCCCTATGCGTGTTACTGCAAGGCACAGTGTTCTACACCACTAAAAAGGTTCTCTGCAGCCAGGAAATAGCCTTTTTTTTTACGCGATTCACAGCGAATAAATTTGGATTGAACCACATTTTTCAAAACATTTGGCGAATCGGCCGAATCGAATTTCTGAAAAATTTGCTCATCTTTACTAATGACCTATTATATTGTAGCTCTGGAGGAGGTAAGGGGTGTGTGATATTGATGGTCTATCCCGAACATAGCCAATCAAAATCCTGGACAACCCCTTAACCCCACATTGATAGACCTCCACCAATCAGAGGATGATGGTCTATCCTTATGATACTGCATCAGTGTTAAAATCCAATAAAATACTATTTATTATCTGAAAAATATAAACAATACAAAAAAAAACATAATTAGTATCAAATGCTTAATACTGAAAAATATTACTTATTATTTATCCGTCATGGGAAATGCCATAAAAAAAAAATACAATTCCAGAAATGCTGTTTTTGGTCACTTTGCCTCCCCTGGTAAAACATAACAAAGGCAAAAAATCTGACATCACTGTTATCATACTGAGCCACAGAATATGGTTATCATGTGATTTGGGTTGCTAAAAAAATAACAGTGGAATTTCTTTTCTGATCATTCTTTTTTAATGCCACCCTACAAATAATTATTTTAAAGATTCCTAATACTTTATATAAAACATTAAGTGGCACCATTAAAAATACTATTCATCTTACAAAAAAAAAATATAAATAAAGACCTCATATGTTTTTGGGCTAAATTTTTTTTAAAGCATTTTAAATATTGGTACCACATTTGCTATGAGCCAGTCCTGTGTAACAGATCCTGAATTATAGAGTCCTAAAATATAAAAAATAAAGGTATATCTATTACATTACTTAACTCTTTTAGTATATGGAGGTGAATGCCTTCTGGACCTGGCGATTTGCCTATTTTAATCACTTTCTCCTGGTTCTGTTAGGCCACAGTTAATGGGGAGTTTACTTTGTCACTCAGAATTTCATCTGACGTTTTATTTTCTTTATTAAATACAGTGGAGAAAAAAATGTTAACTTCGTTTTCACCTCATCACCCTCTACAACTTATCCCTCATCACTTTTTTAGTTTTAAAATTTTTACCATTTATATAACTGAAGGACATTTTAGGGTTAGTTTAACTCTCTTTAGGCTACTTTCACATTAGCGTTTTTTGCGGATCTGCAAAAACGCTTCAGTTAACATAATACAACCGCATGCATCCATCATGAACGGATCCGGTTGCATTATGTCTTCTATAGCCATGACGGTTCTGTCATCAACACTATTGAAAGTCAATGGGGGACAGATCTGTTTTCTATTGTGTCAGAGAAAACTAATCTGCCCCCATTGACTTTTATTGTGTCTCAGGACGAATCCATCTTGCTCCGCACCACATCGCGGACAGAAAAACAATGCAGGCAGTGTTTTGGTATCCGCCTCCAGAGCAGAATGGTGACTGAACGGAGGTAAACTGATGCGTTCTGAGTGGATCATTTTCCATTCAGAATGTTTTAGGGCAAAACTGATCAGTTTTGGACCGCTTTTGAGAGCCCATGAAGGATCTCAGAAACAGAAAGCCAAAACGCTAGTGTGAAAGTAGCCTTAGCAATAAGCTTCTTTTTCTCCAGCCTGGTTGCATTTATTAGTTTTTTACATATTATATTTTTTTCTTATATCTGTGAAGGTTCTCATTTATCCAGGTCATGGTATATCTGTAAAGAATAAATCAAGGCAACTGGACTTACTGTACATTTCTTGAAAACTTTTCCCTCGTTCTTCCAACGAGCTTTCTCAGTTCTGAGTGACTGTACAAGAATTCTCTGGGAATAAATATGTAACTGAATCAACATCTGGTAATTATACCCAGCATGGGGTCAGAGGTCATTATACCCAGCATGGGGTCAAAGGTGTTGATTCCATTATCCTAATTGGAGTCAGTAGGTGATAATGACCTCGCAGAAAAAGGTGTCAAGACAGCATTGTATGTGGCAGACAATAGATGTCTAACCCCCAGCCTCTATTCAAGCTTGGCTTCTCCATTTTTATGTAGATGGCCTCCTTCACACCTCGTTTGTACCAATCGGCCTCTTTATCCAAAACACGCACTTGACTGTCTTCAAAGGTGTGACCTGTTTCTTTTAGATGTAAGTACACAGCTGAATCTTGACCAGAGGTTTTGGCTCTTCTGGCTCATCAGCGTATGGCTCAGCATAGAAGAGCCAAAACCTCTGGTCAAGATTCAGCTGTGTACTTACATCTAAAAGAAACAGGTCACACCTTTGAAGACAGTCAAGTACGTGTTTTGGATAAAGAGGCCGATTGGTACAAATGAGGTGTGAAGGAGGCCATCTACGTAAAAATGGAGAAGCCAAGCTTGAATAGAGGCGGGAGGGTTAGACATCTATTGTCTGCCGTATACAATGCTGTCTTGACACCTTTTTCTGGGAGGTCATTATCACCTACTGACTCCAATTAGGATAATGGATCAACACCTTTGACCCCATGCTGGGTATAATGACCTCTGACCCCATGCTGGGTATAATTACCAGATGTTGATTCAGTTACATATTATTCCAAGAGAATTCTTGCACAGTCACTCAGAATTGAGAAAGCTCGTTGGAAGAACGAGTGAAACGTTTTCAAGAAATCTACAGTACGTCCAGTTGCCTTGATTTATTCTTTACAGATATTTTTTTCTTATAGTTTTTAGCACTTCTTAACTTTCTTTCTTTAGTAATGTAAATGCTTTCCTTTTGTTATTTTTTGCCCCTTTAACATTTTGTATTTATCCACATAGTTTTTTTTTCCTGTTCTTAATTCCTTTATTCGTATAAGTTGTGTACCTCTCACAGTGAACATTTATGACAGTAACATAGTTTATAAGGCCTAAAAAAGACATTTCTCCATCCAGTTCAGCCTGTTATCCTGCAAGCTGATCCAGAGGAAGGCAAAAAAACAACCCTGTGAGGTACAAGCCAATTTTCCCCACTTAAGGGAGAAAAAAATTCCTTCCCGACTCCAATCAGGCATCAGAATAACTCCCTCGATCAACGACCCCTCTCTAGTAGCTATAGCCTTTAATATTATTACACACCAGAAATACATCCAGGCCCCTCTTGAATTGCTTTATTGTACTCCCCATCACCACCTCCTCAGGCAGAGAGCTCCATAGTCTCACTGCTCTTACCGTAAAGAATCCTCTTCTATGTTTGTGTACAAACCTTCTTTCCTCCAGACGCAGAGGATGTCCCCTCGTCACAGTCACAGTCCTGGGGATAAATAGATGATGGGAGTGATCTCAGTACTGACCCCTGATATATTTATACATAGTTATTAGATCTCCCCTCAGTCGTCTTTTTTCTAAAGTGAATAACCCTAATGCTGATAATCTTTCAGGGTACTGTAGTTGCCCCATTCCAGTTATTACTTTAGTTGCCCTCCTCTGAACCCTCTCCAGCTCTGCTATGTCTGCCTTGTTCACAGGAGCCCAGAACTGTACACAGTCCTCCATGTGTGGTCTGACTAGTGATTTGTAAAGTGGTAGGACTACCACCATCTATGCTCCTTTTGATGCAACCCATTATCTTATTGGCCTTGGCAGCAGCTGCCTGACACTGGTTTTTACAGCTTAGTTTGCTGTTCACAAAAATTCCTAGGTCCTTTTCAATGTCAGTGTTTCCCAGTGTTTTACCATTTAGTATGTACGGGTGACTTGCATTATTCCTTCCCATGTGCATAACTTTACATTTGTCAGTGTTAAACCTCATCTGCCACTTCTCTGCCCAAGCCTCCAATCTATCCAGATCCCTCTGTAGCAGTATACTGTCCCCTGTAGTATATATACAGTATACTGTCCTCTTCCGTGTTAATTACTTCACACAGTTTAGTTTCATCTGCGAAAAATTTATATTTTACTGTGCAAGCCTTCTACAAGGTCATTAATAAATATATTGGAGAAAATAGGGCCTAATACTGACCCCTGAGGTACTCCGCTAGTGACCATGACCCAATCTGAGTGTGTAGCGTTAATAACCACTAGTGATGAGCGGCAGGGGTCATATTCAAATTCGCAATATTTCGCGAATATTTCATAATATATTGGTCAAATATTCGCGAATTCGAATATTCGTTAGGAGTAGTGTTGATTGCGAATTTTCATAATGAGAATCAATGAGATCGTGAAAATCGATGGTACATTCTAACTCCCAGGCTTGTCGGGGAGGAGTATGCCAAAGTGGAACAACTGTACAGATTTTTTTTTAAAAAGACGAATATTCTAGAAAACAAATATATTCATTTTTTAGAATATTCGTAATATTCAAAAACAAGTATATATAGCAATAGAGCAAATATTCAAAAAAAAGAATATAGAGCAATTTAGCTAATATAGTGCTATAATCTTCTTTGTCTAATAGTTGTAATTTTTTTCTCATCTGAAGTTCAGATTGGAAAAAAATTACAACTATAATAAAAAAAAAAAATATTATAGCACTATATTAGATGGGAATGGGAATGCCTGGGGGTTAGAATATACCATAGGATCTGAGTTTTCACGATCTCATTGATTCTCATTGCAACAATTTGCATTACGAAAATTCGCAATCAACACTACTCCTGAAGTCAAAGACGTTGCAGCCTTCTCATTGGCCCACAAGCTAGAATCAGGGAGGGATCATGTGTACTGATTTAAAAAAAAAATCTCAAATATTCAAAATTACTAATATATATCACTATATTCTAAATATCTGCCTCTCTATCCTGAACCTCCATGCTACCATCTACACCTGCCTCTGTCCCAGTGAATGTCAACCCAGTGATCAGCAAACTCCATTTCAGATTATCAAGGGATCTCTGTGTATAATTTGCTCATTTAGATCCAGGATCTGGGTTTCCAAACATGCAATGTGCACACATCTTGCATAGCAATATGGACTCTCAAATAGATGTTTAAGGGCTGCATACATTGCACAATATGTTAACTTCAGCGCAAAGCACGCTTGCACACTTGCTGTTTCAGATTTCTTTTAAAGCTACTTTTTCCCACTCAACTGCAAATTACTTGTCAGGCTACATCAGAATGTATAAAATGCTACTTATTTCTGGACGTTTAAAAAAAAGAAACCTCCACCGATTCTGAATATTGTAACCATAGTAAAGTACTTCTAACCAAAATGGAAAGAGCGGAACATTTGCTCAAAGTGGTAGAAAATTAATTTCTACGTGCTAATGAAAATAGAAGAGGCAGAAAAGACATATATGTCGAAAGATGAATTTGTCTAATTGAAGTTTGTTGGTTCAGGTTCAGATGTAGAGGAAATAAATCCAGCTACAAAAGCTGGTAATGAACTGAGTGAAAAACCTTATCAATATTCCGCAGCCTAATGTAAGAAACAAGATATTTTACTTCTAAATCTAAAGAACTGAAAATATTTCACATGAAAACAACCTTAAAGGAGCCTGCGTCCAGAAGAGCCTCAGATCAGGGCAATTAGCTTCCCACCGGAGAAGTAGATCCTTAACTGCAAGTGGTTTGATGCTGGCTAAACTGAGGTGCACAGTGTTAGAAAGGTCCCAGTAGATATTTTGGGGCACAGTAAGATACTAAAGCTCGCCATGCTCATTTGGTCAACAGTTATTCCATATCAACCCCCATGCTGAGTTTGGTCGAGTGTTCCTGCATGCACAATAAGGAGCTTCTTCTTTACTGTGGCTTATCACCTTTGAGATAAAGAATTGGGCATGTTTAAGTTCAACTTTCCCAATCCTTTTTTTTTAAACCCGACGTGGGCACACTGCTATATGTGACCCCAGAGTTCCTTGTACCCGACGTGGGCACACTGCTATATATGACCCCAGAGTTCCTTGGCTACCGTCATCTCCCTGTTTCCAGCAGGCACACTTGCTAGAGCTCATTCCCGAATCCCTGCTACTCTGATCCAGAGGTCTGAGCTTGTCGGCATCTAGATGACCCTTTCAATCCATTTGGTCTGCAGCCGGCTCTTTGCCTGCAGTGTCTCTGTCCACCTGTAAGGGTGCACTCTTCTTTCGGCTCATAAAGGGCCATCGCGTGTGCAGCCTAATCTATGCAGCCTAGGGATGGCAAGCCTACCTAGGCAATTTAAGGCACCTTTCACTATGGAAGGGTGCCTGAGCAATAGGTTCTAATTGCTAGATTCTTAAAAAGGTGTGCCATTCTTCTGTTCATTTGCCTGTGTAGCAACCCCTGCCTGTTAACTGGATATGACCCTTTTCTGCCTGACCACTGCTCATTCCTCATATTGACCATGTCCTGCCCACCATTATCTTTGGACCGTTTACTGGACTGGAAAAGAGCTACATGCCCTGACATTGTCTTATTTCCCAATCATGGTTTTGCCTGATCCTTTGGTACTCTGCACTAGTGTCTCTTGATCCCCGTGGGTTACTAGCTACTGGACAGAAGCTACACCAAGAGGTAGCAGTCTGGAGGTTCCCCTGAGATGGAGTCCAGATCCCTGTACAGAGTTTAAAGGGTGAAGACAAGAGGTCCACTTAGATAACACCCTTAGTAGTAGCCCCATGCCAAATATGTTCAGTGACACAGCGTATCCACATCCTTTTCTGTAACACTATATACATTAGATGGTTGGTCGGTCCTGCCAAAACTGGCATGCTAGGCCAACAATATGTATGCAATGCCTAAAGTGGGTTGTCTAAGACTTTGATACTGATGGCCTATTCTCAGGACAGGTCATCAATATCAGGTCAATGGAGGTCTGACACCCTGCACCACCGCAGATCAGTTGTTTAGTTGTAGCTCTGGCTCTCAAATTACACAATTCCGTCCATAGTTTTCTTGTAACTGCAGCACCGATCCCAATGAAGTGACTTTATGGGGCAATTTACTGTGTACCATAGTATCCTTTTGTTCATCTTTACTGGAGCTTCAGGCAATTTGTTCTAATACCACACTCTACAATTCTCTGTTTTATGGAAATTCATTTTTTGGAACTTGATAATTAAAAAAATAAAATCACTGCTTAAAAAGCTGCCCAACTCAGGTAAGACACTCCAAGGGGGTGGGGTGGGTTTTGTTGTAGAGAGCAATGTAAACATTTGGTAAATAGTCCACGAATGAGTCCTAAGGATTAGAGTTAGAACGGCTGAGTGAATTGTGCTTTGTCTTTCTTTCAAAAAGTTTTATCTTTCAAAGCTTGATCACTCTGTTTGATGCATTGACATTTTTCTGGCTTGGCATTTGTATTCACTTGCCTGCATTCAACTAATGCCAGGCATTATAGGGAAAAAAGGACAAGAAGCATTGTATATTTTGCCAACAAGACCCCATGCAGTGAGGTGCGTTCACATCTTCCAAGGTTCACGTTGCTCTGTCTCACATTTGGATGCTCGTGAAGCTTGGAGATAATAAAATGAACTCCAGTTAATGATGTTGTAGATATTTGTTTCTGTGCCTACGAATTGATTAACGGGATTGGGTTTCGTTGGTAGACACAGAATTTGTTTTGTTTCATTTTAATGATGAGCATTAATTCAATAAGCTTCTAAACAATTGTAAAATAAATAAGCAGAAAATGCAACAGGAAACTATCACGTTGAGTGGATTTAGAGTGGTAATTTACAAAATTTGCAGTAATGTTCCTCTTCATTTTCTGATGTAGCTGTACCTATTATTACTCTGTTGTGATGGTGTTGCTAGTCCCAGATCTGCGGGTCACCTACTCCATGCACTAGTAGTCCACACCCATTTATAGAATGATAGGTGTATCAAGACCACCACCAGGGCAATGTGTTGTATTACTGTCAGGTGCAAGTGAAAAGGGACTCAAACTCACCTATGGGGAGCCGCGACCCTTTAGCCACCAGGCATTGCGTGGGAGATAAACTTCACTTATAAAATCTAAATATTCCACTGACATAAAAAATAATGATGTATCGAGATAGAATGGCTATCTGCAAATCTGGGCATGCAGTAGTGATTACAGGTGCAATCTGATTAGACACTGGGTCTTTCCACTAGAGGATGTAAAAGTGCTTCTCCTACTGTGCTATAAAAAAGCTCTCAGAGGATACTTTTGGATAATGTACCCCTTTGGTGAGGGATTGCTGACTGCTCGACATGCCTCTATTTTGCACTCAAAGATATTTTGCCCAGCTGACAGATTTTGGGAAGGGGCGCATCATTGTTGGAATAGGATGGTCATTTTGACGAATTGCCCGCCATTTAAGCTGTTCTGCCCTAACTGTTAGGAGGTGTTGGGAGCAATAGTTACATGAGGGAGCACACACGACAGACCATCAGTAGAAAGGATTGTTTGATCCACCGAAAAGAATGAGCAGCTCCCACAGTTTTGTTGTCCACCATCCAGACACAGGTGGCACCTTTATTACATAACCATGTCTCTGCCCGGACCATTTCCAGGCACTTAGCAGAAGGAAATATGGTGCCATGGCACCCATTAAGTGTCCTGCCATTGACAGCCAGTCGCCGTCCACTTTCTTTTCAGTGGTGTTGTGAATAATAAGCCTGGAATTCTACAGACTGGAGCTGAATCATTCACATTGACGAATCCACGTCTTGTTTGGGATCTGACGTCAGGTTCAAGTATGAAGGCCTCGTAGTGAGTAGAGTTGAGCGAACACCTGGATGTTCGGGTTCGAGAAGTTCGGCCGAACATCCCGGAAATGTTCGGGTTCGGGATCCGAACCCGATCCGAACTTCGTCCCGAACCCGAACCCCATTGAAGTCAATGGGGACCCGAACTTTTCGGCACTAAAAAGGCTGTAAAACAGCCCAGGAAAGAGCTAGAGGGCTGCAAAAGGCAGCAACATGTAGGTAAATCCCCTGCAAACAAATGTGGATAGGGAAATGAATTAAAATAAAAATTAAATAAATAAAAATTAACCAAAATCAATTGGAGAGAGGTTCCATAGCAGAGAATCTGGCTTCCCGTCACCCACCACTGGAACAGTCCATTCTCAGATATTTAGGCCCCGGCACCCAGGCAGAGGAGAGAGGTCCCGTAACAGAGAATCTGTCTTCATGTCAGCAGAGAATTAGTCTGCATGTCATAGCAGAGAATGAGGCTTCACGTCAGCCACCACTGCAACAGTCCATTGGCATATATTTAGGCCCAGCACCCAGGCAGAGGAGGGAGGTCCCGTAACAGAGAATCTGTCTTCATGTCAGCAGAGAATTAGTCTGCATGTCATAGCAGAGAATCAGGCTTCACGTCAGCCACCACTGCAACAGTCCATTGGCATATATTTAGGCCCAGCACACACACAGGCAGAGGAGAGAGGTCCCGTAACAGAGAATCTGGCTTCATGTCAGCAGAGAATCAGTCTGCATGTCATAGCAGAGAATGAGGCTTCACGTCAGCCACCACTGCAACAGTCCATTGGCATATATTTAGGCCCAGCACACACACAGGCAGAGGAGAGAGGTCCCGTAACAGAGAATCTGGCTTCATGTCAGCAGAGAATCAGTCTGCATGTCATAGCAGAGAATGAGGCTTCACGTCAGCCACCACTGCAACAGTCCATTGGCATATATTTAGGCCCAGCACCCAGGCAGAGGAGGGAGGTCCCGTAACAGAGAATCTGTCTTCATGTCAGCAGAGAATTAGTCTGCATGTCATAGCAGAGAATGAGGCTTCACGTCAGCCACCACTGCAACAGTCCATTGGCATATATTTAGGCCCAGCACACACACAGGCAGAGGAGAGAGGTCCCGTAACAGAGAATCTGGCTTCATGTCAGCAGAGAATCAGTCTGCATGTCATAGCAGAGAATGAGGCTTCACGTCAGCCACCACTGCAACAGTCCATTGGCATATATTTAGGCCCAGCACACACACAGGCAGAGGAGAGAGGTCCCGTAACAGAGAATCTGGCTTCATGTCAGCAGAGAATCAGTCTGCATGTCATAGCAGAGAATGAGGCTTCACGTCAGCCACCACTGCAACAGTCCATTGGCATATATTTAGGCCCAGCACCCAGGCAGAGGAGGGAGGTCCCGTAACAGAGAATCTGTCTTCATGTCAGCAGAGAATTAGTCTGCATGTCATAGCAGAGAATGAGGCTTCACGTCAGCCACCACTGCAACAGTCCATTGGCATATATTTAGGCCCAGCACCCAGGCAGAGGAGGGAGGTCCCGTAACAGAGAATCTGTCTTCATGTCAGCAGAGAATTAGTCTGCATGTCATAGCAGAGAATGAGGCTTCACGTCAGCCACCACTGGAACAGTCCATTCTCAGATATTTAGGCCCCGGCACCCAGGCAGAGGAGAGAGGTCCCGTAACAGAGAATCTGTCTTCATGTCAGCAGAGAATTAGTCTGCATGTCATAGCAGAGAATGAGGCTTCACGTCAGCCACCACTGCAACAGTCCATTGGCATATATTTAGGCCCAGCACCCAGGCAGAGGAGAGAGGTCCCGTAACAGACAATCTGGCTTCATGTCAGCAGAGAATCAGTCTGCATGTCATAGCAGAGAATCAGGCTTCACGTCACCCACCACTGCAACAGTCCATTGTCATAAATTTAGGCCCAGCACTAGTGTTGAGCGGCATGTCCCATATTCGAATTCGCGAAATTTTGTGAATATTCGAAAGAATATTCGTAAAATATTCGCGATTATTCAAATTCGTTATTATTTCGCATATGCGATAATTCGAATTATCGCATAATACATATGCTATGCAAAATTCACATGTGCGCTAATGAAATCGCCTTACGAAGATTCGCAACTCAATTCAATCACTAATGTATGAATGCAATGCCCTTTGCCTCTGTTCTGGGACAAGTGTAGATATTCGCATGTGCGCTAATAAAATCGCCTTACGAAGATTCGCACCTCAATCACTTTCTAGGGAATGTGAGACTTTTGGGAATCAATCGAGATACAGTGGGGGGTGATGACAGTAGTTGACAGAGTACAGATCAATGTAATCTGTAAGGTGGAAAGTAAAATAAAAAATACGAATATTCGTAAATCGAATTTTACGAAGTTCTACGTATTCGCGAATATGGTGCTATACTATATGAATGCACAGGCCTTTGCCTCTCTGTTCTGGGGACAAGTGTAGATATTTGCATTTGCGTTAATAAAATCGCCTTACGAAGATTCGCAGCTCAATTCAATCACTAATGTATGAATGCAAAGCCCTTTGCCTCTGTTCTGGGACAAGTGTAGATATTCGCATGTGCGCTAATAAAATCGCCTTACGAAGATTCGCAACTCAATTCACTAATGTATGAATGCAAAGCCCTTTGCCTCTGTTCTGGGACGTGCCGATATTCGCATGTGCGCTAATAAAATCGCCTTACGAAGATTCGCGCCTCAATCACTTTCTAGGCAATGTGAGTAAGATCTGAGCTGTTGGACCTTTGGGAAACAATCAATTATATGTGTACTGTAATTTTGTGGGGGGGGGGGGGAAACAAAAAACGAATATTCGTTTTTACGAATATATAGCACTATATTCGAAATATTCGCGAAATCGCGAAGTTGCGATATTCGCGAAAAAAATTTGCTTTTCGAATATTCGCGCTCAACACTACCCAGCACCCAGGCAGAGGAGAGAGGTCCCGTAACAGAGAATCTGGCTTCATGTCAGCAGAGAATCAGTCTTCATATCATAGCAGAGAATCAGGCTTCACGTCACCCACCACTGTAAGAGTCAATTTTCATAAATTTAGGCCCAGAACCCAGGCAGAGGAGAAAGGTCCCGTAACAGACAATCTGGCTTCATGTCAGCAGAGAATCAGTCTTCATATCATAGCAGAGAATCAGGCTTCACGTCACCCACCACTGCAACAGTCAATTGTCATAAATTTAGGCCCAGCACCCAGGCAGAGGAGAGAGCTCCCGTAACAGAGGATCTGGCTTCATGTCAGCAGAGAATCAGTCTGCATGTCATAGCAGAGAATGAGGCTTCACGTCACCCACCACTGCAACAGTCCATTGGCATATATTTAGGCCTAGCACACAGGCAGAGCAGAGAGGTCCCGTAACAGACAATCTGGCTTCATGTCAGCAGAGAATCAGTCTGCATGTCATAGCAGAGAATGAGGCTTCACGTCACCCACCACTGCAACAGTCCATTGGCATATATTTAGGCCTAGCACACAGGCAGAGCAGAGAGGTCCCGTAACAGACAATCTGGCTTCATGTCAGCAGAGAATCAGTCTGCATGTCATAGCAGAGAATGAGGCTTCACGTCACCCACCACTGCAACAGTCCATTGGCATATATTTAGGCCTAGCACACAGGCAGAGCAGAGAGGTCCCGTAACAGACAATCTGGCTTCATGTCAGCAGAGAATCAGTCTGCATGTCATAGCAGAGAATGAGGCTTCACGTCACCCACCACTGCAACAGTCCATTGGCATATATTTAGGCCTAGCACACAGGCAGAGCAGAGAGGTCCCGTAACAGACAATCTGGCTTCATGTCAGCAGAGAATCAGTCTGCATGTCATAGCAGAGAATGAGGCTTCACGTCACCCACCACTGCAACAGTCCATTGGCATATATTTAGGCCTAGCACACAGGCAGAGCAGAGAGGTCCCGTAACAGACAATCTGGCTTCATGACAGCAGAGAATCAGTCTGCATGTCATAGCAGAGAATGAGGCTTCACGTCAGCCACCACTGCAACAGTCCATTGGCATATATTTAGGCCTAGCACACAGGCAGAGCAGAGAGGTCCCGTAACAGACAATCTGGCTTCATGACAGCAGAGAATCAGTCTGCATGTCATAGCAGAGAATCAGGCTTCACGTCACCCACCACTGTAAGAGTCAATTTTCATAAATTTAGGCCCAGAACCCAGGCAGAGGAGAAAGGTCCCGTAACAGACAATCTGGCTTCATGTCAGCAGAGAATCAGTCTTCATATCATAGCAGAGAATCAGGCTTCACGTCACCCACCACTGCAACAGTCAATTTTCATAAATTTAGGCCCAGAACCCAGGCAGAGGAGAAAGGTCCCGTAACAGACAATCTGGCTTCATGTCAGCAGAGAATCAGTCTTCATATCATAGCAGAGAATCAGGCTTCACGTCACCCACCACTGCAACAGTCAATTGTCATAAATTTAGGCCCAGCACCCAGGCAGAGGAGAGAGCTCCCGTAACAGAGGATCTGGCTTCATGTCAGCAGAGAATCAGTCTGCATGTCATAGCAGAGAATGAGGCTTCACGTCACCCACCACTGCAACAGTCCATTGGCATATATTTAGTCCTAGCACACAGGCAGAGGAGAGGTTCATTCAACTTTGGGTAGCCTCGCAATATAATGGTAAAATGAAAATAAAAATAGGATTGAATGAGGAAGTGCCCTGGAGTCCAATAATATATGGTTATGGGGAGGTAGTTAATGTCTAATCTGGACAAGGGACGGACAGGTCCTGTGGGATCCATGCCTGGTTCATTTTTATGAACGTCAGCTTGTCCACATTGGCTGTAGACAGGCGGCTGCGTTTGTCTGTAATGACGCCCCCTGCCGTGCTGAATACACGTTCAGACAAAACGCTGGCTGCCGGGCAGGCCAGCACCTCCAAGGCATAAAAGGCTAGCTCTGGCCACGTGGACAATTTAGAGACCCAGAAGTTGAATGGGGCCGAACCATCAGTCAGTACGTGGAGGGGTGTGCACACGTACTGTTCCACCATGTTAGTGAAATGTTGCCTCCTGCTAACACGTTGCGTATCAGGTGGTGGTGCAGTTAGCTGTGGCGTGTTGACAAAAGTTTTCCACATCTCTGCCATGCTAACCCTGCCCTCAGAGGAGCTGGCCGTGACACAGCTGCCTTGGCGACCTCTTGCTCCTCCTCTGCCTTGGCCTTGGGCTTCCACTTGTTCCCCTGTGACATTTGGGAATGCTCTCAGTAGCGTGTCTACCAACGTGCGCTTGTACTCGCGCATCTTCCTATCACGCTCCAGTGCAGGAAGTAAGGTGGGCACATTGTCTTTGTAGCGTGGATCCAGCAGGGTGGCAACCCAGTAGTCCGCACAGGTTAAAATGTGGGCAACTCTGCTGTCGTTGCGCAGGCACTGCAGCATGTAGTCGCTCATGTGTGCCAGGCTGCCCAGGGATAAGGACAAGCTGTCCTCTGTGGGAGGCGTATCGTCATCGTCCTGCCTTTCCCCCCAGCCACGCACCAGTGATGGACCCGAGCTGCGTTGGGTGCCACCCCGCTGTGACCATGCTTCATCCTCATCCTCCTCCACCTCCTCCTCATCCTCGTCCTCCTCGTCCTCCAGTAGTGGGCCCTGGCTGGCCACATTTGTACCTGGCCTCTGCTGTTGCCAAAAACCTCCCTCTGAGTCACTTCGAAGAGACTGGCCTGAAAGTGCTAAAAATGACCCCTCTTCCTCCTCCTCCTCCTCCTCCTCCTGGGCCACCTCCTCTTCCATCATCGCCCTAAGTGTTTTCTCAAGGAGACATAGAAGTGGTATTGTAACGCTGATAACGGTGTCATCGCCACTGGCCATGTTGGTGGAGTACTCGAAACAGCGCAACAGGGCACACAGGTCTCGCATGGAGGCCCAGTCATTGGTGGTGAAGTGGTGCTGTTCTGTAGTGCGACTGACCCGTGCGTGCTGCAGCTGAAACTCCACTATGGCCTGCTGCTGCTCGCACAGTCTGTCCAGCATGTGCAAGGTGGAGTTCCACCTGGTGGGCACGTCGCATATGAGGCGGTGAGCGGGAAGGCCGAAGTTACGCTGTAGCGCAGACAGGCGAGCAGCAGCAGGATGTGAACGCCGGAAGCGCGAACAGACGGCCCGCACTTTATGCAGCAGCTCTGACATGTCGGGGTAGTTGTGAATGAACTTCTGCACCACCAAATTCAGCACATGCGCCAAGCAAGGGATGTGCGTCAAATTGGCTAGTCCCAGAGCTGCAACGAGATTTCGCCCATTATCACACACCACCAGGCCGGGCTTGAGGCTCACCGGCAGCAACCACTCGTCGGTCTGTTGTTCTATACCCCGCCACAACTCCTGTGCGGTGTGGGGCCTGTCCCCCAAACATATGAGTTTCAGAATGGCCTGCTGACGTTTACCCCGGGCTGTGCTGAAGTTGGTGGTGAAGGTGTGTGGCTGACTGGATGAGCAGGTGGAAGAAGAGGAGGAGGAAGCCGAGAAGGAGGAGGTGGCAACAGGAGGCAAAGAATGTTGCCCTGCGATCCTTGGCGGCGGCAGGACGTGCGCCAAACAGCTCTCCGCCTGGGGCCCAGCTGCCACTACATTTACCCAGTGTGCAGTTAGGGAGATATAGCGTCCCTGGCCGTGCTTACTGGTCCACGTATCTGTGGTTAGGTGGACCTTGCTACAGATGGCGTTGCGCAGTGCACACTTGATTTTATCGGATACTTGGTTGTGCAGGGAAGGCACGGCTCTCTTGGAGAAGTAGTGCCGGCTGGGAACAACATACTGTGGGACAGCAAGCGACATGAGCTGTTTGAAGCTGTCTGTGTCCACCAGCCTAAATGACAGCATTTCATAGGCCAGTAGTTTAGAAATGCTGGCATTCAGGGCCAGGGATCGAGGGTGGCTAGGTGGGAATTTACGCTTTCTATCAAATGTTTGTGAGATGGAGAGCTGAACGCTGGCGTGTGACATGGTTGAGACGCTTGGTGACGGAGGTGGTGGTGGTGGTGTTGGTGGTACATCCCCTGTTTGCTGGGCGGCAGGTGCCAACGTTCCTCCAGAGGCGGAGGAAGAGGCCGAGGCGGCAGCAGCAGAATAGGCCGAGGCGGCAGCAGCAGAAGAGGTAGCAGGGGGAGCCTGAGTGACTTCCTTGGTTTTAAGGTGTTTACTCCACTGCAGTTCATGCTTTGCATGCAGGTGCCTGGTCATGCAGGTTGTGCTCAGGTTCAGAACGTTAATGCCTCGCTTCAGGCTCTGATGGCACAGCGTGCAAACCACTCGGGTCTTGTCGTCAGCACATTGTTTGAAGAAGTGCCATGCCAGGGAACTCCTTGAAGCTGCCTTTGGGGTGCTCGGTCCCAGATGGCGGCGGTCAGTAGCAGGCGGAGTCTCTTGGCGGCGGGTGTTCTGCTTTTGCCCACTGCTCCCTCTTTTGCTACGCTGTTGGCTCGGTCTCACCACTGCCTCTTCCTCCGAACTGTGAAAGTCAGTGGCACGACCTTCATTCCATGTGGGGTCTAGGACCTCATCGTCCCCTGCATCGTCTTCCACCCAGTCTTGATCCCTGACCTCCTGTTCAGTCTGCACACTGCAGAAAGACGCAGCAGTTGGCACCTGTGTTTCGTCATCATCAGAGACATGCTGAGGTGGTATTCCCATGTCCTCATCATCAGGAAACATAAGTGGTTGTGCGTCAGTGCATTCTATGTCTTTCACCGCTGGGGAAGGGCTAGGTGGATGCCCTTGGGAAACCCTGCCAGCGGAGTCTTCAAACAGCATAAGAGACTGCTGCATAACTTGAGGCTGAGACAGTTTCCCTGGTATGCATGGGGGTGATGTGACAGACTGATGGGGTTGGTTTTCAGGCGCCATCTGTGCGCTTTCTGCAGAAGACTGGGTGGGAGATAATGTGAACGTGCTGGATCCACTGTCGGCCACCCAATTGACTAATGCCTGTACCTGCTCAGGCCTTACCATCCTTAGAACGGCATTGGGCCCCACCATATATCGCTGTAAATTCTGGCGGCTACTGGGACCTGAGGTAGTTGGTACACTAGGACGTGTGGATGTGGCAGAACGGCCACGTCCTCTCCCAGCACCAGAGGGTCCACTAACACCACCACGACCATGTCCACGTCCGCGTCCCTTACTAGATGTTTTTCTCATTGTTATGGTTCACCACAACAACAAATATATTATTTGGCCCAATGTATTGTATTCAAATTCAGCGGGATATAAATTTGAGGCCTAGTATTTAGGCGCTGGGTGACCGGTATGGATTTAGTGACAGAATTAGACTTGGAAATGCACAGAAGCGTGTGTGTGAAGTTATTCTGAATGACCCTATGTGCACCTTCAATATTATATACCCTTTTAGGGATAGATTTCAAATAGCTCTGATATAGCAGAAACCACTAAATTATGAAATTGCTAAATTGGGAATTGTACTTCAACCCAGAACAAAAAATGTGCTTTGACGGACACTAAATATCTTGCCCAGCAACAACAGTACAGCGGTGGGTAACGAGAGATTTAGAGGGATTTAAATTTGAGGCCTAGTATTTAGGCGCTGGGTCACCGGTATGGATTTAGTGACAGAATTAGACTTGGAAATGCACAGAAGCGTGTGTGTGAAGTTATTCTGAATGACCCTATGTGCACCTTCAATATTATATACCCTTTTAGGGATAGATTTCAAATAGCTCTGATATAGCAGAAACCACTAAATTATGAAATTGCTAAATTGGGAATTGTACTTCAACCCAGAACAAAAAATGTGCTTTGACGGACACTAAATATCTTGCCCAGCAACAACAGTACAGTGGTGGGTAACGAGAGATTTAGAGGGATTTAAATTTGAGGCCTAGTATTTAGGCGCTGGGTCACCGGTATGGATTTAGTGACAGAATTAGACTTGGAAATGCACAGAAGCGTGTGTGTGAAGTTATTCTGAATGACCCTATGTGCACCTTCAATATTATATACCCTTTTAGGGATAGATTTCAAATAGCTCTGATATAGCAGAAACCACTAAATTATGAAATTGCTAAATTGGGAATTGTACTTCAACCCAGAACAAAAAATGTGCTTTGACGGACACTAAATATCTTGCCCAGCAACAACAGTACACCGGTGGGTAACGAGAGATTTAGAGGGAATTAAATTTGAGGCCTAGTATTTAGGCGCTGGGTCACCGGTATGGATTTAGTGACAGAATTAGACTTGGAAATACACAGTAGCGGGTGTGTGTGAAGTTATTCTGAATGACCCTATGTGCACCTTCAATATTATATACCCTTTTAGGGATAGATTTCAAATAGCTCTGATATAGCAGAAACCACTAAATTATGAAATTGCTAAATTGGGAATTGTACTTCAACCCAGAACAAAAAATGTGCTTTGACGGACACTAAATATCTTGCCCAGCAACAACAGTACAGCGGTGGGTAACGAGAGATTTAGAGGGAATTAAATTTGAGGCCTAGTATTTAGGCGCTGGGTCACCGGTATGGATTTAGTGACAGAATTAGACTTGGAAATGCACAGAAGCGTGTGTGTGAAGTTATTCTGAATGACCCTATGTGCACCTTCAATATTATATACCCTTTTTGGGATAGATTTCAAATAGCTCTGATATAGCAGGAACCACTAAATTATGAAATTGCTAAATTGGGAATTGTACTTCAACCCAGAACAAAAAATGTGCTTTGACGGGCACTAAATAACTTTCCCAGCTACAACAGGACAACGGTAACGAGAGATTTAGAGGGATTTAAATTTGAGGCCTAGTATTTAGGCGCTGGGTGACAGGTATGGGTTTAGTGACAGAATTAGACTTGGAAATACACAGTAGCGGGTGTGTGTGAAGTTATTCTGAATGACCCTATGTGCACCTTCAATATTATATACCCTTTTAGGGATAGATTTCAAATAGCTCTGATATAGCAGAAACCACTAAATTATGAAATTGCTAAATTGGGAATTGTACTTCAACCCAGAACAAAAAATGTGCTTTGACGGACACTAAATATCTTGCCCAGCAACAACAGTACACCGGTGGGTAACGAGAGATTTAGAGGGAATTAAATTTGAGGCCTAGTATTTAGGCGCTGGGTCACCGGTATGGATTTAGTGACAGAATTAGACTTGGAAATACACAGTAGCGGGTGTGTGTGAAGTTATTCTGAATGACCCTATGTGCACCTTCAATATTATATACCCTTTTAGGGATAGATTTCAAATAGCTCTGATATAGCAGAAACCACTAAATTATGAAATTGCTAAATTGGGAATTGTACTTCAACCCAGAACAAAAAATGTGCTTTGACGGACACTAAATATCTTGCCCAGCAACAACAGTACAGCGGTGGTAACGAGAGATTTAGAGGGAATTAAATTTGAGGCCTAGTATTTAGGCGCTGGGTCACCGGTATGGATTTAGTGACAGAATTAGACTTGGAAATGCACAGAAGCGTGTGTGTGAAGTTATTCTGAATGACCCTATGTGCACCTTCAATATTATATACCCTTTTTGGGATAGATTTCAAATAGCTCTGATATAGCAGGAACCACTAAATTATGAAATTGCTAAATTGGGAATTGTACTTCAACCCAGAACAAAAAATGTGCTTTGACGGGCACTAAATAACTTTCCCAGCTACAACAGGACAACGGTAACGAGAGATTTAGAGGGATTTAAATTTGAGGCCTAGTATTTAGGCGCTGGGTGACAGGTATGGGTTTAGTGACAGAATTAGACTTGGAAATACACAGTAGCGGGTGTGTGTGAAGTTATTCTGAATGACCCTATGTGCACCTTCAATATTATATACCCTTTTAGGGATAGATTTCAAATAGCTCTGATATAGCAGAAACCACTAAATTATGAAATTGCTAAATTGGGAATTGTACTTCAACCCAGAACAAAAAATGTGCTTTGACGGACACTAAATATCTTGCCCAGCAACAACAGTACAGCGGTGGGTAACGAGAGATTTAGAGGGAATTAAATTTGAGGCCTAGTATTTAGGCGCTGGGTCACCGGTATGGATTTAGTGACAGAATTAGACTTGGAAATACACAGTAGCGGGTGTGTGTGAAGTTATTCTGAATGACCCTATGTGCACCTTCAATATTATATACCCTTTTTGGGATAGATTTCAAATAGCTCTGATATAGCAGGAACCACTAAATTATGAAATTGCTAAATTGGGAATTGTACTTCAACCCAGAACAAAAAATGTGCTTTGACGGGCACTAAATAACTTTCCCAGCTACAACAGGACAACGGTAACGAGAGATTTAGAGGGATTTAAATTTGAGGCCTAGTATTTAGGCGCTGGGTGACAGGTATGGGTTTAGTGACAGAATTAGACTTGGAAATACACAGTAGCGGGTGTGTGTGAAGTTATTCTGAATGACCCTATGTGCACCTTCAATATTATATACCCTTTTTGGGATAGATTTCAAATAGCTCTGATATAGCAGAAACCACTAAATTATGAAATTGCTAAATTGGGAATTGTACTTCAACCCAGAACAAAAAATGTGCTTTGACGGACACTAAATATCTTGCCCAGCAACAACAGTACAGCGGTGGGTAACGAGAGATTTAGAGGGAATTAAATTTGAGGCCTAGTATTTAGGCGCTGGGTCACCGGTATGGATTTAGTGACAGAATTAGACTTGGAAATACACAGTAGCGGGTGTGTGTGAAGTTACTCTGAATGACCCTATGTGCACCTTCAATATTATATACCCTTTTTGGGATAGATTTCAAAGAGCTCTGATATAGCAGGAACCACTAAATTATGAAATTGCTAAATTGAGAATTGTATTTCAACCCAGAACAAGAAATGTGCTTGAACGGACACTAAATAACTCGCCCAGCTACAGCACTAGGGACAGATTTAGCTGGATATAAATTTGAGGCCTAGTATTTAGGCGCTGGGTGACCGGTATGGATTTAGTGACAGAATTAGACTGGGATATGGCCAAAAAATGAACAGACTATTGCTGGTTAAATGCACTTGGTGTGACAGCTTCACCCTGATGTAGGCTTTAGCCAAAAAACAACCACACCATTGAGGGTTAAATGCACTTGGTGACAGGCGCAGCTTGCCCCTGATTTTGTATATGGCCAAAAAATGAACAGACTATTGCTGGTTAAATGCACTTGGTGTGACAGCTTCACCCTGATGTAGGCTTTAGCCAAAAAACAACCACACCATTGAGGGTTAAATGCACTTGGTGACAGGCGCAGCTTGCCCCTGATTTTGTATATGGCCAAAAAATGAACAGACTATTGCTGGTTAAATGCACTTGGTGTGACAGCTTCACCCTGATGTAGGCTTTAGCCAAAAAACAACCACACCATTGAGGGTTAAATGCACTTGGTCGCAGCTTGTGCTGGCGCACCACAAGACACAAAATGGCCGCCGATCACCCCAGAAAAATGAGACTGACAAACGGTCTGTGCAGCCTAAAAACAGTGAGCAATTGAGGATCAGCAGCTCAATGATCCACAGCTGCAGATCGATCAGTTAATCAAGTCCTTTGGAGGAGTTAATCTGCCTAATCTCGCCCTACTGTCGCAGCCGCAACCTCTCCCTACGCTAATCAGAGCAGAGTGACGGGCGGCGCTATGTGACTCCAGCTTAAATAGAGGCTGGGTCACATGGTGCTCTGGCCAATCACAGCCATGCCAATAGTAGGCATGGCTGTGATGGCCTCTTGGGGCAAGTAGTATGACGCTTGTTGATTGGCTGCTTTGCAGCCTTTCAAAAAGCGCCAAGAAAGCGTCACAAAAGCGCGAAGAAAGCGACGAACACCGAACCCGAACCCGGACTTTTACGAAAATGTCCGGGTTCGGGTCCGTGTCACGGACACCCCAAAATTCGGTACGAACCCGAACTATACAGTTCGAGTTCGCTCATCCCTAGTAGTGAGCACTTCAATCCTGTCTCTGCTGTGAAGCAACACACTGCCCCAACTGCTGGTGTGATCATCTGGGGAGCCATCACACATGACAATCGGTCACCCCTAGTAGTGATACGACACTAACAACTCAGTGATATGTGCAGTACATCCTGGAACCACAGGTGGTCCTCTCATGGCAGGATAATGCTTGCACACAGCAAGGGTTTCCCAGCAATTTCTCCTCCAGATTACAACACTTTGTTGGCTGTCCGGTCACCAGATTCATCGCCAAGACATCATTTATGGGACCAGCTGGGACGCCGGCTTCAGCAACATATGAGTGTGTAGGATCTACAGACCCAGCTATGACATCTGTGGGAAAATGTGCTGCAGGATACAATACAGAACCTGTATGCCTGCATGCCCAACGTACCTCATCTTATATCCCGGCAAGAGGCCGTATCACATGTTGGACCCAGGCTGTGACACCTTTGCCGTATATGCCAGTTCCCAGGGGCAACGCATGGTTGTCTGCATGTGTGTTCTTTGCTCCCCTTCTCCTGGTTCCTCCTCTATCTGATGCTGGAAGGGTTAACTCCCTGGCTAGGTGTGGTAACTTGGGTTTTATTACCTGTGGCTCCCTGGCTGGAGTCAGTTGTACTCCAGCATCGTTGGTGCTGGAGCTCTGCTCCAGTCCAAGGTGTTCTGTCTGCCAAGTCGTGGAGGGCCACCTAGTGGGACATCGATGTCTCCTGCGATGTCTCTCCATCTTCATCCCTCTGTCCTCCCTTCACTACCCTTGCATATGTTTGGTGATTTTTATGTATGCAGGACCAGCGCCACCCATAAGCAAGGTATGCCACCTCGTAGAGCGCACTCTTGCTGGAGGCGCAGCCTCCTAGCTAATTTATTTACTTCACTTGCCTCTGTGTAATCTCTCACAGGCGCCCTGGCAGAGGCATCGTCAAGCAAAGTGCGCATGCGCCGTCTTCCAGCGCACCTTGTTTGACGATGCCTCTGCCAGTGTGCCTGTGAGAGATTAAGGCGCTACTCTGCAATTACACAGAGGCAAGTGAAGTGAATAAATTAGCTAGGAGGCAGCGCCGCTGGATGACACTTAGGGGGATCTGTGGATGACATTTATGGGGATCTGTAGTGGATGACACTTAGGGGGATCTGTGGACGACATTTATGGGGATCTGTGGATGACATTTATGGGGATCTGTGGATAAAATTTATGGGGATCTGTGGTGGATGAAACTTGTGGAGGATCTGTGGATGACACTTGTGGAGGATCTGTGGATGACACCTGTGGAGTATCTGTGGATGACACTTGAAGAGGATCTGTGGATGACACTTTTGGGGGATCTGTGGATGACACTTTTGGGGGATCTGTGGATGACACTTGTGGGGGATCTGTGGATGACACTTGTGGAGGATCTGTGGATAACACTTTTGGGGGATCTGTGGATGACACTTATGGGGGATCTGTGGATGACATTTATGGGGGATCTGTGGATGACACTGATAGGGGTCTGTGGATGACATCGTATGTAGCTGGAGGAAGAAAACGTGGCCTTACCACAATGAAGGTTATAGTCTGTATAAATAGGTGGCCGACAAAAAAGGGGTGGGTCAAAGGGCGTGGTCAATAGGCGGAGTCAAGGGGCGGCAAAATTAGCTTTTGCCTAGGGTGACAAAAATCCTTGCACCAGTCCTGTATGTATGGGTGGTTGTTGTCTTGTCTAGTGGTTGTTACATGTCTGGTCCCTTGGTGTTTGTAGTCCAGCATGTTTGCTAGACTTGTTCCTGTGTTGTGTAAATCCGGAAGGAGGCTGGTTTCCCCGAGGGGTGAACCATAAGCCTGTATGCAGCGCTGCATGGGGCTGCCATGCACCTAGCGGCATGGGGTCCAGGCAGTAGCTGGTGTGCTGGATACCTGTGTGTGGGTGTTGTTGGTACGGTGTCCTGTTTGGTGTGTGGGCTCCTGTACTTATGCACGGGTTCCAGTTATGATGGCTGCGGCAGGTAAGTGTGTTTCTGTGTACTTACCTGCCAATTTAGTTACTGCATACAGTCTCCTACTTTTTCTTGCAGTTAGGCCTTTTGAGACTCCTGTTCTTCCGTGTCTTGGAAGAACAGGTCGTCTTTCCCCTGCTCCTCTGAAAGGGATTATCAGGGCAACTCAGGGCCAAAGGTATCCTGATTATGAGCCGTCCTACCATCCAGGTCCGCTCATACGGTGAGGAGTTAGGGCGAGGATTAGGGACGCTTTAGGAGGTGACCTGCTCCCTGATCCCGACGTCCTGGCCTAGCTACTTCGCCCCTATACCTGGCATTGTACAGTGGGGGGTTTCCCCCACTCCCCACCATGACAGGCTGTATCTCATCTTGTATGCAGGCTACAGGCCGTATCTCTTCTTGTATCTAGGCTAGAGGCTATATCTCATCTTGTATCCAGGCTACAGGCCATATCTCATCTTGTATCCAGGCTAGATGGTGTATCTCATCTAGTTTCCAGGCTAGAGGCTGTATCTCATTTTGTATCTAGGCTAGAGGCTGTATACATAAACGTATTAACGATAGATGTGGATCTCAGCTATGGGGCCTGCATCTTTCTTCCGAAAAGGTATTTCCTGACTCTCCTCCTACCTGGTGAGGTTTCTTCTCTATTAAGTTCTTTGGTAGTCATGAAAACAGCTGGGAACGTTCGCTTGGCTGACTTCCATAAAAGTGAATGGAGAGAGCAGTGGACATGAGTGGTCACCTCACCATTCATTCTGCATCTGGATGAGACAGCCAGTGACCCACTCCCCAGGAGAGATGGATGGGGTCAAAGCACCCCTATTCCCCAGCTATAGATTTGTCCTTCCTTAATATTCCTCTTAGCTGGATATGTATGTCACAAGATAACCAACTTTTCAAAACAAAATGATTGTGCCATACTTTGTCATGAGATGTCTATGGGCAGCCAACCAGTGGTTGGTTTGTGAATTGCAGCCTGTCAATGGTTTTCAAGGCATGACACAAAAAAGTTTTGAATCTGTTTCTTGAGAAAGTGGAGTTCTTAACTAAATTAAAGCACAGCTTAAAGGGGTTATCCCATCATAGACAATGGGGGCCTATCGCTAGAATATGCCCCCATTGTCTGATAGATGCGGGTCCCACCGCTGGGACTCGCACCTACAAGGAGAACAGAGCCGGGGAGAGTTGTGGCTGGAGCCACCACCAGGCGCAGCCCCCCGCCTCTCCCATTGAAGTGAATGGGAGCACACCGCGCATGCGCGGCCATCGATCCCATTCATTTCTATAGGGCCGACGGAAATAGCCGAGCCAGCACTTGGCTATTTTCGGCGGCTCCATAGAAATGAATGGAGGGCGGCTGCGCATGCACCCTCCTCCACTTTCTCTGCTCCGTTCTCCTTGTAGGTGCGGGTCCCAGCGGTGGGACCCGCACCTATCAGACAATGGGGGCTTATCCTAGCGATAGGCCCCCATTGTCTATGATGGGATAGCCCCTTTAAGGGTGAACACATCTAAAGGTGAGGTATCCAGAGGTGAGGCCATTGTGGATATCCCATAAATGTCTAAGATGAGGAATATCCCTTTAATAGGCACATGAGGGTAAACGCTCCTGCGACGGATAGTATTCTGTCCACAATTCCCACCCCAAGAACCCAATACATATATTGTAAAGGCTTGTAAAAAAGATAGCGGTAAAAAAGTCACAGCCTTCCTCAGATAATAATCAAATGAACATAATAGGTAGTTTAGGAGCTTCACCATTTGCCAAGGGACCCAAGTATTTACTAATGGCACACATGTGCAGCATGACAATCAACCATAGCAAAGAAGATAAAATGTATCTGGATTTAGTCCTTACCAAAAAGTAAGCATGGTGGCTCAGTGGTTAGTAGTGGCTCAGTGGTTAGCACTGGTGCCTTGCAGCGCTGGGATCCTAGCTAGGTTTGAATCTGACCAAGATAACATCTGCATGGAGTTTGTAGGTTCTCCCTGTGTTTACTTGGGTTTCCTCCAGTTTTCTCCAACATTCAAAAAAAAAAAGACTGATAGAGACCACAGCTGAGGACAGATTGATGCTAATGTCTGTAAAGCTCTGCGGAATATGTCAGCGCTATATAAGTGCGTAAAATAAATACAATAATACTGGAGTACTCCCTGACAATTCAATAGAGGAAAAATGAGCTCTGACTACTTCTTTCGGGTAAATGGCATGGCTCCAATCTGTAGTAATGAGGATCAGCATCAAACGGGGCAGTAATTGAGAGATGGAGAATGACAGAGGGAGTCCGTTCTTCGCACCCATATTACATGCCCTTGAACAAGATTTCCAGATTAAATTGGGTTCCATGCAAGTTTCTAGACCACCACGTGTAGAATAAAGCCACAAGATATGACACCTGCATTTCTGCTTTCTATATAATAAATATCACCACAAAGTGATTTTATTTTTATAATTTTGCACTAGTCAGTAGCATATGTGAGTACATAAAACTTTAAAGGAGACTCTTACTCGGCCTTGCAGCCTTTATCTGCAGTATTAAAAAACCACATCAGAAAGAACATTGTGGGGTAGGGAGGGGGAGGAGGGGGATGAAGCAGGATGAAGTTGCTTTCTCTCTGACTGTACAGAATGCTGTGAGAGGGGAGGAGGAGCAGCCTGGAGATGGAGACGTATTTGGTTAAAGGTGGATTTAGACAAACTAATAATTGTCCAGATTATCTGGAACAACCCGTCTAAACTCACCATTAGAAGGCAGACACTTTTAGTGTGTTGCTTTTACTCTGCTCAACACTTAGTGGGCTTAGACAGGCCGATGGAGTGGCTGATTGCCGGGAAGGAAGCGTTCCTTCCTGACAGTCAGGCGCTTGCTCAGTGATGGAGACCTTTGCATTTACATGCAGCGATGAGTATGAGGATGAGGTTCACTATGGTGATCTCTCGTCCCCATGCAGATTCGTTGTTTCTGGGCAGCAGATTGCTGTTTAGAAAGCACGATCTACTGCCCAGGAACGATGGTTGGAGCGCCTGCAAGAACCACAGGATCTCCTTATGTTCACTGTTTTGCTCATTCATCAGGTGATCGGAGGCACATTTACATTTACAGTAGATGGCCAGATTATCGGAAACGAGCGTTTACAGGAACGGTGATTCCTGATAAACTGGATGATTATTAGTTCATCTAAATCTGTAATGTCCCGGAGTGCCAACAGCTGGAATCGGATCCTAGTGCCCCAAGGTCAAAATCGGCAGGAGGAAGACCCGCTGGCCTGTCTGAGACTGATTCATGGGATTCAAGAAGTCCCCTAGATACGGACATGCCCTCGTCGCCCGATCCTTACAACTAAGGAGCTGGACGAACTCCACCTTCATTTAAAAAAGGACTGCCTTTGGGAGCCACGGTGTGGACTGCGTCTGAGAGGTGAGGGCCAGTCGGCCTCGTTTTATTGTTCCTCCGTCTTCAGGTTGCCCTGTTTCGCCCTCATCCTCTGACCACATGCAGTTGGTCTCCAAGTTGTGCTCAATAGCGCCACCTTTTATTCCCCCCCCCCCTTCTTCCTTTTCAGGTTGTTGGAAGCCTGTTGCTAACAGTTCTCATGTGCTGCCATTATTGCCCATGTGGATTACAAATGACTCTACTATCCATGTGGATTACAAATGACTCTACTATCCATGTGGATTACAAATGACTCTACTATCCATGTGGATTACAAATGACTATGTGCCTTGTGGATTACAACTAATTACGCTGTTCCCATGGATTACCATTATTTACCTTGGATTACAAAAGACTTTTATTGCACTTAAAGTGACAGTGTAATGGGCTTTGTATTCAAGAACAGAAGAAAGCGACTCTAAAGCGATTTATTTGCACTATTTGCATTATTAAAAATGTGCCTTAAATATATTTGCACAAATTTTTTAAATTTTCAGCAACGTTCAAGAAATGTGCCTATTGTATGCATTCCTTTACAGGTGCAGCAATATGTTTTGTTATGCACTAATTGTCCATCTCATACATCTCACCATATTAGCCATATGGTCAGCACCTTACTTTATTGCTCACAATGGACTGCCTCTGAGTGCGGTTTGTACGTTCCAAGCACGTCCTATATTTTATTGTTCATAATAATGTTTGCCTCTGAGTACAATTTAAACTAATGGTTCTAAACCAAGTGGTATTGTGCTAAGTTAATCTAGTACACGTAGAACTAATGGTTATAGACCAAGTGGTTATGTTCCAAGCAAACTTAACACCATTAAGGGTGATCAGCTGCTATTATCTCTGGAGTTGGAGAGAAAATGTTTCTCCTCCTAAATTACTGAATTATTGGAGTGTTTCAGGTTTAACCAATCCTCCATGTCCTAAGGCCTTGTGCATCAGGCTTAGAAAAAATATTTGCTACCTGTTTTAATCATCAAGATGACATAGCATAAAGTATAATTAGACCTTGTTTCTGGAAGGGACCCCGGATAATGCCACCCTTCTATCTGCGGGCGTTTTCATTGCATAGTGGTGGGTTGATAGAGTGAAGTCACCCCCGCGCTTTCTTTGGTGTTCATGGCCAGAATACACAGAGTTAGTCTGTAATGAGCGCTTACAGCACACCTGTTTGGTTCTCTGCTTATACCTGAGAGGGAAACGGTTGCTGGACCCACTACTCATTCGGGCAGAGAGACCTGTTGGTAGCTGTTGATAAACTTTATGTCCTTTCATGCAGCATGTTATTTATTATTGATACCCTCAGAGCATATATATATTTTTACCTCTACCTTTACCCGGAGCACAAGTTGAGGGCGACTTGCCTTTAAGTAAGAGGGAATGTAATGTCCTGGAGTGTCATTACCACTTCTTTTTGGCACCTTGCTACCATCTCCTATGTGTTACTGGGAGTTTAGCCTTCCCCTCCTTGGGGACAGGTCATGTCTAGTCCACCATCCTTAGGGAGAGGTTGTGTGCCAGCTAGAAGAGCACTGTCTGATCTGCTAGGCCAAGAAGCCCTGCCTCTGAAGTCTACATGGTTGCTTGTTCCCTCCTGGGCTTGCATTGCCTTCAACCAAGCTGAGCCGAAGCTTGAGGTACTCACTGCCTGGACAAGAAGTTCCTAGGATTATAAGTAAGAGACAGACTACAGCTAACTTAAGTTCTAGCAGAAGAGGAAGAGTTTCCTATTTATCCAGCCAAGCATAGCAGAGCTGAGATTGTTGCAGAGAGAGTTGCCTGCCAAAGTTAAGCCAATACCTTCTGATGACCAAGTTATCGTTTTGAATATTTTTGGATTACCAATTTATGCTAAGTAAAAGCAACTTTTCAACGTTACTACAAAGTCTGGACTCCATTTATTCTACTTACTCATCATCCAAATTCAACTACCCTTTTTGCACTTCTTCGGACCTCATCACTTCTGGGATCCACGGATATTCAGGTAGGAACACAGTGACACGTGTATACAATATCTACAGAGATTGTAGGCCCTCCCTGCACCACTCTGGCAATCCTACCCTGGGTACCAACATCACCATTTACAAAGGGAGCCTTGAGCTTCCGCTGCTTAACCGCAGCTGGCATCACATTTACTTGCTCTATAAGAGGGACATACTTCGTAGAAACCTCCTAAGGGGCGAGGGATGCCCCAGATGCTGAACCAGACCGTTGCAAATCCACCTTTAGTAACCAGCAGAGAGAAGGAAAAAGACCATGAAACACAGGTTAGACACAATATTTGTGGCTGTAGCACATCATATACACATCTTCAGTTGCCTTCAGCTGCAAGCAATGTGCCTCCTAGGCAGTGCCTATAAAGGCTTGGGTTGCATCCTAGAAACTGGCTCAACATTGGGGTCTGGGGGGTCGCTAACCATAGAATAAGCACTACCGCCCCCTGCATTACCTAGAAGGCTATGGCCCACAGTCCTCAGCTCTGAAGCATTAGCTGTGCAGCAATTCATTATTCTTAGGGAACTGCAGCAACATTGTAGATCTGGAAAAGGGGACTTGCTGGAGGTTGTCTTGGGTAAGCCTGCTTGCATGTTACGAGAACAAAGTCCACATTGTGCTAGGCGAGCAGATCAGCTCTGTGCTGTTTTTCAGGGTTGATGATATTTTACTTAGTGCATAATATCTGGAAGTTATAAATGATCCTGTCAAAATGTTCTGAATAGCTGAGAGCATGAATTAGTCATTATCTTCCCATCTCTCCCATCTTACTTATCAAATGCAGCCAGAGCTCTCCCCAAGTGGAACCATTTGTAAACAATGGCAATTAGACTGTGTACTGCTCCGAGCCTGGGACATGGCGCGGGGAACCATCGAATTCTAGAGGCGATTCATAAATTATGAATGACAGTCTCTAATAAAACCATTATCTCACCAAGTGCTAAAGAAGAGAAGGAACTGATTATTTTAAGATGCTACTAAATCAAAGGCACAAAATATTTGCCCGTGTCATACACTCGCATTAGGTGCGCATTACCTGCTGGGGAGGCGACTTTTGCCTGACTCTCTGCAACTTGATTAAAGGAACCTTCCAAAGTGATAGACTATTGCTGAGGCATGCTACCACTTGCTGATTGGTGGTGGGGGGTGGACAGCAGGTAATGGCTCCTCTCTATGGTTCCTCCATGCTAGGAATAGGCGAGGGTCCCAGCAGCTGGACCACCAATGATCAGAAAGTGACAGCGCAATATAGACATGTCCACAGGGGTCGAGTCGAAGGGGAACGCGTGGGAACGGCGTTCCTGCACTTTTTTCATGGCAGGAACGCCGTTCCCTTTCATCAGTGTGCGGCAGCGGCAGGGCAGGCACTGAGATGAGCGCTTCCATTGTGGAAGCGCTCATCTCCATAGTGATCTGTTTGTATCGCCGTCCTCAGGACAGCGATACAAACAGAAGGCTGCGGAGGAGCAGGGCAGGGAGGTGTGTCCCTTTCCTGTTCCTCTGATAGGCTGCCGGCACTACTACGCCGGCAGCCTATCAGAGGCCGGCGTAGGCGGCGCGATGATGTCATCGCGCCGCGGCCTGCGCTGGAGTCAGGACACAGGCTGGAAGAGGCCTGCATCGCATCGCTCCAAAGAGGTAAGTATAAGTGTTCATTTTTTAAACTATATTGGCACATGATTTGGGGGGGGGGGTGTCTGGAATTACTGGCACAGATGGGGGGGTGTCTGGAATTACTGGCACAGATGGGGGGGGTGTCTGGAATTACTGGCACAGATGGGGGGGGTGTCTGGAATTACTGGCACAGATTGGGGGGGGGGTGTCTGGAATTACTGGCACAGATTGGGGGGTGTCTGGAATTACTGGCACAGATTGGGGGGGTGTCTGGAATTACTGGCACAGATGGGGGGGTGTCTGGAATTACTGGCACAGATTGGGGGGGTGTCTGGAATTACTGGCACAGATGGGGGGTGTCTGGAATTACTGGCACAGATGGGGGGGGTGTCTGGAATTACTGGCACAGATTGGGGGGGTGTCTGGAATTACTGGCACAGATGGGGGTGTCTGGAATTACTGGCACAGATGGGGGGTGTCTGGAATTACTGGCACAGATGGGGGGGTTTCTGGAATTACTGGCACAGATTGGGGGGGTGTCTGGTATTACTGGCACAGATTGGGGGGGTGTCTGGAATTACTGGCACAGATGGGGGGTGTCTGGAATTACTGGCACAGATGGGGGGGTGTCTGGAATTACTGGCACAGATTGGGGGGGTGTCTGGAATTACTGGCACAGATTGGGGGGGGTGTCTGGAATTACTGGCACAGATTGAGGGGGGTGTCTGGAATTACTGGCACAGATTGGGGGGGGGTCTGGAATTACTGGCACATGATTGGGGGGTCTGTAATTACTGGCACATGATTGGGGGGCTGTTATTACTGGCTGATGAAAGGCACTGGGGCTCTTATCTGAGGTCTGATTGGGGGTCATTCATATTGGGGTCTGAGGTGTGATCTGAGGTCTTATTAACATTGGGGATCTTATTGGGGCTATTAGCTGAGGTCTGATTAACATTGGGGGTCTGATTGGTGGTCTGACCTGAGGTGTAATGAAAAATATTTTTTTCTTATTGTGCCCACTTCTAGCCTGGAGCCCCGCTGCCCAGAGCAATGATCCGGAGCAGCTGGGAGAAAAAATTCCTCACAGTCCCACACTCCTTCTGCCCGGCCAAGCCTGTCAGCACCCCTGAGTCTTCAGAACTGTAAGTAAATTATATATAAGGGGAGTTTTTGTTTTGTTTTAATCACAATGTGTACATTTGGCTCAGTCCGCAGCGACACAAATTACAGCATGCTAGATTTTCTGCGCTTTTTTTTTTTTCCGCTACACGTAGCTTTCAAAAGCCCATTCACATGTATTGTATTTTAAAGGGGTTTTCCCATCTCAGACAATGGGGGCATATCGCTAGGATATGCCCCCATTGTCTGATAGGTGCGGGTCCCTATATATATTTGTTTATTTCATGTTAATTTTGTTTAAACTGGCACTTTACAATAAATGTACTGAATTTTCAGCGAAATATATATTTTTTTTGGGGGGGGGGGGGGTTTGCAGTGGATCTTGGGTGAGTTCCCACACTTTTTTTCCCAGGACTTGACCCCTGCATGTCCACCCTTACCTTAGCTCTAATTTCATTAAAGGGGTATTCCCTCCTGGGACATTGAAGACAAGAAAGGTGTGGGTCCCACCTCTGGCACCCACTCCAGAACGGGCCCCCAAAGTGAACAGAGAATAGACGCGCATGAATGGAGAGCATGCAGCGCATGTGCCTTGTGTTCTCCTTTATTTCAGGGGCACTGTTGTAGAGATTTAAGCAACTGTATGGCATTGATGGTATATCCTAGTGATATGCCATTGATGTACCCAGTAGGAAATCCCCTTTAAGGACTGCAAATCCTCACCAAATTCAATATAATATTGCAACATTTTGTCAAAACTTTGACAGACTGCAATTCACACCACAACCACTGGGTGGCCGCCCATATACACATATAGAATAGACACATCTTGTGACAGAGTATCGCAAAATCATGCTTTTTTTTAAACTTTGTTATCTTGTGGCATTCATCTTGGGATATGTTGAGCCAAGACGAAAGTTAGGTTGTGGCTTGGGTGCCACATGTGGTCCCTTACAGTCAGAACACATGTGTGGCTCTCTGGGTCCCACTATATCAGAAATACACGGATGTCAAAGGATAACTAAACAGGGAACAGCATCATTAGAAGGGGGCACTGTGTGGCTGGCACTACTGTGGTGGAGCTTTGGAGCAGGCACTTTTTAGGGAGGCACTGATGGGGTTTATGAGATCTATTTTAAGAAATGTAGCTTTAGGGGCCACAAGTTTAGTCACCTGGAATTATTTGCCAGTAACACGCCATACTTTTGATAGTGGCTGAGCCCTGCATTGCAACTCAGCCCCAATAACTTTAATTGCAATTAGCTGCAGTACCAAGCACGACCACTAGCAAATATATGGCGCTTTGTCTGGTAATCAATAAAGGGGACGTGCATGGGTGTCGGACCCTGACCGATCAGCTAGTGACAACCTATTCTCAGGATTAGCTATCAATATAATAGTAAACCCCTTTAATTGAAGGTGGAAAAGCAATATGGCTCCAGGGCCAAGCAGGGGACAAGGCTGCTTTGGAGCCTGAACTCGGAAGGGGCCCACCCAGGAGGAGGACTAAAAGATTTTATTGTCAGGGTCCCCTCAACAGTATTATACAATGACATTATATACAGTGACAGTATATACAGTGATATGACATACAGTATATACGAGCCAGGTCTCAGATTGCCATCTTCATTAGCCACAAAAGTGGGGATTGCATGGGAGGAGGGGGTTGTAAATAAGTTGCTGGGAGAGGGGGCCTCTCTAAAAAATTTGCTGTGGGGCCCGATCATTTCCAGTTACGTGTTTCATTAGTCCGTCATGAAATGGAATAAAATCCCAGATTTTCCACCGTTTCATGTGAGAATGGAGAATACATCTGCAATAAGGGAAGAATCTGCCGGCCGGATTGTCATTGTTCCAGTCCTTCTGTAATTATGTCATTATACAATTCATTTACATCGCAGATCTCAGCTTTATGAATACTGCAAACTGCCTCATTTGAAGGATTTGATTCAGTCCATTAGAGCCCATCGGAAGCCGCAGGAAGTCTTTCTTTGGTTTTCAAAACTGTAATCACATTGAGGATAAATGCCGGCATTTGTCTGGGTGCAAGGGATTGTGGGGGACGGCAATGAGACCAGGAAATGTTTGTGAACCCGGGAGGATTTTGCACTGTCATTGAAGGAGGAGGATTTTTTAAATTTATTTTTTACATCAGAGCTATCCAGTCCATGTTAACCCCTTGGTGCCACATTTCATGCGTTTTCATTTTTGCATTACTGCGCTCCAAGAGCCATAACTTTTTACAATTTGCATCAATGCAGCCAGTGGGTTAAAGTGTAACTCCTCTGCAACAGCTGCTGGCACGTAGAGTGATTGGTATTGTCTGCCTTCACAGAAGCCATACTTCTAAGGATGAGCAAATTAATTCATACGAATGGATTTGTTCATCAAAGAGATTTCTTCAGCTGTGGGGGTCTCTCTGGTATGTGGTCCATGAACAGGCCCTGATTCAGTATCGGAAGCAGAGCTTCTGCGCTTGCGCCACAACTCGGAGCAGCGACAGTGGAGCAAGATTGTCAAGCCCTTTCAATCAACCGTCAGAGGTTAGCTTCTTCAGGAGCATGGACAGCCCTTCGCAGATAAAGAACTCTATTTGATGAACGATTAGATTTGTACAAATCAAGTTGCTCATCCCTACATACTTGTCTTGTTGTCTGCAGGTCATGATAGTTTAGGGTGACTAGTCGTAGACTTGAAGAAGGATCTTATTGGCCAATGAGTGGTCTATGTGGCTCTTCACTTCAGGATGGTGAAAGGAATGCAGTCAGACACAGATGAAATGTGCACAATAATATTCACTCACCTCATGAGGGGCAAAAAGTCTCTTAATGAGGCCCAGGCTTAGAGAAAGGCAACAGGCATAAGAGTAGCACTGAGGCAACAGCTTATCCTTTCCTTTGGCTTGCAGTACGCAGACCTGCAGGGTATTGCGATGGTGAGGTCACGGTTAATAGGCAAACGAGGGTTGCTCTTGGTTACTCACAGTTTATGGGAGACCCTGGGCAGGCATACAGCAGTGATGGAGAGGCTGGCACAGGAGACCTCTGGGGCACTCTCGGTGTATAGGGACCAGGCCTGATGTTGGGTGAGGTGCCCTGGATGTTGCAGGTGTTTATTGTGCCGGGGGCAAGGTCCCTTTAAGATTCGTGACGCCAGTGCCTGTAATGGTGGCACACCGATTTCTAGTAGTAATAAGTGAGGAACACGATGTTGTGGTGAACCAAACTTCCTTTACTGGAATTAGTTAACTTTGTACAGTCTGGATTCAGTTCCACATGGCAGCAGCAATTATAAGCAGGCTTTTACATCAATGGCAGGTACAATGTTCTTTGCAAGATACTCAGAGGGTAAAAACACTTACAGACCAGGCTGCACCTTTTCCTCAGAAATCCTGTGCACTATTCCTCAGAACTCCTGGCTGTCTTTATCTCAAGGCCCGTATGCCCTAATGCTGGCTTTATCCTTGGTAGGAAACTTCCTCAGGTATATATCTCTTGCTTTAGGTAAATAATCCTTCTGCCCTTCAGCCCTCAGGTTGTCTGGTTACTCTTCTGTTCTGCTCTGCACTGTGCTTTGGGAACTGCAGGTTTCTCAAGAGGTAAACTCTTCTCTTAGTGACAATCTTCTGAGCTAACTCTGGCTCAATATCCTCAGGCAGGCTGGACTGCATCCACTAGCCTCCTGGTGGTAATTAGAAGCCTGGGCTGTCTAGCTGCATGTCAGGAGGTGGCTAAGGTGCCCTCTCTCTTCTGTCTCTACACAGACTCCTGACCACACAGACTGATTCCTCTCTGTCTGGGCCTAACTATATATACTGGGGGTTCCTTAGCTCACAGGGAAAATACACATAAAAGCATATATGAATACATTAAAATGGACTGTTAAATACACTGCCACTGTCCCTCAGGAGTAGGAGAACCTCGTGGCCCAATTGACCCTTTGACATTTACCTAGTGGGACACTACAAGTGTACCCAATTTTCCTAGCCACGACACTCTGGCTGGAGTCTCCTGTAATCGGTAAATATGGCTAACAGTGTTGAGCGAGCATGCAAGTGTTCGGCCGAATATTGCAGGTGCTCGAGTACAATTTAATACAATGAAAGTCAATGGGAGACCCAAGCATCAAACCAGGCACCCCCTGCTCTGAAGAAGAGAGGGTGTCTGGTTCACAAAAAAGGTTAGAAATTGATTGAAACCCCATCCAAATGGTTTGGAAACAGCATTAAGAGGATGGCTGGATGCGTCTTGGACCCCTATTATCTACGATCAATATCATTAGGGAGACAAAAAGTTTTCTGATTGTCCTAACATAATATTCAATAACCTTTCTATAAATTTTTGTAATGTAAAAACTCATTTGCATAAACATGGGTATATGGGAAAGACATGCAAATGAGCAGTATCTGCCTTGTTTTTCAGCTGAAAACTCATTTGCATGGAAGATTTGCGATCTACACTATTCATGAACAGCACCATCTATTGGTTACATAGTCTTATGACAAGAGTAGTAGTCTTGTCATAAGACTATAAAAACCAATAGATGGTCATCTTGTTGGGGCGCTAGTAAGTGGGGCACACTGCTCAACAGAGTCCACACACCGTGTAGCCTATAATAGCCTGTGCTAACACTGAGGTGTATATCGGATTGCTGCTATCATTCACACATCTTCTAGCACTATATCTGCAGTAATATAAGCTTGCTAGGGTGTATCTGAGGACTATTGCCCTGCTTATAATGACTCATGAACAACGCCATCTATTGGTTTCATAGTCTTATGACAAGACTATGAATCCAATAGATGGCGCTGTTCATGAGTAGTGTAGATTACGAATATTCTAATCTTGCGAATTTTTATCACAAATTTTACATGCAAAATGCTACATTAATAATTTTGTCATAAGACTATGAAACCAATAGATGGCACTGTTCGTGAGTCAGGGGGTGCTTGGTTTAATGCTTTGGTTCTCCCATTGACTTTTTAATTGTGCTCTGGTGCTCTGTAGAGCACCCGAGCTACCCAAAGTGTTCTACTCGAGCACCAGCGCACCCAAGCACTTTGGTGCTTGATCAACACTAGTGCTAATATATTTTCTTTTTCTTTTTAAATCTGGCCCCATGACCTGTGGATTTACTTTATCTTGCAGGATGTGCTGATTCGCTTTGTTTTCACGGTACATAGCAGCTGCGGAGTATCTTTCTGTGATAAATCTTTCAGACTGGCTGCATAACGACTTGCTTTCCTTGCTCTGCTCTGTCCACTCTTCTGAATGAACTAAGTGGTTGTATGAGACCCAAGCCCTGGAGGAGCAGAGCAGAGGAAGGGAGTGGTATTGGCCCTGGCTGCAAGGATCACTTTAAGACAGTGGCAATCCTCATACTGATGCTCACTAGGGCCAACTCAGTGATAGGAGGGCTCACTCTAATGTTGAGGCTTCTGCCTTAAGGTATTTGGGTTCCTGTCACAGAAGGTGTACAGGAAACAAGACAATGCAAAATGAATATATGACTCACTGGATCCAAAACTAAGGAACAAAAGGGAGACCCCTGCATAAGACCTGGCACTCTCCCTGACTGCTCAGCCTATGCGAAAATCCCAATGGTGGATGATCGCATATCCACGTACCTCGACTATATACCACCTGAACACCCTACAATAGTGAGGGGACACGACCACCGGCTCCCTACACTAGACACGGAGGGAGTCAGGGTCACCTGGGATCCAGCAAACAGAAAATCACAAATAAATGTACAGCACTTAACTTGTAGAAGGCTGGAAAATAGGATCAGCATGCACACACACTCCAGGAAGTTGTATAAGCCGCACACTAATGCATTATGGGGAGGAATTTAAAGGGATGCAATCAGTCCAACTACATGACAGCTGAGAGAGGCTAACGAGATGAGGAACTGAAATTAAAAACAAAGAAAACTCAAGAAGGAGGTTCTGAAAGGCTTCTGTCAGAGCTTCTCAGCTGTCTGGTTGTGACAGTACCCCTCGCTCTACGAGTGGACTCCGGACACTCAGAGCCCACCTTCTCAGGATGGGACCTATGGAAAGCCCTGATGAGACGAGTGGCCTTAATGTACGTCACTGGGACCCACATCCTCTCCTCAGGACCATAACCCTCCCAATGAATGAGGTACTGGAGAGAACCGCGGACAACACGAGAATCCACAATCCTAGAGACCTGAAATTCAAGATTCCCATCAACCATAATCGGAGGAGGAGGCAAAGGCGAGGCTACAATGGGTTGAACATAAGGTTTCAGTAAGGACTTATGAAAAACATTATGGATCTTGCAAGTCTGAGGAAGATCAAGACGGTAGGCAACAGGATTGATGACAGACAGGATTTTGTAAGGCCCAATAAGCCTAGGACCCAACTTCCAGGAGGGAACCTTCAATTTGATATTCTTGGTAGACAACCACACCAGATCACCAACATTCAGGTCCGGACCAGGCACACGTCTCTTATCTGCCACACGCTTATATCTCTCACTCATGCTCTTTAGATTATCCTGAATCTTTTGCCAAATAGAAGACAAAGACGAGGAGAATCTGTCCTCATCAGGTAAACCAGAAGACCCCTCTCCCGAGAAAGTCCCAAACTGCGGATGAAACCCATATGCACCAAAAAATGGTGACTTACCAGAGGACTCCTGACGACGGTTATTTAAAGCAAACTCAGCAAGGGACAAAAAAGAACACCAATCCTCCTGATTCTCCGCCACAAAACAGCGCAGATATGTCTCCAGATTCTGATTGACGCGCTCTGACTGGCCATTCGACTGCGGGTGGAAAGCAGAAGAGAATGGCAACCGAACCCCCAAGCGAGAACAGAAAGCCTTCCAGAATCTGGAAACAAACTGCGTGCCCCTATCAGAGACTATGTCTGAAGGAATACCGTGCAATTTGACAATGTGATCAATAAATGCCTGCGCCAGCGTCTTAGCATTGGGCAAACCAGGAAAAGGGATGAAATGCACCATTTTGCTAAAACGGTCCACCACCACCAGAATCACAGTCTTCCCCGAGGAACGAGGCAGGTCCGTTATGAAGTCCATGGACAGATGTGTCCAAGGACGGGAAGGAATGGGTAAGGGAAGGAGAGGACCTGATGGCCGTGAATGAGGGACTTTGGCACGAGCGGAAGTCTCGCAGGCTGCCACAAAACCCTCAACCGACTTACGAAGTGATGAGATCCACTGTGGCTCTTGCCCCTGGGTGCCCAGCAAGGACCGTATCGTGGTGTTCCTTAAAAATCTTGTGTCTTAAAGCGAGAGGCACAAACAACCTCCCAGGAGGACAAAGATCAGGAGCCTCTGACTGGGCTGCCTGCACCTCTGCCTCCAATTCAGGAAAAAGAGCAGAGACCACCACACCTTCAGCCAAAATGGGACCCGGGTCTTCAAAATTCCCACCTCCCGGAAAACAACGTGACAGGGCATCTGCCTTCACATTCTTAACCCCAGGGCGGAACGTGACAACAAAATTAAACCTTGAAAAGAACAAAGACCATCTGGCCTGTCTTGGGTTCAGACGCTTGGCTGACTCCAAGTAGGCCAGATTTTTATGGTCAGTAAACACGGTAATAGGGTGTCTGGCTCCCTCTAGCCAATGGCGCCATTCCTCAAAAGCCAACTTGATGGCCAACAATTCCCTATCTCCCACATCGTAATTTCTCTCTGCGGAGGAGAGCTTCTTCGAGAAAAAGGCACACGGTCGCCATTTGGCAGGAGAGGAACCCTGAGACAAGACCGCACCCACACCCACCTCAGAAACATCAACCTCAACTATGAAGGGTAGAGAAATATCAGGTTGTACCAAGATGGGAGCGGAAGCAAAACTCTCCTTGATATTAGAAAAGGCCTTGCGCGCCTCTACCGACCAGGAAGAAAAATCTACCCCCTTTCTGGTCATATCAGTGAGTGGTTTAACAATAGAGGAATAATTCAAAATAAACTTCCTGTAATAATTGGCAAAGCACAAAAAACACATCAGCGCCTTCTGATTCTCAGGAAGCTCCCACTCAAGCACAGCGCGGACCTTTTTGGGGTCCATGCGAAAACCAGAAGCGGAGAGAAGAAACCCCAGAAATTGAATTTCTGGAACCGCAAACACACATTTTTCCAGTTTCGCATATAATTTATTCTCCCGCAGGATGAGCAAGACCTGACGTAAGTGTTCCTTATGAGTTTTGAAATCAGGAGAAAAAATCTAAATGTCATCCAAATACACTAATACAAATTTTCCCATTAAATGATAAAAAATGCTTTTCACGAAATGCTGAAAAACGGCTGGGGCATTCATCAAACCAAAAGGCATAACCAAATTCTCAAAATGGCCCTCAGGGGTATTGAAGACCGTCTTCCATTCGTCTCCTTCTCTGACCCTGACAAGGTTGTATGCCCCTCTTAGATCTAATTTGGAAAAGACTTTAGCCCCAACAATCTGGTTAAACAGGTCCGGGATCAGAGGAAGCAGATAAGGGTCACGAATAGTGATACTGTTCAGCTCCCTGAAATCCAGACAAGGTCTTAAAGAACCATCTTTTTCCTTAACAAAGAAAAAAACAGCGGCAACAGGTGACTTCGAGGGTCGTATGTGTCCTTTTCTCAGACTCTCCGAGATATAAGCACGCATAGCGACCATTTCAGGTTGGGAAAGATTGTATAAACGAGATTTAGGGAGCTTGGCGCCTGGGATGAGATTAATAGGGCAATCGTACTCCCTGTGCGGGGGCAAATCCTGAACTCCACTCTCAGAGAAGACATCCGAAAATTCAGAGAGAAAAGGTGGTACAGTCTTAGTAGAAACCTCAGAAACAGATGTCGTGAGGCAATTCTCTCTGCAAAAGTCACTCCAACCATTTATTTGCCTCGCTTGCCAATCAATGGTGGGGTTATGTTTAGTGAGCCAGGGTAGCCCCAACACTAGAGGAGTAGGTAATCCGCTAAGGACGAAACATGACACATCCTCAACATGAGCATCACTCACAATTAAACGAATATTGTGAACTATGCCCTTTAATGATTTCTGAGAAAGTGGAGCGGAATCAATAGCAAAAACAGGAATATCCTTTCCCAAAGTGCACACCTGGAAACCATGAGTTATCGCAAAATGATTATCAATGAGATTGACAGCTGCTCCACTATCTACAAAAATCTCACCAAAAATGTTCTTGCTCTCTAGCGCCACCCTGGCAGGCAGGACAATACGGGAACTACAAGCAAACGGAAAACCTTCAATTTCCGCCTCAACCCTGCCAATAGTAACAGATGGAACATTTTGAAAAGATTTTTTCCTTTTTGTTTCTTTATTACTCCCAGAAAACTGCCTGAATCTCCTAAAGGGACAAACATTTATACCTCCACAACAAAAACAAACCTTCCCATGCGGGCTGAATCTTCTATTGTCAGAGGCAATCAACCCCAGCTGCATGGGCTCCTGCTCAGAAGGGGCTCACAGCGACTGAGACCCCGGCGCATAGAATGAGACCGCTGCACTGTCCTGGGACTGAGTATGACAGGAAGGAGAGATCTCTCCTCTCTCTCTAAGACGCCTGTAAATACGAACGGCCTGAGACATAGCACAGTCCAAGGAGATAGGCCTCTCATGAAAGGCAAATGCATCTTTCAATCCCTCTGAAAGACCATGGCAAAATTGACTTCGAAGTGCAGCATCATTCCAACCAGTATCAGCTGCCCATCTCCGAAATTCTGAGCAGTATATCTCTGCGGATTGTTTACCCTGGCATAACAGACGTAGTCTAGACTCAGCCAAAGCAACACGATCCGGATCATCATATATCTGACCCAGGGCTAAAAAGAAATCATCCACTGAATGGAGGGGCCGTGCCCCCACCGGCAGCGAAAAGGTCCACGACTGAGCGTTACCCCTGAGCAGCGATATAATGATCCCCACCCTCCGTTCCTCATCACCAGAGGAATGGGGAAGAAGGCGAAAATTGAGTTTGCAAGCCTCTCTGAAACGCACAAAATTCTCACTACCCCCGGAGAACGTATCCGGGAGCGAGATCTTAGGCTCAGAACAAACTCCATGAACGCAAGCTGAACCGATCACTAGAAACTGAGAAAGAGTCTTACGGAGATCAGCTACCTCCAATGAAAGACCCTGGAAGCGTTCAGTCAAAAGTGAAACCGGATCCATGCTTGAGACGGTTTTGGCGGCTTATAATGTCACGGAAGGTGTACAGGAAACAAGACGATGCAAAATGAATATATGACTCACTGGATCCAAAACTAAGGAACAAAAGGGAGACCCCTGCATAAGACCTGGCACTCTCCCTGACTGCTCAGCCTATGCGAAAATCCCAATGGTGGATGATCGCATATCCACGTGCCTCGACTATATACCACCTGAACACACTACAATAGTGAGGGGACACGACCACCGGCTCCCTACACTAGACACGGAGGGAGTCAGGGTCACCTGGGATCCAGCAAACAGAAAATCACAAATAAATGTACAGCACTTATCTTGTAGAAGGCTGGAAAATAGGATCAGCATGCACACACACTCCAGGAAGTTGTATAAACCGCACACTAATGCATTATGGGAAGGAATTTAAAGGGATGCAATCAGTCCAACTACATGACAGCTGAGAGAGGCTAACGAGACGAGGAACTGAAATTCAAAACAAAGAAAACTCAAGGAGGAGGTTCTGAAAGGCTTCTGTCAGAGCTTCTCAGCTGTCTGGTTGTGACAGTTCCCTTGATGTTGAAGATTCGGTGCAGGTGCAAGGCAGGATCTGTTTGAGTGCAATGGCCGGCATATGGTGGTTTAGTCAGCAACCAGGCCAATTGTAGAAGATAAAGAAGTCTCTCTTTACTAAAGTGCAGAATAGGAGTTGTAGTACATCCAGCAATATCAAGGCACAGTTCTAAGGCAAGACACAGTGCAGTCTCTTACCAATAATAGCTGTATACAGGGAAATTCCAACAATGATGATAATAGGAGTTGTAGTTCCTGAGCTCCTTCTTAACAATTTGCAACCTTTCCAAGATGATCAGAAGCATACAAAACTCTCAAAAATGTGGTAGCCATCCCGGACTACACACCATCCACACACAGCAAGAACATGTGGTAGGTACCAGAGATTACCATCCACCTGGAAAAATTCTCACAATCAGCTCTGCAATTTCTGGACAGAAATGCAGATCATTAAACGCTCTAGCAAACTGTAAGTGAGAAAGGTGCTGTAAAATGTTAATCCTTCCACAATCAGCAAAGTCTCTATATCAGTCATACATAAATGATTTTTGCAGCTTTTCCTCAGAGATTGTTTTCTCAACTGGAATGACATTTCTACTGGAGCTGAACTGGCATGTTCCAGGAATGGCAGGCAGAGCTAAACTGAAGTGGCTGATGCAATCCTGACTAGAAAGCTCCTCCCTCAGAGGGGAAAGCAAATTCCCTCTTCTGAGTCAGGGTATAATTAACTAAACAGTTCCACCTATAGACAGCTTTTTGGAATACATAGAAAGCATAAAACAAAGCATGAATGGATTAAATAACATCAAATAAAGAACAATTTGCAAGTACCCTGTTCTGGGCTACTGCATATGACCAAATTGCAGCTGTACTCATTAAGATCATTTAGTAGGGGAGAGGAGAACTGGAGAATGAGCTGTCACACAGTCAGTCTGGATTAATCAAAGAACAGAATTCTGCAGCCTGCTGAGTACAGTGAAACACAAAAGCTGCAGAAGCCAAACCAGGCAAAAAATGTAATAGCAACCTGATGGATTTTTTTTTTAGCTGAAAATACATCTAAATCAATAAATCAAAATCTGATGCAAATATGTCTACAGACTTTAAGGAGAAAATGTCTGGGCTATAGAAATATAATTTGTTAGAAAAGTAAAAGCCTTGACCAAGGCACCAAACTTATAGAGTAAGCTAGATTGTAGGTATTTGTTTTCTAATTTTCCCATAAAAAGTCAGTCTCAAGGAAACCATTAATATGGTGGATGAATGACTTCATTTGGGAATATACCTTCCACCTACTGTGACAACCTAATATTAATCAAAAAAATATTAACCCCTTCCCAATCGCCCAGGGAGTAATGTATGCGATCGACGATAATGTCGAGTACATACATTTAACCCTTCAGATGGCATAGTAAAATGTTGCTACAGTATCTGGGAGGTTAAAAATGGGAGGGTGCTCTCCCGACCATGCATCGGCTCCCCCTAGGGAGGATCGGAGGAGCCGGAGTATGTGTACGGAAGTCTCTGTCCTCCATAGGAGCATAGTATAATTCCCATAGACCCCAACAGAAACAAATTTGTTTTATATTAATTTTATATCATACGAGCAATGGTAATGTTTCTGTGCTTCTGGACAACCCTTTTAAAGTAGGCAAGGGTGAAAGCAAAAAGACTCAACCAACCATTTGATATCCTGGGAACCAAAAAATACAACACTAACCCACCTACCAGACCCTGCACACGGCTATTTTTTACCTGTGGACCTTCAGTATCTGTTATGACCTCCTGTTCCTATCCTAAGGCCGCTTTCACATGAGAGTATTGAAATTCATCCGTATTCTGGCTCTGGATTCCGCATGGATTCCAGATGATATACCATCAGTACTGTCATCAGTATTGCTTCAGTATTTCAGCAGGATTTAGGGCTCTTTCACACCTGCGTTATTGTCTTCCGGCATAGAGTTCCGTCGTCGGGGCTCTATGCCGGAAGAATCCTGATCAGTTTTATCCTAATGCATTCTGAATGGAGTGAAATCCGTTCAGGATGCATCAGGATGTCTTCAGTTCAGGACCGGAACGTTTTTTGGCCGAAGAAAATACTGCAGCATGCTGCGCTTTTTGCTCCGGCCAAAAATCCTGAACACTTGCCGCAAGGCCAGATCCGGAATTAAAGCCCATTGAAAGGCATTCATCTGGATCCGGCCTTAAGCTAAACGTCGTTTCGGCGCATTACCGAATCCGACGTTTAGCTTTTTCTGAATGGTTACCATGACTGCCGGGACGCTAAAGTCCTGGCAGCCATGGTAAAGTGTAGTGGGGAGCAGCATACTTACCGTCCGTGCAGCTCCCGGGGCGCTCCAGAGAGACGTCAGGGCGTCCCAGGCGCATGGATGACGTGATCACATGGACACGTCATCCATGCGCATGGGGCGCTCTGACGTCACTCTGGAGCGCCCCGGGAGCCGCACGGACGGTAAGTATACCGCTCCCCCGCTCCCCACTACTACTATGGCAACCAGGACTTTAATAGCGTCCTGGCTGCCATAGTAATACTGAATGCATTTTGAAGACGGATCCGTCTTCAAATGCTTTCAGTTCACTTGCGTTTTTCCGGATCCGGCGTGTAATTCCGGCAAATGGAGTACACGCCGGATCCGGACAACGCAAGTGTGAAAGAGCCCTTACATGCATATTCCTTCCTTTCTGCATTTTTGATGCACTCCCATAGACTGTAATGGGCGTATTTGCTTCCCAAAAACTCGGACATGCTGCGGATTTCAAATACTGACAGAAATGATATGCATATGTATATAGCTCTGTTCATTAACATTAGCAACGGATTCCGGTACATAAAATCTGGGCCGTATATGGATTGCAAATACGCTCGTGTGAAAGCAGCCTTAGGGCTGGATTCTATATAGATCCTGTAGCTGGCTGTTATCTCGCTGTTACCCCCTGGATATTTTCCCTTCTCCCCAAGGGAAGATCTCAGTCCCCTTTATAATTGCAGCCAAGTACATTTTCTTGTTAGAAATGATACATTGAAATGATACTTTGTAACAGTCAAAGCTCAAATATGACAAAAAAAAGTACTTGTTGTGTTTTTATCACTGAAATTAATTCAGTTATCCCCGATTTGTAAGAGGTTTTTTTTTTATGTCTTTCTGTTTTCTACGATAAGGAAAAATAATTAAGAAGAACATTCCCCTAAACAAATTACCTCCTTGTAAAAAGTAGAAAAAATTTATAAAATACTAATTCAGAGCTTTACCACTGATGGAGCTCTGTGTATTGAGAAATCCCTGACAATCCCCAAGCTTTGATGCCATAGTTAGGCTTCTCGCCTAGGACCGATTATTACCGGAAATTTTGTCTTCACAATTTAGCGGCTTCCATCACTGATCATGTAGCTTCTACTGAGAGAATCACACTATATTATAGGTATTATTGGGACCTTCACCTATTGAGATCAGAGTGACTACAAACACAGACCATTGACTTTAATGGGCTCTGTTTAATACTTTACTTCCCCTGTGGGGGCACTGAAGAGAAACAGAATGCTTACTGAGTTTCCCAAAATCACAACTGATCGCTGAGAGATGGGGATCTTTCTACTTTCTAACAGAGAAGAATTCTCCAAAATGTGCCACCCAGTTTTCTGGCTTGGTTTAACACCTTCAGGACCCTGCCATTTTTCACCTTAACCGCTCCAGGACCGCCGTACGCAGTATTGCGTCCTGCCGGCGGCCCTGCTCTTCTGGGTGGACGCATATACGCGTCCTCCCGCGATAGCCGAGATTTCCTGTGAACGCGCGCACGCAGGCGCGCGCACTCACAGGAACGGAAGGTAAGCGAGTGGATCTCCAGCCTGCCAGCGGCGATCGCTCGCTGGCAGGCTGGAGATGTTTTTTTTTTAACCCCTAACAGGTATATTAGACGCTGTTTTGATAACAGCGTATAATATACCTGCTACCTGGTCCTCTGGTGGTCCATTTTGTTTGGATCGACCACCAGAGGACACAGGCAGCTCAGTAAAGTAACACAAAACACTACACTACACTCCCCTGTCACTTAATAACCCTTTATGAACCACTGATCACCCCTGATCACCCCATATAGACTCCCTGATCACCCCCCTGTCATTGATCACCCCCCTGTCATTGATCACCGCCCTGTCAGGCTCCGTTCAGACGTCCGTATGATTTTTACTGATCCACTGATACATGGATCGGATCCACAAAACGCATACGGACGTCTGAATGGAGCCTTACAGGGGGGTGATCAATGACAGGCGGGTGATCACCCATATAGACTTCCCGATCACCCCCCTGTCATTGATCACCCCCCTGTCATTGATCACCCCCCTGTAAGGCTCCATTCAGACGTCCGTATGATTTTTACGGATCCACGGATACATGGATCGGATCCGCAAAACACATACGGACGTCTGAATGGAGCCTTACAGGGGGGTGATCACGCATATAGACTTCCTGATCCCTTCCCTGTCATTGATCACCCCCCTGTAAGGCTCCATTGAGACGTCCGTATGTGTTTTGCGGATCCGATCCATGTATCCGTGGATCCGTAAAAATCATACGGACGTCTGAATGGAGCCTTACAGGAGGGTGATCAATGACAAGTGGGTGATCACGCATATAGACTTCCTGATCACTTCCCTGCCATTTATCACCCCCCTGTCATTGATCACCCCCCTGTAAGGCTCCATTCAGACGTCCGTATGATTTTTACGGATCCACAGATACATGGATCGGATCCGCAAAACACATACGGACGTCTTAATGGAGCTTTACAGGGGGGTGATCCATGACAAGGGGGTGATCACCCATATAGACTTCCTGATCACCCCCCTGTCATTGATCACCCCCCTATCATTGATCACCCCCCTGTAAGGCTCCATTCAGACGTCCGTATGATTTTTACGGATCCACGGATACATGGATCGGATCCGCAAAACATATATGGAGGTCTGAATGGAGCCTTACAGGGGGGTGATCAATGACAAGGGGGTGATCACGCATATAGACTTCCTGATCACTTCCCTGTCATTGATCACCCCCCTGTCATTGATCACCTCCCTGTAAGGCTCCATTCAGACGTCCGTATGATTTTTACGGATCCATGGATACATGGATCGGATCCGCAAAACACATACGGACGTCTGAATGGAGCCTTACAGGGGGGTGATCAATGACAGGGGGGTGATCACCTCATATACACTCCCTGATCACCCCCTGTCATTGATCACCCCCCTGTCATTGATCACCCCCCTGTAAGGCTCCATTCAGACGTCCGTATGCGTTTTGCGGATCCGATCCATGTATCCGTGGATCCGTAAAAATCATACGGACGTCTGAATGGAGCCTTACAGGGGGGTGATCAATGACAGGGGGGTGATCAGGAAGTCTATATGGGTGATCACCCCCTTGTCATTGATCACCCACCTGTAAGGCTCCATTCAGACGTCCGTATGTGTTTTGCGGATCCGATCCATGTATCCGTGGATCCGTAAAAATCATACGGACGTCTGAATGGAGCCTTACAGGGGGGTGATCAATGACAGGGGGGTGATCAGGGAGTCTATATGGGTGATCACCCCCCTGTCATTGATCACCCCCTGTAAGGCTCCATTCAGACGTCCGTATGCGTTTTGCGGATCCGATCCATGTATCCGTGGATCCGTAAAAATCATACGGACGTCTGAATGGAGCCTTACAGGGGGGTGATAAATGACAGGGGGGTGATCAGGGAGTCTATATGGGTGATCACCCCCCTGTCATTGATCACCCCCTGTAAGGCTCCATTCAGACATTTTTTTGGCCCAAGTTAGCGGAAATATTTTTTTTGTTTGTTTTTTCTTACAAATTCTCATATTCCACTAACTTGTGTCCAAAAAAAAAAATCTCACATGAACTCATCATACCCTTCACGGAATCCAAATGCGTAACATTTTTTAGAAATTTATATTCCAGACTTCTTCTCACGCTTTAGGGCCCCTAAAATGCCAGGGCAGTATAAATACCCCACATGTGACCCCATTTCGGAAAGAAGACACCCCAAGGTATTCCGTGAGGGGCATATTGAGTCCATGAAAGATTTAAATTTTTGTCCCAAGTTAGCGGAAAGTGAGACTTTGTGAGAAAAAAAAATAAAAATAATAATTTCCGCTAATTTATGCAAAAAAAAAAAAATTCTATGAACTCGCCATGCCCCTCATTGAATACCTTGGGGTGTCTTCTTTCCAAAGTGGGGTCACATGTGGGGTATTTATACTGCCCTGGCTTTTTAGGGGCCCTAAAGCGTGAGAAGAAGTCTGGGATCCAAATGTCTCAAAATGCCCTCCTAAAAGGAATTTGGGCCGCTTTGCGCATCTAGGCTGCAAAAAAGTGTCACACATCTGGTATCGCCGTACTCAGGAGAAGTTGGGCAATGTGTTTTGGGGTGTCATTTTACATATACCCATGCTGGGTGAGATAAATATCTTGGTCAAATGCCAACTTTGTATAAAAAAATTGGAAAAGTTGTCATTTGCCGAGATATTTCTCTCACCCAGCATGGGTATATGTAAAATGACACCCCAAAACACATTCCCCAACTTCTCCCGAGTACGGCGATACCACATGTGTGACACTTTTTTGCAGCCTAGGTGGGCAAAGGGGCACACATTCCAAAGAGCACCTTTAGGATTTCACCGGTCATTTTTTACAGATTTTGATTGCAAACTACTTACCACACATCTGGGCCCCTAGAATGCCAGGGCAGTATAACTACCCCACAAGTGACCCCATTTTGGAAATAAGACACCCCAAGGTATTTTGTGATGGGCATAGTGAGTTCATGGAAGTTTTTATTTTTTGTCACAAGTTAGTGGAATATGAGACTTTGTAAGAAAAAAAAAAAAAATCATCATTTTCCGCTAACTTGTGACAAAAAATAAAAAATTCTAGGAACTCACCATGCCCCTCACGGAATACCTTGGGGTGTCTTCTTTCCAAAATGGGGTCACGTGTGGCGTAGTTATACTGCCCTGGCATTCTAGGGGCCCAAATGTGTGATAAGAACTTTGCAATCAAAATGTGTAAAAAATGGCCGGTGAAATCCTAAAGGTGCTCTTTGGAATGTGTGCCCCTTTGCCCACCTAGGCTGCAGAAAAGTGTCACACATCTGGTATCGCCGTACTCAGGAGAAGTTGGGGAATGTGTTTTGGGGTGTCATTTTACATATACCCTTGCTGGGTGAGAGAAATATCTTGGCAAAAGACAACTTTTCCCATTTTTTTATACAAAGTTGGCATTTGACCAATATATTTCTCTCACCCAGCATGGGTATATGTAAAATGACACCCCAAAACACATTCCCCAACTTCTCCTGAGTACGGCAATACCAGATGTGTGACACTTTTTTGCAGCCTAGGTGGGCAAAGGGGCACACATTCCAAAGTGCACCTTTCGGATTTCACCGGTCATTTTTTACAGATTTTGATTGCAAACTTCTTCTCACACATTTGGGCCCCTAGAATGCCAGGGCAGTATAACTACCCCACAAGTGACCCCATTTTGGAAAGAAGACACCCCAAGGTATTTTGTGATGGGCATAGTGAGTTCATGGAAGTTTTTATTTTTTGTCACAAGTTAGTGGAATATGAGACTTTGTAAGAAAAAAAAGAAAAATCATCATTTTCCGCTAACTTGTGACAAAAAAAAAAGTTCTATGAACTCACTATGCCATCAGCGAATACCTTAGGGTGTCTACTTTCCGAAATGGGGTCATTTGTGGGGTGTTTGTACTGTCTGGGCATTGTAGAACCTCAGGAAACATGACAGGTGCTCAGAAAGTCAGAGCTGCTTCAAAAAGCGGAAATTCACATTTTTGTACCATAGTTTGTAAATGCTATAACTCTTACCCAAACCATTTTTTTGTTACCCAAAATTTTTTTTTTTAGCAGATTTTAAATTTTTATCTATTTTTTCTGCAACACATCAAGAGTTAACAGCCAAACAAAACTCAAAATCTATTACCCTGAATCTGGAGTTTTCAGAAACACCCCATGTGAGCTCAAAAACTGATGTATGGGCGCACAGCAGGCATCAGTGTGGAAGGAGCAACATATGGCTTTTGGACAGCGGATTTAGCTGGAATAGTAATTGGGAGCTATGTCACATATGAAGACACCCTGAGGTGGCCCTACAGTGGAAACCCCCAAAAAGTGACCCCATTTTGGAAACTACACCCCGCAAGGAATCTTTTAAGGTGTGTAGTAAGCACTTTGACCTCAAAGGCGTTTCCTAGAATTAGGAAAGACTTTGCAGTGAAAATGAAAAATTTAATTTATTTTCACAAAAAAGTTGCTTTACACCCACATTTTTCACTTTCCCAAAGGGTAACAGGACAAAATGCACCCCACATTTTGTTCCCCATTTCCCCCAGAATACAGCAACACTCTATAATCAAAAAATGATGTATGGGTGCACAGCAGGGCTCTAGAGTGAAACTGCAAAATATGGATTTTAGCTTCCATGTCGCATTAAAAAAATTCCTAAGGTCCCCAGAAAAATCAAAACCCCAAGAAGTGACCCCATTTTGCAAAGAGCACCCCCGTACACACATTTTAAGGGGTGGAAAGGGCACTTTTTACCTAACAGGTGTTTCACAGAAATGAATATGTAGTGGTTGGTGAAAAGTGGATCTGTAAGCTATGCTGACTAAATCAGAGATATAAGGTGGTAAAACTACAGGGTACATCATGGATGAACTTAAATTAATACTCCATGGATGAGTGGTAGATTTTAAAACACTCCTGCATGCACAGGCCAGGTTTTTCAGGGCAGGTTTTGCAGTGGTAAATGGTGTATTTCTTTATCCCCCTTTTGGAACACACCCTGCATCTGTTTTGGGTCCTTCCCTTCCTTGTTGTCTGGGGGACTTGACCTGGAAAATGTAGCCCTGATACAAAACGGGCACCATAACTTCCTGAAGTACTGGGACCCTCGCCGTCCTGGCTTTGAAAAATTAGGGCCTGGATAACCACCTCTTGGAAGTGAAGGAAAGTTCCTGTGTGGCCTGCACATTGAAATAGCATATACGCATTGCACATTGACATCTGTACAATGCGTACGAACAGCTTTTTGTACCACACTTTTGTTTTTGGTGTGGCACTGTAGGACTTCAGAAGTTGATCTGAAAGATCCACCCCTCCTATGTGCCTGTTGTAGTCCAGGATACAAACTGGTTTGGGGGTAGTGGTTGTGGTACCACGTACAGAGGAGCAGGGGAGCTGGCGTTAGTGTGAATGGTGGTCAGTACAAGGACATCCCTCTTGTCCTTGTACTTAACCACCAGCATGTTCTCATGGAGAAGAGACCTACTTTCACCTATTCTTGGTGGTTTGCCTACCAGGGATCTAGAGAGGTCTCTCAGATTTTTGCGCACTGTGCCGTAAGCCACAGTACCTCTGGCAGTTAGGGACCTTGATAGGGGTATACTGGTATAATAGTTATCCACATAGAAGTTGTAACCCATATCCAGCAGTAGGTTCAGTAAGTTCCACACAATCTTCCCACTAACTCCTAGGATGGAGGGGCATTCTGGGGGTTCTATCCAGGAATCTTTCCCTTCGTAAATGCGGAACTTGTGGGTGTACCCGGAGCAACTCTCACAGAGTTTGTATATCTTTATACCATCCCTCATCTACACTGACATTTTTATCAGGTGTTAAAGTGGTCAATGACAGGCCTAACCTGAAACAGACGGTCAAATGTTGGGTCATTTTGGGGTGGGCATTGTGCATTGTCATTGTAGTGTAGGAGTTTCCTTATTGACTGAAATCGTTTCCGGGTCATGGTCTTACTGTAAATCGAAATCTGGTAGACCATGTCTGAACTCCAATATTGTCTAATTTTTGTGTAATACCCCAGAGTGGTATTACCACCTCTTTACACCCCCTACTATCTCCTATGGTTGACCCAATGTCATCTTATGCAATAATTTCTATATCCTGCAAAAAATGTGTATTTTTTTTCTATTAAACTGTTATGTTATATGTAATGTGCCTGGTTCACCAGAAGATGGCAGCAGTAATGGTAGAGCTAGTTTGCATGGAATGAAACCTTTCTGTCCATTCTAGCCCTCTCTAGAGAGGGAGGAGTTTAGTTAGTGAAGGTCAGTCTGGCCTACCCCCTGTCCCAGGGAGGTTGTGCAGCAGGGGAGCTCGTCCCTGCTGGGTGAGCCCTGACTAAGTCAGCAGAACACCATCAGTTCTGTTGGACCTGGAGGCCCAAGTTACAATCCTCACAAGCCAGGAAGTATTGTTCCCTGGATAAAGAGGGAGATAAAAATAAAGACAGAAACGTTTCCTTTTTGCTGAACTTTACTTTCTGTAGTCTGACTCTATTTAATCCTGATAGCATAGCAGAGCTAAAAAGTGACAGATGTAGCAGATATATGTAAATAAAAAATAAAAACGGTGCCAAAACAGCTATTTTTTGTTACCTTGCCTCACAAAAAGTGTAATATAGAGCAACCAAAAACCATATGTATCCTAAAATAGTACCAACAAAACTGCCACCTTATCCTGTAGTTTTCAAAATGTGGTATTTTTTGGGAGTTTCTACTTTAGGGGTGCATCAGGGGGTCTTCAAGTGTGACGTGGCAGCTTAAAATTATCCCAGTGAAATCTGCCCTCCAAAAACCATATGGCGTTCCTTTCCTTCTGCGCCCTGCCGTGTGCCTGTACAGCAGTTTTTGACAACATATGGGGTGTTTCTGTAAACTACAGGATCAGGGCAACAAATAATGAGTTTTGTTTGGCTGTTAACCCTTGCTTTGTAACTGGAAAAAATGGATTAAAATGGAAAATCTGCCAAAAAGTGAAATTCTGAAATTTCATCTACATTTTCCTTTAATTTTTGTGGAACACCTAAAGGGTTACCAAAGTTTGTAAAATCAGTTTTGAATACCTTAAGGGGTGTAGTTTCTAAAATGGGGCCATTTATGGGTTGTTTCTAGGGATGAGCGAACTCGAACTGTATAGTTCGGGTTCGTACCGAATTTTGGGGTGTCCGTGACACGGACCCGAACCCGGACATTTTCGTAAAAGTCCGGGTTCGGGTTCGGTGTTCGTCGCTTTCTTCGCGCTTTTGTGACGCTTTCTTGGCGCTTTTTGAAAGGCTGCAAAGCAGCCAATCAACAAGCGTCATACTACTTGCCCCAAGAGGCCATCACAGCCATGCCTACTATTGGCATGGCTGTGATTGGCCAGAGCACCATGTGACCCAGCCTCTATTTAAGCTGGAGTCACATAGCGCCGCCCGTCACTCTGCTCTGATTAGCGTAGGGAGAGGTTGCGGCTGCGACAGTAGGGCGAGATTAGGCAGATTAACTCCTCCAAAGGACTTGATTAACTGATCGATCTGCAGCTGTGGATCATTGAGCTGCTGATCCTCAATTGCTCACTGTTTTTAGGCTGCACAGACCGTTTGTCAGTCTCATTTTTCTGGGGTGATCGGCGGCCATTTTGTGTCTTGTGGTGCGCCAGCACAAGCTGCGACCAAGTGCATTTAACCCTCAATGGTGTGGTTGTTTTTTGGCTAAAGCCTACATCAGGGTGAAGCTGTCACACCAAGTGCATTTAACCAGCAATAGTCTGTTCATTTTTTGGCCATATACAAAATCAGGGGCAAGCTGCGCCTGTCACCAAGTGCATTTAACCCTCAATGGTGTGGTTGTTTTTTGGCTAAAGCCTACATCAGGGTGAAGCTGTCACACCAAGTGCATTTAACCAGCAATAGTCTGTTCATTTTTTGGCCATATACAAAATCAGGGGCAAGCTGCGCCTGTCACCAAGTGCATTTAACCCTCAATGGTGTGGTTGTTTTTTGGCTAAAGCCTACATCAGGGTGAAGCTGTCACACCAAGTGCATTTAACCAGCAATAGTCTGTTCATTTTTTGGCCATATCCCAGTCTAATTCTGTCACTAAATCCATACCGGTCACCCAGCGCCTAAATACTAGGCCTCAAATTTATATCCAGCTAAATCTGTCCCTAGTGCTGTAGCTGGGCGAGTTATTTAGTGTCCGTTCAAGCACATTTCTTGTTCTGGGTTGAAATACAATTCCCAATTTAGCAATTTCATAATTTAGTGGTTCCTGCTATATCAGAGCTCTTTGAAATCTATCCCAAAAAGGGTATATAATATTGAAGGTGCACATAGGGTCATTCAGAATAACTTCACACACACCCGCTACTGTGTATTTCCAAGTCTAATTCTGTCACTAAACCCATACCTGTCACCCAGCGCCTAAATACTAGGCCTCAAATTTAAATCCCTCTAAATCTCTCGTTACCGTTGTCCTGTTGTAGCTGGGAAAGTTATTTAGTGCCCGTCAAAGCACATTTTTTGTTCTGGGTTGAAGTACAATTCCCAATTTAGCAATTTCATAATTTAGTGGTTCCTGCTATATCAGAGCTATTTGAAATCTATCCCAAAAAGGGTATATAATATTGAAGGTGCACATAGGGTCATTCAGAATAACTTCACACACACCCGCTACTGTGTATTTCCAAGTCTAATTCTGTCACTAAATCCATACCGGTGACCCAGCGCCTAAATACTAGGCCTCAAATTTAATTCCCTCTAAATCTCTCGTTACCCACCGCTGTACTGTTGTTGCTGGGCAAGATATTTAGTGTCCGTCAAAGCACATTTTTTGTTCTGGGTTGAAGTACAATTCCCAATTTAGCAATTTCATAATTTAGTGGTTTCTGCTATATCAGAGCTATTTGAAATCTATCCCTAAAAGGGTATATAATATTGAAGGTGCACATAGGGTCATTCAGAATAACTTCACACACACCCGCTACTGTGTATTTCCAAGTCTAATTCTGTCACTAAACCCATACCTGTCACCCAGCGCCTAAATACTAGGCCTCAAATTTATATCCAGCTAAATCTGTCCCTAGTGCTGTAGCTGGGCGAGTTATTTAGTGTCCGTTCAAGCACATTTCTTGTTCTGGGTTGAAATACAATTCCCAATTTAGCAATTTCATAATTTAGTGGTTCCTGCTATATCAGAGCTCTTTGAAATCTATCCCAAAAAGGGTATATAATATTGAAGGTGCACATAGGGTCATTCAGAGTAACTTCACACACACCCGCTACTGTGTATTTCCAAGTCTAATTCTGTCACTAAATCCATACCGGTGACCCAGCGCCTAAATACTAGGCCTCAAATTTAATTCCCTCTAAATCTCTCGTTACCCACCGCTGTACTGTTGTTGCTGGGCAAGATATTTAGTGTCCGTCAAAGCACATTTTTTGTTCTGGGTTGAAGTACAATTCCCAATTTAGCAATTTCATAATTTAGTGGTTTCTGCTATATCAGAGCTATTTGAAATCTATCCCAAAAAGGGTATATAATATTGAAGGTGCACATAGGGTCATTCAGAATAACTTCACACACACCCGCTACTGTGTATTTCCAAGTCTAATTCTGTCACTAAACCCATACCTGTCACCCAGCGCCTAAATACTAGGCCTCAAATTTAAATCCCTCTAAATCTCTCGTTACCGTTGTCCTGTTGTAGCTGGGAAAGTTATTTAGTGCCCGTCAAAGCACATTTTTTGTTCTGGGTTGAAGTACAATTCCCAATTTAGCAATTTCATAATTTAGTGGTTCCTGCTATATCAGAGCTATTTGAAATCTATCCCAAAAAGGGTATATAATATTGAAGGTGCACATAGGGTCATTCAGAATAACTTCACACACACCCGCTACTGTGTATTTCCAAGTCTAATTCTGTCACTAAATCCATACCGGTGACCCAGCGCCTAAATACTAGGCCTCAAATTTAATTCCCTCTAAATCTCTCGTTACCCACCGGTGTACTGTTGTTGCTGGGCAAGATATTTAGTGTCCGTCAAAGCACATTTTTTGTTCTGGGTTGAAGTACAATTCCCAATTTAGCAATTTCATAATTTAGTGGTTTCTGCTATATCAGAGCTATTTGAAATCTATCCCTAAAAGGGTATATAATATTGAAGGTGCACATAGGGTCATTCAGAATAACTTCACACACACCCGCTACTGTGTATTTCCAAGTCTAATTCTGTCACTAAACCCATACCTGTCACCCAGCGCCTAAATACTAGGCCTCAAATTTAAATCCCTCTAAATCTCTCGTTACCGTTGTCCTGTTGTAGCTGGGAAAGTTATTTAGTGCCCGTCAAAGCACATTTTTTGTTCTGGGTTGAAGTACAATTCCCAATTTAGCAATTTCATAATTTAGTGGTTCCTGCTATATCAGAGCTATTTGAAATCTATCCCAAAAAGGGTATATAATATTGAAGGTGCACATAGGGTCATTCAGAATAACTTCACACACACCCGCTACTGTGTATTTCCAAGTCTAATTCTGTCACTAAATCCATACCGGTGACCCAGCGCCTAAATACTAGGCCTCAAATTTAATTCCCTCTAAATCTCTCGTTACCCACCGTTGTACTGTTGTTGCTGGGCAAGATATTTAGTGTCCGTCAAAGCACATTTTTTGTTCTGGGTTGAAGTACAATTCCCAATTTAGCAATTTCATAATTTAGTGGTTTCTGCTATATCAGAGCTATTTGAAATCTATCCCTAAAAGGGTATATAATATTCAAGGTGCACATTGGGTCATTCAGAATAACTTCACACACACACGCTTCTGTGCATTTCCAAGTCTAATTCTGTCACTAAATCCATACCGGTCACCCAGCGCCTAAATACTAGGCCTCAAATTTATATCCCGCTGAATTTGAATACAATACATTGGGCCAAATAATATATTTGTTGTTGTGGTGAACCATAACAATGAGAAAAACATCTAGTAAGGGACGCGGACGTGGACATGGTCGTGGTGGTGTTAGTGGACCCTCTGGTGCTGGGAGAGGACGTGGCCGTTCTGCCACATCCACACGTCCTAGTGTACCAACTACTTCAGGTCCCAGTAGCCGCCAGAATTTACAGCGATATATGGTGGGGCCCAATGCCGTTCTAAGGATGGTAAGGCCTGAGCAGGTACAGGCATTAGTCAATTGGGTGGCCGACAGTGGATCCAGCACGTTCACATTATCTCCCACCCAGTCTTCTGCAGAAAGCGCACAGATGGCGCCTGAAAACCAACCCCATCAGTCTGTCACATCACCCCCATGCATACCAGGGAAACTGTCTCAGCCTCAAGTTATGCAGCAGTCTCTTATGCTGTTTGAAGACTCCGCTGGCAGGGTTTCCCAAGGGCATCCACCTAGCCCTTCCCCAGCGGTGAAAGACATAGAATGCACTGACGCACAACCACTTATGTTTCCTGATGATGAGGACATGGGAATACCACCTCAGCATGTCTCTGATGATGACGAAACACAGGTGCCAACTGCTGCGTCTTTCTGCAGTGTGCAGACTGAACAGGAGGTCAGGGATCAAGACTGGGTGGAAGACGATGCAGGGGACGATGAGGTCCTAGACCCCACATGGAATGAAGGTCGTGCCACTGACTTTCACAGTTCGGAGGAAGAGGCAGTGGTGAGACCGAGCCAACAGCGTAGCAAAAGAGGGAGCAGTGGGCAAAAGCAGAACACCCGCCGCCAAGAGACTCCGCCTGCTACTGACCGCCGCCATCTGGGACCGAGCACCCCAAAGGCAGCTTCAAGGAGTTCCCTGGCATGGCACTTCTTCAAACAATGTGCTGACGACAAGACCCGAGTGGTTTGCACGCTGTGCCATCAGAGCCTGAAGCGAGGCATTAACGTTCTGAACCTGAGCACAACCTGCATGACCAGGCACCTGCATGCAAAGCATGAACTGCAGTGGAGTAAACACCTTAAAACCAAGGAAGTCACTCAGGCTCCCCCTGCTACCTCTTCTGCTGCTGCCGCCTCGGCCTATTCTGCTGCTGCCGCCTCGGCCTCTTCCTCCGCCTCTGGAGGAACGTTGGCACCTGCCGCCCAGCAAACAGGGGATGTACCACCAACACCACCACCACCACCTCCGTCACCAAGCGTCTCAACCATGTCACACGCCAGCGTTCAGCTCTCCATCTCACAAACATTTGATAGAAAGCGTAAATTCCCACCTAGCCACCCTCGATCCCTGGCCCTGAATGCCAGCATTTCTAAACTACTGGCCTATGAAATGCTGTCATTTAGGCTGGTGGACACAGACAGCTTCAAACAGCTCATGTCGCTTGCTGTCCCACAGTATGTTGTTCCCAGCCGGCACTACTTCTCCAAGAGAGCCGTGCCTTCCCTGCACAACCAAGTATCCGATAAAATCAAGTGTGCACTGCGCAACGCCATCTGTAGCAAGGTCCACCTAACCACAGATACGTGGACCAGTAAGCACGGCCAGGGACGCTATATCTCCCTAACTGCACACTGGGTAAATGTAGTGGCAGCTGGGCCCCAGGCGGAGAGCTGTTTGGCGCACGTCCTTCCGCCGCCAAGGATCGCAGGGCAACATTCTTTGCCTCCTGTTGCCACCTCCTCCTTCTCGGCTTCCTCCTCCTCTTCTTCCACCTGCTCATCCAGTCAGCCACACACCTTCACCACCAACTTCAGCACAGCCCGGGGTAAACGTCAGCAGGCCATTCTGAAACTCATATGTTTGGGGGACAGGCCCCACACCGCACAGGAGTTGTGGCGGGGTATAGAACAACAGACCGACGAGTGGTTGCTGCCGGTGAGCCTCAAGCCCGGCCTGGTGGTGTGTGATAATGGGCGAAATCTCGTTGCAGCTCTGGGACTAGCCAATTTGACGCACATCCCTTGCTTGGCGCATGTGCTGAATTTGGTGGTGCAGAAGTTCATTCACAACTACCCCGACATGTCAGAGCTGCTGCATAAAGTGCGGGCCGTCTGTTCGCGCTTCCGGCGTTCACATCCTGCTGCTGCTCGCCTGTCTGCGCTACAGCGTAACTTCGGCCTTCCCGCTCACCGCCTCATATGCGACGTGCCCACCAGGTGGAACTCCACCTTGCACATGCTGGACAGACTGTGCGAGCAGCAGCAGGCCATAGTGGAGTTTCAGCTGCAGCACGCACGGGTCAGTCGCACTACAGAACAGCACCACTTCACCACCAATGACTGGGCCTCCATGCGAGACCTGTGTGCCCTGTTGCGCTGTTTCGAGTACTCCACCAACATGGCCAGTGGCGATGACACCGTTATCAGCGTTACAATACCACTTCTATGTCTCCTTGAGAAAACACTTAGGGCGATGATGGAACAGGAGGTGGCCCAGGAGGAGGAGGAGGAGGATGAGGAAGAGGGGTCATTTTTAGCACTTTCAGGCCAGTCTCTTCGAAGTGACTCAGAGGGAGGTTTTTTGCAACAGCAGAGGCCAGGTACAAATGTGGCCAGCCAGGGCCCACTACTGGAGGACGAGGAGGACGAGGATGAGGAGGAGGTGGAGGAGGATGAGGATGAAGCATGGTCACAGCGGGGTGGCACCCAACGCAGCTCGGGTCCATCACTGGTGCGTGGCTGGGGGGAAAGGCAGGACGATGACGATACGCCTCCCACAGAGGACAGCTTGTCCTTACCCCTGGGCAGCCTGGCACACATGAGCGACTACATGCTGCAGTGCCTGCGCAACGACAGCAGAGTTGCCCACATTTTAACCTGTGCGGACTACTGGGTTGCCACCCTGCTGGATCCACGCTACAAAGACAATGTGCCCACCTTACTTCCTGCACTGGAGCGTGATAGGAAGATGCGCGAGTACAAGCGCACGTTGGTAGACGCGCTACTGAGAGCATTCCCAAATGTCACAGGGGAACAAGTGGAAGCCCAAGGCCAAGGCAGAGGAGGAGCAAGAGGTCGCCAAGGCAGCTGTGTCACGGCCAGCTCCTCTGAGGGCAGGGTTAGCATGGCAGAGATGTGGAAAACTTTTGTCAACACGCCACAGCTAACTGCACCACCACCTGATACGCAACGTGTTAGCAGGAGGCAACATTTTACTAACATGGTGGAACAGTACGTGTGCACACCCCTCCACGTACTGACTGATGGTTCGGCCCCATTCAACTTCTGGGTCTCTAAATTGTCCACGTGGCCAGAGCTAGCCTTTTATGCCTTGGAGGTGCTGGCCTGCCCGGCAGCCAGCGTTTTGTCTGAACGTGTATTCAGCACGGCAGGGGGCGTCATTACAGACAAACGCAGCCGCCTGTCTACAGCCAATGTGGACAAGCTGACGTTCATAAAAATGAACCAGGCATGGATCCCACAGGACCTGTCCGTCCCTTGTCCAGATTAGACATTAACTACCTCCCCATAACCATATATTATTGGACTCCAGGGCACTTCCTCATTCAATCCTATTTTTATTTTCATTTTACCATTATATTGCGATGCTACCCAAAGTTGAATGAACCTCTCCACTGCCTGTGTGCTAGGCCTAAATATATGCCAATGGACTGTTGCAGTGGTGGCTGACATGAAGCCTGATTCTCTGCTATGACATGCAGACTAATTCTCTGCTGACATGAAGCCAGATTGTCTGTTACGGGACCTCTCTCCTCTGCCTGGGTGCTGGGCCTAAATTTATGACAATGGACTGTTGCAGTGGTGGCTGACGTGAAGCCTGATTCTCTGCTATGACATGCAGACTGATTCTCTGCTGTCATGAAGCCAGATTGTCTGTTACGGGACCTTTCTCCTCTACCTGGGTTCTGGGCCTAAATTTATGAAAATTGACTCTTACAGTGGTGGGTGACGTGAAGCCTGATTCTCTGCTATGATATGAAGACTGATTCTCTGCTGACATGAAGCCAGATTGTCTGTTACGGGACCTTTCTCCTCTGCCTGGGTTCTGGGCCTAAATTTATGAAAATTGACTCTTACAGTGGTGGGTGACGTGAAGCCTGATTCTCTGCTATGATATGAAGACTGATTCTCTGCTGACATGAAGCCAGATTGTCTGTTACGGGACCTTTCTCCTCTGCCTGGGTTCTGGGCCTAAATTTATGAAAATTGACTCTTACAGTGGTGGGTGACGTGAAGCCTGATTCTCTGCTATGATATGAAGACTGATTCTCTGCTGACATGAAGCCAGATTGTCTGTTACGGGACCTTTCTCCTCTGCCTGGGTTCTGGGCCTAAATTTATGAAAATTGACTCTTACAGTGGTGGGTGACGTGAAGCCTGATTCTCTGCTATGATATGAAGACTGATTCTCTGCTGACATGAAGCCAGATTGTCTGTTACGGGACCTTTCTCCTCTGCCTGGGTTCTGGGCCTAAATTTATGAAAATTGACTCTTACAGTGGTGGGTGACGTGAAGCCTGATTCTCTGCTATGATATGAAGACTGATTCTCTGCTGACATGAAGCCAGATTGTCTGTTACGGGACCTTTCTCCTCTGCCTGGGTTCTGGGCCTAAATTTATGAAAATTGACTCTTACAGTGGTGGGTGACGTGAAGCCTGATTCTCTGCTATGATATGAAGACTGATTCTCTGCTGACATGAAGCCAGATTGTCTGTTACGGGACCTTTCTCCTCTGCCTGGGTTCTGGGCCTAAATTTATGAAAATTGACTCTTACAGTGGTGGGTGACGTGAAGCCTGATTCTCTGCTATGATATGAAGACTGATTCTCTGCTGACATGAAGCCAGATTGTCTGTTACGGGACCTCTCTCCTCTGCCTGGGTGCTGGGCCTAAATATATGCCAATGGACTGTTGCAGTGGTGGCTGACGTGAAGCCTCATTCTCTGCTATGACATGCAGACTAATTCTCTGCTGACATGAAGACAGATTCTCTGTTACGGGACCTCTCTCCTCTGCCTGGGTGCCGGGGCCTAAATATCTGAGAATGGACTGTTCCAGTGGTGGCTGACGTGAAGCCTCATTCTCTGCTATGACATGCAGACTAATTCTCTGCTGACATGAAGACAGATTCTCTGTTACGGGACCTCCCTCCTCTGCCTGGGTGCTGGGCCTAAATATATGCCAATGGACTGTTGCAGTGGTGGCTGACGTGAAGCCTCATTCTCTGCTATGACATGCAGACTAATTCTCTGCTGACATGAAGACAGATTCTCTGTTACGGGACCTCCCTCCTCTGCCTGGGTGCTGGGCCTAAATATATGCCAATGGACTGTTGCAGTGGTGGCTGACGTGAAGCCTCATTCTCTGCTATGACATGCAGACTGATTCTCTGCTGACATGAAGCCAGATTCTCTGTTACGGGACCTCTCTCCTCTGCCTGTGTGTGTGCTGGGCCTAAATATATGCCAATGGACTGTTGCAGTGGTGGCTGACGTGAAGCCTCATTCTCTGCTATGACATGCAGACTGATTCTCTGCTGACATGAAGCCAGATTCTCTGTTACGGGACCTCTCTCCTCTGCCTGTGTGTGTGCTGGGCCTAAATATATGCCAATGGACTGTTGCAGTGGTGGCTGACGTGAAGCCTCATTCTCTGCTATGACATGCAGACTAATTCTCTGCTGACATGAAGACAGATTCTCTGTTACGGGACCTCCCTCCTCTGCCTGGGTGCTGGGCCTAAATATATGCCAATGGACTGTTGCAGTGGTGGCTGACGTGAAGCCTCATTCTCTGCTATGACATGCAGACTGATTCTCTGCTGACATGAAGCCAGATTCTCTGTTACGGGACCTCTCTCCTCTGCCTGTGTGTGTGCTGGGCCTAAATATATGCCAATGGACTGTTGCAGTGGTGGCTGACGTGAAGCCTCATTCTCTGCTATGACATGCAGACTGATTCTCTGCTGACATGAAGCCAGATTCTCTGTTACGGGACCTCTCTCCTCTGCCTGTGTGTGTGCTGGGCCTAAATATATGCCAATGGACTGTTGCAGTGGTGGCTGACGTGAAGCCTCATTCTCTGCTATGACATGCAGACTAATTCTCTGCTGACATGAAGACAGATTCTCTGTTACGGGACCTCCCTCCTCTGCCTGGGTGCTGGGCCTAAATATATGCCAATGGACTGTTGCAGTGGTGGCTGACGTGAAGCCTCATTCTCTGCTATGACATGCAGACTAATTCTCTGCTGACATGAAGACAGATTCTCTGTTACGGGACCTCTCTCCTCTGCCTGGGTGCCGGGGCCTAAATATCTGAGAATGGACTGTTCCAGTGGTGGGTGACGGGAAGCCAGATTCTCTGCTATGGAACCTCTCTCCAATTGATTTTGGTTAATTTTTATTTATTTAATTTTTATTTTAATTCATTTCCCTATCCACATTTGTTTGCAGGGGATTTACCTACATGTTGCTGCCTTTTGCAGCCCTCTAGCTCTTTCCTGGGCTGTTTTACAGCCTTTTTAGTGCCGAAAAGTTCGGGTCCCCATTGACTTCAATGGGGTTCGGGTTCGGGACGAAGTTCGGATCGGGTTCGGATCCCGAACCCGAACATTTCCGGGATGTTCGGCCGAACTTCTCGAACCCGAACATCCAGGTGTTCGCTCAACTCTAGTTGTTTCTATTATGTAAGCCTCACAAAGTTACTTCAGACCTGAACTGGCCCTTAAAAAGAGGGTTTTGGAAATGTTATGAAAAATTTCAAGATTTGCTTCTAAACTTCTAACGTCCCAAAAAAGAGAAAATGTAATATACAAAATGATCCAAACATGAAGTAGACATATGGGGAATGTAAATAATAACTATTTTAGGAGGTATCACTATCTGTTTTAAAAGCAGAGAAATTGAAATTTAGAGAATTGGAAATTTTTCCACATTTTTGGTAAATTTGGTATTTTTTTATTTATAAAAATGTAATATTTTGACTCAAATTTACCACTGTCATGAAGTACAATATGTGACGAGAAAACAATCTCAGAATGGCCTGAATAAATAAAAGTGTTTTAAAGTTATCACCACATAAAGTGACACATGTCAGATTTGCAAAAAATGGCCTGGTCCTTAAAGGGGTTGTCCGGGTTCAGAGCTGAACCCGGACATACCCTTATTTTCACCCCGGCAGCCCCCCTGAGCCTAGCATCCGAGCATCTCATGCTCCGATGCGCTCCCGTGCCCTGCGCTAAATCGCGCAGGGCACGGGCTCTTTTGTTTTCAATAACACACTGCCGGGCGGTAACTTCCGCCCTGCAGTGTGTTCGGTGACGTCACCGGCTCTGAGGGGCGGGCTTTAGCTCTGCCCTAGCCGTTTTTTTTGCCTAGGGCAAAGCTAAATCCCGCCCATCAGTGCCGGTGACGTCACCGGGGTTCCTGTCAGCCCCATGGAGAGCCCCAGTACGTCACCGGAACTCCTAAAAATGAGAGCATCGGAGCATAAACTGCTCTGATGCTCATGTCAGGGGGGCTGCCGGGGTGAAAATGGAGGTATGTCCGGGTTGAGCTCTGAACCCGGACAACCCCTTTAAGGTAAAAAATGGCAAGGTCCTTAAGGGGTTAAGGTGCAGATTGTGTGGCCAATGGGTTGGAAGTTGATGGAAAAAGGGGGCATGGCATGGGTGGGAAGAGGCGAGCACATCTCATTTACCATTTTCTACACCAGTTTATGGCATGGAAAATGGTCTTAAACTACGCTAGCAAGGTTGCTGAGTGTAGTTTAAACCATATTACATGACCAGTGGACACAAGCGCCAAAGTTATTATATAACTTTGGTGCATCCATCGCCAGTGCATGGGGATAATGACAGGGTTGCCATTACTAGAGATGAGTGACTAGAAGTTGATGTAGTGGAATTCGATCCGAATTTCAGGAAAAATTTGATTCACACCGAATCTGAATTTCCTCACGCTTAGTGGTAACAAATTGGATTTTTTCCTAAAATGGCTGCTGCACATGTAAGGACATGGAACAAGGAATTGTGGGAATTCGGGGTCGCCCGTAATGCCATGCATGCAGCCAATCAGCAGCCAGCCCTGTGATGTCACAGCCCTATAAATAGCCTCAGCCATCTTGGATTCTGCCATTTTCCAGTGGACTTAGTGCAGGGAGAGACGACATCGGGCGCTAGGGACAGTGCTAAGACTTCATTGTGCTAAAAAAAAACAATTTACAAGTTCATGGAAAGATTATTCAAGGTGTAGGGAAAGGATAGGGAGGAATCATTCCATAGCATTTCTGTAGAACAAGGTTTAGTCGGGGAGGTTACAGTCTGGGTAATAGGAACAATCCTATTACACCTTGCTGCACTGACTGGGGACCCAAATTGCCATTATACAGCTCTGTAATTCCATCAAACCGTTCTTGTTATTGGGGTGCAAGTGCTGTGTGATACAGCCATTAACAGAAATATTTCTACATCTTATTTGCACTTGCGGTGCAATTATATGTTTTAAAGCATTTTTGGCTTGTATTAGTGGGAAAAAAGGGCTTATTAGCCACTGTGTGGTGAAGTGCGAAAATTACAGCCCTTTTTGTCATGTATTAGTGCAAAAGAAAAATATATTTGCCATTCAGCGGTGCAGTTACAGTACAGACCAAAAGTTTGCACACACCTTCTCATTCAAAGAGTTTTCTTTATTTTCATGACTATGAAAATTGTAGATTCACACTGAAGGCATCAAAACTATGAATTATCACATGTGGAATTATATACATAACAAAAAAGTGTGAAACAACTGAAAATATGTCATATTCTAGGTTCTTCAAAGTAGCCACCTTTTGCTTTGATTACTGCTTTGCACACTCTTGGCATTCTCTTGATGAGCTTCAAGAGGTAGTCACCTGAAATGGTCTTCACTTCACAGGTGTGCCCTGTCAGGTTTAATAAGTGGGATTTCTTGCCTTATAAATGGGGTTGGGACCATCAGTTGCGTTGTGGAGAAGTCAGGTGGATACACAGCTGATAGTCCTACTGAATAGACTGTTAGAATTTGTATTATGCCAAGAAAAAAGCAGCTAAGTTAGGCTACTTTCACACTAGCGTTCGAGCGGATCCGTCTGCATTATATTGTCAAAAAATGTCTAAGTGTGAAATTAGCCTGAACGGATCCGTCCAGACTTTTACATTGAAAGTCAATGGGGGACGGATCCGTTTGAAGATTGAGCCATAGTGTGTCATCTTCAAACGGATCCGTCCCCATTGACTTGCATTATAAGTCTGGACGGATCCGCACGCCTCCGCACTGGACGGATCCGCACGCCTGCTGAGCGGAGCGGAGGCTGAACGCCGCCAGACTGATGCATTCTGAGCGGATCCGCGTCCACTCAGAATGCATTGGGGCTGGACGGAAGCGTTCGGGTCCGCTTGTGAGCCCCTTCAAACGGAGCTCACAAGCGGACAGCCGAACGCTAGTGTGAAAGTAGCCTAAAGAAAAACGAGTGGCCATCATTACTTTAAGAAATGAAGGTCAGTCAGTCCGAAAAATTGGGAAAACTTCGAAAGCGTCCCCAAGTGCAGTCACAAAAACCATCAAGCGCTACAAAGAAACTGGCTCACATGCGGACCGCCCCAGGAAAGGAAGACCAAGAGTCACCTCTGCTGCGGAGGATAAGTTCATCCGAGTCACCAGCCTCAGAAATCGCAGGTTAACAGCAGCTCAGATTAGAGACCAGGTCAATGCCACACAGAGTTCTAGCAGCAGACACATCTCTAGAACAACTGTTAAGAGGAGACTGTGTGAATCAGGCCTTCATGGTAGAATATCTGCTAGGAAACCACTGCTAAGGACAGGCAACAACCAGAAGAGACTTGTTTGGGCTAAAGAACACAAGGAATGGACATTAGACCAGTGGAAATCTGTGCTTTGGTCTGATGAGTCCAAATTTGAGATCTTTGGTTCCAACCACCGTGTCTTTGTGCGACGCAGAAAAGGTGAACAGATGGACTCTACATGCCTGGTTCCCACCGTGAAGCATGGAGGAGGAGGTGTGATGGTGTGGGGGTGCTGGTGCTGGTGACACTGTTGGGGATTTATTCAGAATTGAAGGCACATTGAACCAGCATGGCTACCACAGCATCTTGCAGCGGCATGCTATTCCATCCGGTTTGCGTTTAGTTGGACCATCATTTATTTTTCAACAGGACAATGACCCCAAACACACCTCCAGGCTGTGTAAGGGCTATTTGACCATGAAGGAGAGTGATGGGGTGCTGCGCCAGATGACCTGGCCTCCACAGTCACCGGACCTGAACCCAATCGAGGTGGTTTGGGGTGAGCTGGACCGCAGAGTGAGGGCAAAAGGGCCAACAAGTGCTAAGCATCTCTGGGAACTCCTTCAAGACTGTTGGAAGACCATTTCAGGTGACTACCTCTTGAAGCTCATCAAGAGAATGCCAAGAGAGTGCAAAGCAGTAATCAAAGCAAAAGGTGGCTACTTTGAAGAACCTAGAATATGACATATTTTCAGTTGTTTCACACTTTTTTGTTATGTATATAATTCCACATGTGTTAATTCATAGTTTTGATGCCTTCAGTGTGAATCTACAATTTTTATAGTCATGAAAATAAAGAAAACTCTTTGAATGAGAAGGTGTGTCCAAACTTTTGGTCTGTACTGTATGTGAGATAAATCCTTTTATGTCATGTATAAGTGGGGAAAAAAGGGCCAATTTGCCGTTCAGCGGTGCAGTTATATGTACTAAAGCCCCTTTTTGTGTGTATTAGTGGCACAAAAAAAGCATTTGTCGTTGTGTGGTGAAGTGAGAAAATTATAGCCCTTTTTGTGGTGTGTTTTAATTTCCTTTTTATTCATTTATTTGATCTAACAGTATGTCAGACAGAGAAGTGCCAGGTCCTGCACAGAGGAGTGGCAGAGGCCTTAATGTTTCTGGCGTAAGCACAGGTCGCAGCAGAGTAAGGGGCGCTGCAGCAGGAGTCACAGCGAGAGGCCTGAGCTCCCGGTGTCATCTAGCGGTCGTGTCTTGACCAGCAACCCACCGGTTCTTGAATGGTTGACTCGGTCATCCACTTCGTCCCAAGTGACATTAGACACCCCCATCCAAGAGTCAGTGGTTTCGTCAGACACAACTCTTAGATGGCATGGCCCGGGAGCAGGCCCTGTGCCCTCACCTGTCCTCAACCTGCCTCTGTCCTTTTCTGTTCCCTCAGCCAGAGAAGTATTATATGCTGTGGTCTCAGCCCCACTATACAGCGAGGACGAGCTACTAGAGGACTGGCCAGCCAAGATGTGGAGGAGACATCTGCCGCTTCCTCCGCTAGGGGGCAAGTAGTGATGAGGAGAGTGGCGTAGGAGCTGGTGTTGCTAGCGGTGAGGCTCCTGACCCAGAGACCGTTGAGAAGGACATCAGTGACGTGCAGACAGTACTCGATGATGATGATGTAGCTGATCGCACTTGAGAGCAGGGTGAATTAGGGGCTTCATCATCATCGAAAGAAGAGGGTGGCAGTTTGCCCATGAGGCAGCAGTGGAGCCAGCAAGTCTCTAGCGTGGCCGGGAGTCAGCAGGGTGGCAGCAGTGGGAGGTTGGTAGCCAAACGTGCCCTGGGGTAGACCACCCACTTTACAGGAGCCTACCTGCCCAGAAAGCAGTGGTTCACAGGTTCACGGAAGCAGCAGCGGTAGCAGTCAGTCAGTGCATATAGTGTTGGGGGTAAAATCACCTACTCGGCGGTGTGGCAGTTTTTTGTTAAGCCGCCGGACGAGGTGAACATGGCCAAATGTAGAATCTGTGTGCAGAAGGTGAAGTGTGGCCAGGATGCCAATGTTGGCACAACGGTCCTGCGTCAACATATGCAGCGTCACCATAAAGTGGCCTGGAAGAACCGTGGCAACAAAATAAAAAAAATATAAATGTTTAAATCACCCCTTTTGTCAGAATTAACATAAAAGTAAATAAACAATAAAAAACTAAGATCATAGGCATCGCCACATCCCAAAATGCCAAATGCCAGAATTATTTAATTCTAAAAATATTCATTCCATGCGGTCAACGGCGTAATGGAAAAAAAAATTGCCAATTTTCAATTTTTGTCCTCGATTCATTTACCCTAAAAAAGTCAAACACACTCCAAAAAAACTCAGTAAAAACGACAGATCTCTTCTCAGAAAATGTGCCCCCACACAGCTCCGTAGAAGTAAAAATAAAAAAGTTATGAGGTCAGAATATGGTGGTGAAATTTTTTTTTTTTCAGTATTAAAACACAAAAACTATATAAACGTGGTATCGCTGTTATTGTACTGACCCGGAGAATGAAGGGACCCATAAAACTGTGGAGGGAATGCATTGTTTTCCCCAATTCCACTCCATTTGGAATTTTTTTCCAGCTCCCCACTACATTGTATGCAATATTAAGTGGTTCCAACTTGTGGATGGAAAACTCTAAAAAGTTATGGCTCTGGGAATGCAGGGAGAAAATAAAAATATAATCCTACGGGACTCAAAGGGTTAAAGAGGAGCTGGCAAACACTGATAGGATAGTGTCAGACTGTGCAGGGACTCCCCTCCACCTGGTAGCACCCATTTGGACCTTCATTGCAAACTGTTAGTAATTTATTCATATCTAGAAGGAATAATAGAAGAACATTCAACATTGAGTCATAAGAACAGATGCTCCAGAATTGTTATTACATGGAGGATGCAAGTGTCACAGACGTGTCAGAAGAGGTTGCTGGTCCTCTTTAAAAGAAATGTCTCATCGGAAAATAACCTGCTTTTTAAATCTCTTTTTTATGTTTAACATATTTTAAAATAATTTTTGATGATGTCATTAAAAAATTTTCATGTCAATTTTATATTTCAACTAAAACCATAAAATCCTGACGTTTTTGCACTGGCTGCTATGTCTAATAATTGGCGCCACTTCTTGGTCTGTACAGATCACTTAGCTGCAGTTATCTGCGTATCTGTCATTCTAGTCCTGCCTGTAATGATACCACCTCTGTGTATAGATAAGACAGGATCCTCCATTCGCAATAGGCGATTTTTAGAGCTTATCTATTCTTTCCTTGTACAGGTCACAGAGCTTAGAAAACTCAATGAGGTCCCCTCCTGACCATTGTGTCTATGGTCCATGGGGCTGCTGTAAAGCATTTTATTTATTTATTTTATACTTTGTATATGCTCAGGTAAGATGGCCGCCCCCATAATCATGTTCAGGAAATAAAATAAAAAAACCTACAATCAGAAAATAAGAACAGATTGGAAAAAAAGGATGTGTGTTCCTATCTGGTTTTAACTGGCAGATAACTTTTTTGGGACACATTTCCTTTAAGTACATGATGCGGTATTCCTGCCATGTACGGAGCAGCGCTATTCAGGCCTGTGCCGTCTTTCATGCTTTGTATTGTGGATGTACATTTCTCTACATGGCGGACTTCCCGGCACGATGACTCTCATGGCCACGGGCGCGCAGTCTGCTCTTCTTTACTTTCTTTCCCTAGCAGGGGCCCTCTTCTGCACCTCAGGCTGTCATGCTTCATCCATAATTAATATTAATATTATCCGGCGCTGGCGTACACTGCTTGTCAGCTCAGAGAGGAGAATTTCAACAATTTTTAAAAAGCAAAACAAAACAAAAAAGTTGATAAAATTACAAAAAATTATAAAAATAGCCTAAAAACTCCAGAACAGAACGGGATCTGTGTATTGGGTATCAGTGAACTGGCTTTAAAAAATATATATTTTTGGTGTTTTTTTATTTTTTATTTTCCATGTCACTTGTACCGAGTTCACTGTGAGTGGAGTCAGCAGTCATCTTATTATCAGATGGTGGTGGTGTCTCCCTGTCGTTTTTATGGATTACAAATAAAGCATTGGTGATTTTATGAAGCTTTGGACCTTTCTTTATACAAGTTTTGTACCATTGGACCCTCAAGTGATTGATGTGGAGTTGAGGTGGTGAGCATTATCTTATCTAATATCTCTAATTCTGATACAGTCCACTTGTCAACGCGTTTCAAACCCACGTGATTCATCCAGATTGCTTTTAATTAGCTGCGATTTCAGTCTCACTGTATATCGTTAACAAGAACTGTAATGTTTGAAACGCATTGACAAGTGGACTTTATCCCTGTCACTTACAAATAAAGTGATTTTATGAAGCTTTGGACCAGGGTCACAGGCTCATTTCTATCCTTCAGCTGCAGCAAAATGGACACGCCCCTGAGCTGGCTGCTCAGGGGCGTGTCCTTAGGAAGGACACACCCCTGAGATGTCAGCTTGTAATAAATCTAGTAGAACAACTGGAACAATTAATGTGGACATCTCTGGATCCACGTGAGGTACAGGGCTGGTTCTAGCTTTGTTAGAAAGAGATTGTCATGTCCTATATGATGTCTGATTTTCATTTTGCACATTAATCATGGGATAACCCCAATTTTGGCAGAGCTTAGCACTGCAACAGGGTGCCCCAGAAATAAGTTTGATTGGGGCTCCAGAAATGCCAAATCCCCCTGCCCCCATCCATGACAACAGAGCTGCTCCCTGTATCATGTTATAACAGCCTGCAAAACTGTGCTTAGGGCAAGTGCCCCGCCAGCGGCGTTCCCCCAACTACGGCTTTAATAACCCCCAATGTGCTGCCTACATTCCATCCTCTAGCTCTACTACATCTTCTAACAGTAAGAAAATTCAGCTCTGCTACATCTGTATTAACAATGTAAGAAAAGTTTCTCTCCTTGACTCGTAACGGAATTTCAGGCTGCTGTAACCTCATTCGGCCTTAGACACAGTCAACTAGCAGATCTAATCAGGGGTAGTAGGCACATCCAGAAAGGCGGATTGTTTGTGACATGCCGAGAGTTTCCAGGAGAAGGTTTTTCGGAACATTTCAAATCATCTGTTTATGTTCCGGAATCTATTATTAAAACCCCCACAAAAGAAAGACAAGACTTGTTCTGGAGAAGGAGGTTAAAGACTATGTACAACTTTGGAGGCAAACATTTTTTTTGCTCATTTTGGGCTGAAAATAATTTCTTAAATAGGTTTTTATTAAAATTATTTAGCCGATTTGTCACAAAGGGTTAACTGTTCATCTAGCTGTGTGATACTTTTTACTTTCACTCCGGTTATCTAATAACCCTTTTCTTTAATTTACTAAGAGGTCATAAACACTTATTTAAGCCACGTTCTTATCAGAAAGAGCCAAGCTATAATGAGTGTTTATAATGTCAGGGATAAGGAGCCATCAGGTGAGCTGCCTGATGGAACAGAGAGAAAATTCTGATCCCTCTATTGGAGCATATCAGCCCTGTACAGAAAAAAGGGCTCTATATTTTTAATAAAGACCTATTTAAAAAAAGATTTTTTTAGCTCAAAATGAGTACAATGCAATAATAATAAAAATTCCCCCCAAAAGTATTCATAGCCTTTAAAGCTCTTCATCCACTTCATGGAATCGGCTGGGGGACGTCTGGAACGGAAAGTTTTAATATGTTATATGTTCAGGGGCATGAATGGAAGCCGAGCGCCGGCCATTAATTCTCTGGTCCGTAGTGTTCAAATACAGACCGTTCTCCGTACAATCTTCATGAGGCCGTGCACGGATGTCTGCTTTCATCTGGTTACATTTCTATCTGTTGGGCGCCTTCACAACAATGGTTACACAACTTTGTGAACATGACCGACAACGAATCTTCACCTCGACTGGAATCCCCACTGTCACAGATGAGCCACATGCCAAAGACACTAACTGTTAATTAGTAATTCTCCATGAAAACTTCTTTGCTGCTGATCAACCACGACACCCATCATTCCAATGGTGGATGGACTTGAACACAAGGCCACCTTCCACCAGTAAATGAGGGCAATCCCCCCCTTATTGGCTCCTCGAACAATATATAATGGTGGTCAGCCACAAAACACTTATAAAAAATAATAATAATATAGAACATCAACCTACCTAATACACACTCTGGCCCGAAATGAATCAGTATGGGGAGGAGCGATGGCATTAGCGATCACTGCTCCCCATACTGTGGAGAACATTGCTGCCTGTAAATGTATCCCCTCCACCAGCGATCAGCAGATTGTCAGGAAGGAACGACTCCCTCCCGACTAGATGCTGTAATATTGTCCCATGTAAAGAGACCTTTAGACTAAAGGCCCTATTATACGGGCAGATAGAGCAAACAAATGTCAGGAAGTCACATTACTGCCAACTCTTCAGAGTCTACGTACAGCCTCAGCCTCTCATCATATGTCTATTGATCCTCAGTCACATCCTGAATTATACTTAATAGCTTTACTCATTATTCTCCTTGTGGAGTGTACATACAGTACATTACATTCTTACAGATCCTGAGTCACATCCTGTATTATACTCCAGAGCTGCACTCACTATTCTGCTGGTGCAGTCACTATGTACATACATTACATTCTTACAGATCCTGAGTCACATCCTGTATTATACTCCAGAGCTGCACTCACTATTCTGCTGGTGCAGTCACTGTGTACATACAGTACATTACATTCTTACAGATCCTGAGTCACATCCTGTATTATACTCCAGAGCTGCACTCACTATTCTGCTGGTGCAGTCACTGTGTACATAAAGTACATTACATTCTTACAGATCCTCAGTCACATCCTGTATTCTACTCCAGAGCTGCACTCACTATTCTGCTGGTGCAGTCACTGTGTACATACATTACATTACTTATCCTGTACTGATCCTGAGTTACATCCTTATTTTACTCCAGAGCTGCACTCACTATTTTGCTGGTGGAGTAACTGTGTACATACATTACTTATCCTGTACTGATCCAGAGTTAGATCCTGTGTTATACTCCAGAGCTGCACTCACTATTCTGCTGGTGCAGTCACTGTGTACATACATTACTTATCCTGTACTGATCCTGAGTTACATCCTCTATTCCACTCCAGAGCTGCATTCACTATTTTGCAGGCTTCAGAGCTAAAATCACTATGTGCTTGTTCAGTGTCTACACTGCTTTGGCGATCTAACCTGTTGTAGGGAAAGCTAACTATTCCACTGCATTATAGGTGTTTAAAGTGAACCTATCACCAGGATTTTGTGTATAGAGCTGAGGACATGGGTTGCTAGATCACCACTAGCACATCCGCAATACCCAATCCCCATAGCTCTGTGTGCTTTTATTGTGTAAAAAAAAACTATTTGATGCACATGCAAATTAACCTGAGATGAGTCCTGTATGTGAGATGAGTCAGGGACAGGACTTATCTCAGGTTAATTTGCATATGTATCAAATCGATTTTATTACACAATAAAAGCACACAGAGCTATGGGGACTGGATATTGCGGATGTGCTAGTGGTGATCTAGCAACCCATGTACTCAGCTCTATACACAAAATCCCGGGGACAGGTTCCCTTTGAATACTACCGAATATTGTGTGTCTTGACAAGTTTGCCAACTGTTTCCCACAATCAGAAGCATTATGTGTACAGCTCTGGGCTATTCATTGAAAAAAGTAATATGCAGTGCAGGGGTATACATATCTTTATGTCAGGCAATGCAGCTGCTATGGAGACCTTGGAAAGAGGGGGCTCAGCTGAAGTTTCTCTTATCCCCCTTGCTACTGGCTGGGGAGAACCTTTGCCGTACTCACCTTTTCAGATGAACTATGTATTTACCAACCAGTGGGCTTGGATTTTGGCCCAAAGTTCAAGGTAAATGCCAGGAAAAGGCAGCATTGACTCACATGATAACTACCTGTAGGTGGCAGTAGAGAGACTGTTTTCTTTTTTTCTGGAGGAGAGCTCATTTGCATAATATTTTCCCAGGGAGCACTGCCTGTAAGAATCTAGTTGGGTCTCCACAGGGAGAACCAGTACCTTCTAACTACCTCTTACAGGTGACAGTAGAGAGACTGTTTACTGCCTTTTGAAGGAGAGCTTATTTGCATACTATTTTCCCAGGGAGCATTGCCTGTAAGACTTTAGTTGGGTCTACACAAGGAGAACCAGTACTTTCCAAGTACCTCCTATAGGTGGCAGTAAATAGACTGCTTTCCTCCCTCTTGGAGGAGAGCTCATTTGCATACTATTTTCCCAGGGAGCATTGCCTGTAAGACTTTTGTTGGGTCTACACAAGGAGAACCAGTACTTTCCAAGTACTTCCTATAGGTGGCAGTAAAGAAACTGCTTTCCTCCCTCTTGGAGGAGAGCTCATTTGCATACTATTTTTCAAGGGAGCATTGCCTATAAGATTGTAGTTGGGTCTCCACAAGGAGAACCAGTACCTTCCAACTACCTCCTACAGGTGGCAGTAGAGAGACTGTTTTTTTCTTCTGGAGGAGAGCTCATTTGTATACTATTTTGCCAGGGAGCATTACTTGTAAGACTCTAGTTGGGTGTCCACAAGGAGAACCAGTACCTTTCAATTACCTCTCATAGGTGACAGTAGAGAGACTGTTTTCTTCCTTTGGAGGAGAGCTCATTTGCATACTATTTTGCCAGGGAGCATTACTTGTAAGACTTTAGTTGGGTGTCCACAAGGAGAACCAGTACCTTTCAATTACATCTCATAGGTGACAGTAGAGAGACTGTTTTCTTCCTTTGGAGGAGAGCTCATTTGCATACTATTTTGCCAGGGAGCATTACTTGTAAGACTCTAGTTGGGTCTCCACAAGGAGAACCAGTACCTTTCAATTACCTCTCATAGGTGACAGTAGAGAGACTGTTTTCTTCCTTTGGAGGAGAGCTCATTTGCATACTATTTTGCCAGGGAGCATTACTTGTAAGACTCTAGTTGGGTCTCCACAAGGAGAACCAGTACCTTTCAATTACCTCTCATAGGTGACAGTAGAGAGACTGTTTTCTTCCTTTGGAGGAGAGCTCATTTGCATACTATTTTGCCAGGGAGCATTACTTGTAAGACTCTAGTTGGGTCTCCACAAGGAGAACCAGTTCCTTTCAATTACCTCTCATAGGTGACAGTAGAGAGACTGTTTTCTTCCTTTGGAGGAGAGCTCATTTGCATACTATTTTGCCAGGGAGCATTACTTGTAAGACTCTAGTTGGGTCTCCACAAGGAGAACCAGTACCTTTCAATTACCTCTCATAGGTGACAGTAGAGAGACTGTTTTCTTCCTTTGGAGGAGAGCTCATTTGCATACTATTTTGCCAGGGAGCATTACTTGTAAGACTCTAGTTGGGTCTCCACAAGGAGAACCAGTACCTTTCAATTACCTCTCATAGGTGACAGTAGAGAGACTGTTTTCTTCCTTTGGAGGAGAGCTCATTTGCATACTATTTTGCCAGGGAGCATTACTTGTAAGACTCTAGTTGGGTCTCCACAAGGAGAACCAGTACCTTTCAATTACCTCTCATAGGTGACAGTAGAGAGACTGTTTTTTTTCCTTTGGAGGAGAGCTCATTTGCATACTATTTTGCCAGGGAGCATTGCCTGTAAGACTCTAGTTGGGTCTCCACAAGGAGAACCAGTACTTTCCAAGTACCTCCTGTAGGTGGCAGTAAAGAGACTGCTTTCCTCCCTCTTGGAGGAGAGCCAATTTTCATACTATTTTCCCAGGGAGCATTGCCTGTAAGACTGTAGTTGGGTCTCCACAAGGAGAACCAGTACTTTCCAAGTACCTCCTACAGGTGGCAGTAGAGAGACTGCTTTCCTCCTTCTTGGAGGAGAGCTCATTTGCATACTATTTTCCCAGGGAGCATTGCCTATAAGACTGTAGTTGGGTCTCCACAAGGAGAACCAGTACCTTCCAACTACCTCCTACAGGTGACAGTAGAGAGACTGTTTTCTTCCTTTTGGAGGAGAGCTTATTTGCATACTATTTTCCCAGGGAGCATTGCCTGTAAGACTTTAGTTGGGTCTACACAAGGAGAACCAGTACTTTCCAAGTACCTCCTATAGGTGGCAGTAAAGAGACTGCTTCCTCCCTCTTGGAGGAGAGCTCATTTGCATACTATTTTTCAAGGGAGCATTGCCTATAAGACTGTAGTTGGGTCTCCACAAGGAGAACCAGTACCTTCCAACTACCTCCTACAGGTGGCAGCAGAGAGACTGTTTTCTTTCTTCTGGAGGAGAGCTCATTTGCATAATATTTTCCCAGGAAGCACTGCCTGTAAGAATCTAGTTGGGTCTCCACAGGGAGAACCAGTACCTTCTAAGTACCTCCTGTAGGTGGCAGTAGAGAGACTGCTTTCCTCCCTCTTGGAGGAGAGCCAATTTTCATACTATTTTCCCAGGGAGCATTGCCTGTAAGACTGTAGTTGGGTCTCCACAAGGAGAACCAGTACTTTCCAAGTACCTCCTACAGGTGGCAGTAGAGAGACTGTTTTCTTCCTTTGGAGGAGAGCTCATTTGCATACTATTTTGCCAGGGAGCATTGCCTGTAAGACTTTAGTTGGGTCTACACAAGGAGAACCAGTACTTTCCAAGTACCTCCTGTAGGTGGCAGTAAAGAGACTGCTTTCCTCCCTCTTGGAGGAGAGCTCATTTGCATACTATTTTCCAAGGGAACATTGCTTGTAAGACTCTAGTTGGGTCTCCACAAGGAGAACCAGTACCTTCCAACTACCTCCTACAGGTGACAGTAGAGAGACTGTTTTCTTCCTTCTGGAGGAGAGCTCATTTGCATACTATTTTTGCCAGGGAGCATTGCTTGTGAGACTCTAGTTGGGTCTCCACGAGGAGAACCAGTACCTTCCAAGAACTTTGTCAACTCTCTTCACTGCACAAATTTGTTGAGATTTTGGGTTTCCAATGCCAAAACCTGAAAAAGGGGGAAAACAAACCTAAATAAGCAGCTCTAAGTGTCTCAAGACTCCAGACTTCTTTTCCCTGAGGATTTATTTGTCTTATTTTTTTGGGGGGGTTGAAAATTTGATAATTTCAAAGAATTTTCTTGCCGCTGCGGGGCACGGATACAAACCCTTTTATATGAAAATGATGATCACTGGGACTATCAAGCATATGATTACCAGACAAATTGCTCTAACTATGTAAAAATAGCCGGCTTTAAAGTTTGACGACAATCAGGGCCTGATGGGATTACAGATTAGCCTATCTCTCAAGTTTTTTTTTTTTATATTTTGCTGATAACAGCGAAGAGCGACGTGCTGAGCGGCCAAAAAAACGGAACATCTAAACAATGCAAACCACTCTTTGCATGCTAATGCGAGACGGTGGAAATGAGCAGATTTCTCAGCAGAACAAAGAATGACTTCAAGCTTACAGAAAATTAAAGGGCACATTCCAGCAGGGTCAACTCTATTAAATCAGACACACTTCCTGGTAGGGTTGATGCTGCTGATTAAATAATTCCTGTCTTGTGAAAATTGGTTGCTGTGTGCCTAAAAAAAAGTTGTTTATTTTGTATGCAATTGTGGGCTGCAGTGGACCAAGGGGTGGGGCCAGCACTGGAAAGCTGAGGTGCACAGGGTAACTAAGCCCCGCCCATTTATGCAGTGCACTGATCGAATGCACAAGGAACAAATTAATATTTTTTTTCTCTGGAATGCCGCAACCAATTTTCACAAGACAGGTATCATTTTAATCAGCAGGATCGACCCTATTAGGCAGTGTGTCTGATTAGAGTTGATTTTGCTGCTTGGTGCTCTTTAAGTGAGAGATGGCTATTGACAAGGGGGTGGTCCTGTGGGCAGGTACAGATTTCAGAAGCCGGGTGCCAAGCTGGGGTTGTGGCCACAGGTCATTAGCACAGTATGCTGGAACATTGTAAGACACTGGATAGGTTTATATGGGATCTCAAGAGCAGGTTTGGGATACTAAGACAATTTAGGGTTTATTTCACCAGGCAGTTTTTTTTTTTATCCAGCCATCACCCAGCTGTTTTCAGAAAAATTGCAGCCTATGTGGCTATTCACATGGCTGTTTATTTAACAGTCAGTGAATAGCAGCTGTAAAAAAATAAGACCTGCCCCATTTTTCCCCGATTATGGCCATGCAGGCCCCAATGAAATCCATGGGCCCATTTTAACGGCCATATATTTAGACAGTAGTGCACCCATCTAACGGCCATTGGAAACAGGTACATGAAGGACCTTTAAAAATTAAAAATTCAATACCTCATCACATGCACATCGGGTACAATAGCTCTATGCTGGAGGCACAGGACCTGACACTCCCAGCGATGTGAAGCAACTTAGGCAGGTCCTATGATGTTGGTGTTCTGACGTCACATGATCACACTGAGAGCATCAGGTCCTGCTGGCTCCACTGCTGAAAAGCATGTCCAGTCGTTTCTGTGGTGAGGTAGGTATATTTTTCTTTTGTTGGTATTACCAGAGGTTGTAGAGGTGACAGGGTGAGGGGTACCACTGTATGTACAGAGGACATAATGGGGGCATTATAGCTACAGAGGACACATTGGGGGCATTATATCTACAGAGGACACATCAGGAGCATTATATCTACAGAGGACACATGGGGGGCATTATATCTACAGAGGACACATTGGGGGCATTATAGCTACAGAGGACACATTGGGGGCACTATATCTACAGAGGACACATCCGGAGCATTATATCTACAGAGGACACATTGGGGGCATTATATCTACAGAGGACACATAAGGAGCATTATATCCACAGAGGACACATGGGGGGCACTATATCTACAGAGGACACATTGGGGGCATTATATCCACAGAGGACACATCAGGAGCATTATATCTACAGTGGAGACATCAGAGGTATTATATCTACAGCGGACACATGGGGGGTATTATATCTACAGAGGACACATGGGGGGTATTATATCTACAGAGGACACATGAGGGGTATTATATCTACAGAGGACACATGGGGGGTATTATATCTACAGAGGACACATGGGGGGTATTATATCTACAGAGGACACGTCGGGAGAATTATATCTACAGAGGACACGTTGGGGACATTATATCTACAGAGGACACGTGGGGGGAATTATATCTACAGAGGACACATGGGGGGTATTATATATACAGAGGACACATGGGGGGCACTATATCTACAGAGGACACATGGGGGGTATTATATCTACAGAGGACACATGGGGGGTATTATATCTACAGAGGACACATGGGGAGTATTATATCTACAGAGGACACGTCGGGAGAATTATATCTACAGAGGACACGTTGGGGACATTATATCTACAGAGGACACATGGGGGGTATTATATATACAGAGGACACATGGGGGGTATTATATCTACAGAGGACACGTCGGGAGAATTATATCTACAGAGGACACGTCGGGAGAATTATATCTACAGAGGACACGTCGGGGACATAATATATACTGGGGGTACTGCAGGACTTGGCATTTTAAACAAAAAGCCAATGAAATGCGTACGTTTTTAATGGCCAATAAAAATATATGCAAAATTAATGTTAAAGAGGACCTGTCACCTCTCCGACATGCCTGTTTTATTAGCAACATGCATTCCTCATGTAATAACAATTCTAGAGTATCTATTCTTATGGCTCTATGATGTGCCGTTCCTTTATTATTCCTGCTAAAAGTTATGAATGAATTGCTAGCAGTCTGCAGTAAGGGTACAGAGGGAGGTAACCAGTTGGGGAAGAGGGGAGGGGGTGTCTCTGCACAGTCTGACGATGGTAGCACTGACTGGATACTCTGAGACTGAGACACCTCCCCAAATGGTTAAAGCCTCTCTGTGCCCTTACTGCAGACTGCTAGCAGATCATTCATAACTTCTAGTTGACCTAATAATTGAGTGGCAAAACACAGAGCCATAAAAATTGCTATTAAACAGGTGATGCATGTATCTATTAACACAGGCATGTCAGGAGCGGTGACAGGTCCTCTTTAAAGAGATAGATAATATCATATAATATACTTAACACCTCGACATTGAGTGGATCGGCCGCTCTGGAACCCAGTCACATGGCGCTCCTGTTCGTAAAATGCACCATCTGCACCATCTGCTGATGTCTCATTCTTTACCAGGTTGCTGGTCAGGATTAGGACATTGCTTCCGGGAAGGGAGAGGTGCTATGGACTTTGCCAGAACTTTCCTTCTGCCTTGCATATGCACAAACTCCTGAATCGACCTAATCTGCACATGCACCATGGAGACAAATAGTTCTGGCCTAGTATACAGCACTGCCCCCCCCCCCCCCCCCACCGCCAACCATTACCACCAACCTGGGCTACAGAAGTGATCTGAAGTACAGTAAACAGTAATATAAGGACCAATAAATCCAGCACTCAGATAGGGTCAAATAAAAGTTCAGCCATATTGAGCTCATTGCTCTATAAGAAACTATGTTAGAAACACATCAGCGGTTTTACTCAGTTTTTAACCCAATATAGCTGCAAGATTTATTAGATCCTGTCGGATGCCAGGATTTTACATTGTAAAAAACATAACTCTTTAAAATGGTGACATCAATATGAAAGAAAGAAGCCATACTTACCGATACACGGGCTGTAACCAAGTCCTATCAGGATGCGGACAGGCCACGCAGTGATGCGGTATATGGGGGATGTCATACAGATGCAGAATACTAATGAAGTCACTCATATACTGACCAGTCATGAACGGAGGTATCTCAGGGCAGGACCACACATGTGGGGGCCATCAAAACACATGTGTACACCTTGTAAGCACACCCTACAAAGTACTGACACCCTATTACCCCCCAATAACACAAGACCAGACTTTTATCCTGCAAAAATAATAAAGATGAGGCATTAGTTGATATTTTGGCCACATTATAGAAGTCCATGACCTTCTATAGACTGAGACTCTATAGAAAACTAACCTAGGTGCACATGGAAAAATAAACCTCCAACCCACCACCACCCATCTAACCCACAATTTCATGATAGATGGGACTGGCTCTTCATCTGTATTTTGCACTTGTGTGACTTCCCATATTTTGATTTTTGGGTTTGGTTTTGAATCTCGTGCCTGACCATGTTCTTGTATCCTAGTCCTAGTAAGTATGACTATTTCTGTGATTTTGAAGAATTTGATATCAAATTTTGGCCTATTCCGGTCCACATGCAGCATACAAGCAGGCAGTAGTCTCTTACCACACACATTCCCTGGGACCACCGTTACTTATGAACTGTTCACTTCAGAAGGGCCAATCAGTGACAGTAGTACAGAGCAGGTCAACAGCATAGGCAGGGATCCGAAACCATCCTGTTTGATCTCAGGGTCAAAACTCCTGTCTGCTGGGTGGACAACCGCGGATCCTCCTCACTACTACTTACTTTCTCAGGAAAACTGTGTAAGCACATCCTGAGAAGGTGGGCTCTGAGTGTCCGGAGTCCACTCGTAGAAGGAGGGGTACTGTCACCACCAGACATCTGAGAAGCTCTGACAGACGTTCTTCAGAACCTCCTGCTTGAGGTTCTTTTGTTTTGCTTTCGTTTTGTCATCTCGTTAGCCTCTCTCAGCTGTCATGTAGTTGCACTGATTGCATTCCTTTAAATCCCTTCCCATACTGCATCACTTTGTGTTTTATACAACTTCCTGGAGTGTGTACATGCTGGATGCTACAACTGATCCTTCTATAGATAAGTCTGTTCATTGATTTGTGTTTTCCTGTTTGCTTGATTCTAGGTGACCCCGACTCCCTCCGTATTAAGTGTAGGGAGCCGGTGGTCGTGTCCCCTCACTATTATAGGGTGTTCAGGTGTCATACAGTCGAGGCACGAGGGCATGCAATTTTCTATCATAGAGATCTTTGCATGGGCTGAGAAGACAGGGAGAGTTTCAGGGCTTAAATAGAGGTCACCCTTTTTGTTCCTTAGTTTCGGATCAAGCCAGTCGGATCCTTATTTGTAACTTCTTGTTGTCACGTTCCGCCCTGGGGTTAAGAATGTGAAGGTGGATGCCCTGTCACGTTGTTTTCCGGGAGGTGGGAATTTTTAAGACCCGGGTCCCATTTTGGCTGAAGGTGTGGTGGTCTCTGCTCTTTATCCTGAATTGGAGGCAGAGGTTCAGGTAGCCCAGGCAGAGGCTCCTGATCTTTCTCCTCCTGGGAGGTTGCTTGTGCCTCTCGCTTTAAGACACAAGGTTTTTAAGGAGCACCACGATACTGTCCTTGCTGGGCACCCGGGGGGTAGAGCCACAGTGGATCTCATCGCTCGGAGATTCTGGTGGCCGGCGCTTAGTAAGTCGGTTGAGGGTTTTGTGGCAGCCTGCGAGACCTGCGCTCGTGCCAAAGTCCCTCATTCACGGCCATCAGGTCCTCTCCTTCCGTTACCCATTCCTTCCCGTCCTTGGACACATCTGTCCATGGACTTCATTACGGACCTGCCTCGTTCCTCGGGGAAGACTGTGATTCTGGTGGTGGTGGACCGTTTTAGCAAAATGGTGCATTTCATTCCTTTTCCTGGCTTGCCCAATGCTAAGACGCTGGCGCAGGCATTTATTGATCACATTGTCAAATTGCATGGTAATCCTTCAGACATAGTCTCTGATAGGGGCACGCAGTTTGTTTCCAGATTCTGGAAGGCTTTCTGTTCTCGCTTGGGGGTTCGGTTTTCATTCTCTTCTGCTTTCCACCCGCAGTCGAATGGCCAGACGAAGTGCGTCAATCAGAATCTGGAGACATATCTGCGCTGTTTTGTGGCGGAGAATCAGGAGGATTGGTGTTCTTGTTTGTCCCTTGCTGATTTTGCTTTAAATAACCGTCGTCAGGAGTCCTCTGATAAGTCACCATTTTTTGGTGCATATCGGTTTCATCCGCAGTTTGGGACATTCTCTGGAGAGGGGTTTTCTGGTTTACCTGATGAGGACAGATTCTCCTCGTCTTTGTCATCTATTTGTCAAAAGATTCAGGATAATCTAAAGAGCATGAGTGAGAGATATAAGCGTGTGGCGGATAAGAGACGTGTGCCTGGTCTGGACCTAAATGTTGATGATCTGGTGTGGTTGTCTACTAAGAATATCAAATTGAAGGTTCCCTCCTTGAAGTTGGGTCTTAAGTTTATTGGGCCTTACAAAATCTTGTCCGTCATCAATCCTGTTGCCTACCGTCTTGATCTTCCTCAGACTTGGAAGATTCATAATGTTTTTCATAAGTCCTTATTAAAACCTTATGTCCAACCCATTGTACCCTCGTCTTTGCCTCCTCCTCCGATTGTGGTTGATGGTAATCTTGAATTTCAGGTCTCTAGTATTGTGGATTCTCGTGTTGTCCGCGGTTCTCTCCAGTACCTCGTTCATTGGGAGGGTTATGGTCCTGAGGAGAGGATGTGGGTCCCAGTGACGGACATTAAGGCCATAGGTCCCATCCTGAGAAGGTGGGCTCTGAGTGTCCGGAGTCCACTCGTAGAAGGAGGGGTACTGTCACCACCAGACATCTGAGAAGCTCTGATAGACGTCTTCAGAACCTCCTGCTTGAGGTTCTTTTGTTTTGCTTTCGTTTTGTCATCTCGTTAGCCTCTCTCAGCTGTCATGTAGTTGCACTGATTGCATTCCTTTAAATCCCTTCCCATACTGCATCACTTTGCGGTTTATACAACTTCCTGGAGTGTGTACATGCTGGATGCTACAACTGATCCTTCTACAGATAAGTCTGTTCATTGATTTGTGTTTTCCTGTTTGCTTGATCCTAGGTGACCCTGACTCCCTCCGTATTAAGTGTAGGGAGCCGGTGGTCGTGTCCCCTCACTATTATAGGGTGTTCAGGTGTCATACAGTCGAGGCACGAGGGCATGCAATTTTCTATCATAGAGATCTTTGCATGGGCTGAGAAGACAGGGAGAGTTTCAGGGCTTAAATAGAGGTCACCCTTTTTGTTCCTTAGTTTCGGATCAAGCCAGTCGGATCCTTATTTGTAGCTTCTTGTTGTCACGTTCCGCCCTGGGGTTAAGAATGTGAAGGTGGATGCCCTGTCACGTTGTTTTCCGGGAGGTGGGAATTTTGAAGACCCGGGTCCCATTTTGGCTGAAGGTGTGGTGGTCTCTGCTCTTTATCCTGAATTGGAGGCAGAGGTTCAGGTAGCCCAGGCAGAGGCTCCTGATCTTTCTCCTCCTGGGAGGTTGCTTGTGCCTCTCGCTTTAAGACACAAGGTTTTTAAGGAGCACCACGATACTGTCCTTGCTGGGCACCCGGGGGGTAGAGCCACAGTGGATCTCATCGCTCAGAGATTCTGGTGGCCGGCGCTTAGTAAGTCGGTTGAGGGTTTTGTGGCAGCCTGCGAGACCTGCGCTCGTGCCAAAGTCCCTCATTCACGGCCATCAGGTCCTCTCCTTCCGTTACCCATTCCTTCCCGTCCTTGGACACATCTGTCCATGGACTTCATTACGGACCTGCCTCGTTCCTCGGGGAAGACTGTGATTCTGGTGGTGGTGGACCGTTTTAGCAAAATGGTGCATTTCATTCCTTTTCCTGGCTTGCCCAATGCTAAGACGCTGGTGCAGGCATTTATTGATCACATTGTCAAATTGCATGGTATTCCTTCAGACATAGTCTCTGATAGGGGCACGCAGTTTGTTTCCAGATTCTGGAAGGCTTTCTGTTCTCGCTTGGGGGTTCGGTTTTCATTCTCTTCTGCTTTCCACCCGCAGTCGAATGGCCAGACGAAGTGCGTCAATCAGAATCTGGAGACATATCTGCGCTGTTTTGTGGCGGAGAATCAGGAGGATTGGTGTTCTTTTTTGTCCCTTGCTGATTTTGCTTTAAATAACCGTCGTCAGGAGTCCTCTGATAAGTCACCATTTTTTGGTGCATATTGGTTTCATCCGCAGTTTGGGACATTCTCTGGAGAGGGGTTTTCTGGTTTACCTGATGAGGACAGATTCTCCTCGTCTTTGTCATCTATTTGTCAAAAGATTCAGGATAATCTAAAGAGCATGAGTGAGAGATATAAGCGTGTGGCGGATAAGAGACGTGTGCCTGGTCTGGACCTAAATGTTGATGATCTGGTGTGGTTGTCTACTAAGAATATCAAATTGAAGGTTCCCTCCTTGAAGTTGGGTCCTAAGTTTATTGGGCCTTACAAAATCTTGTCCGTCATCAATCCTGTTGCCTACCGTCTTGATCTTCCTCAGACTTGGAAGATTCATAATGTTTTTCATAAGTCCTTATTAAAACCTTATGTCCAACCCATTGTACCCTCGTCTTTGCCTCCTCCTCCGATTGTGGTTGATGGTAATCTTGAATTTCAGGTCTCTAGTATTGTGGATTCTCGTGTTGTCCGCGGTTCTCTCCAGTACCTCGTTCATTGGGAGGGTTATGGTCCTGAGGAGAGGATGTGGATCCCAGTGACGGACATTAAGGCCATAGGTCCCATCCTGAGAAGGTGGGCTCTGAGTGTCCGGAGTCCACTCGTAGAAGGAGGGGTACTGTCACCACCAGACATCTGAGAAGCTCTGATAGACGTTCTTCAGAACCTCCTGCTTGAGGTTCTTTTGTTTTGCTTTCGTTTTGTCATCTCGTTAGCCTCTCTCAGCTGTCATGTAGTTGCACTGATTGCATTCCTTTAAATCCCTTCCCATACTGCATCACTTTGCGGTTTATACAACTTCCTGGAGTGTGTACATGCTGGATGCTACAACTGATCCTTCTACAGATAAGTCTGTTCATTGATTTGTGTTTTCCTGTTTGCTTGATCCTAGGTGACCCTGACTCCCTCCGTATTAAGTGTAGGGAGCCGGTGGTCATGTCCCCTCACTATTATAGGGTGTTCAGGTGTCATACGGTCGAGGCACGAGGGCATGCAATTTTCTATCATAGAGATATTTGCATGGGCTGAGAAGACAGGGAGTTTCAGGGCTTAAATAGGGGTCATCCTTTTTGTTCCTTAGTTTCGGATCAAGCCAGTCGGATCCTTATTTGTAACTTCTTTTTTTCTGTTACACCATCCGTGACAGTAACATAGTGGTCACCAGTTACTTCACTGGTGGTTTACAGTTCAAGGATATAATCTGTAGAAAGAGAGTCAATCAGTGCTTTACCAGTCCAATCAGAGCACCTCCTACAGACTCACTCACCCATGGGTTTGTTCTCGTGGACATTGAGAAGAAGAAATCATAATAACCATAGTAAACCAATGCAAACATCTTGGAGATCCATTTCTGGTTGGATTTAAATCCATGACCGTAGGTCTTCAACATAACACCACCAACCATTTAATGACCAATGAATACTTTAGATTTTCTATAGTAACTGTTCGAGAAGCTGGATCCCTAGTCTAGGGCTTTGAGGACTTCAACTGCCCTGAGGTTTGGGCACCTTCCAGTGAACCCTCCACCAAGCAACAATGAAAGAGGAACATTCCCAACATTCACAATCCAAATCTGCAAAGGAGTCTTGGATAGTCCGGTATCTGAATGCTGTGTATCTCACTTAAGACATGCTGGGCATTGTAGTTTAGCCACTGGCATACATAGACTACGAGCTTGCAGACCATACTATATGGACATGAATGTATAAAAAACTGATGTCTACACAATGGGGTAGGGGACTACTTGTGTAACACTCCAGAGTGGTGTTACCACTACTGCACCCTGCTGTGTGTATTGGTCTAACCTCATGCCATCTTATGTATTTATTCCAGATCCAGATTCCTATACACTGTAAATTTCTAATGTTATGTAACTGTTCATATGTAATGTGCCTGGTTCACCAGTAGGTGGCAGCAAATATGGCAGAGCTACAGTTAGATAGAATGGAACCTTCCATTCCATTTTAACCCCCCCCCCCCCTGGAGAGAGGTGGTCGAGTCCCACTTCTTGCAGGAAGGGTGGGGACCAGTTAGTTCCAGTCTAGTTGACCCCTGCTAGGGGAAAGGATGTGTAGGGGCAGGTCTCTGCTGGACGTGCCCAGTCCAGCCAGAGCACCATAAGCTCTGCTGGCCATGGAGGCCACAGCTTGAAGCCTCGGGATCCAGGATGAAAATTCCCTGGCATAACTTAAAGTCAGACTACAGAGAGAAAGTGCAGAGGAAGCCAAGTTACCTATTCAGCTTATCAGTACAGCAGAGAGAGAGAGAAAGCAAGCAGAGTTATTGAAGAAGCCTAAGAGTTTAATGCTAAAGCCTGCGGGGACCAAGACAGAGCTTGAAGATTGTTTTGATGAATGCTTATTCAAGTAAAGCTGCTGTTCAACTACATACAAGGTCTGGACCCCTTTTATTCCTCAATTATTCCCCCTATTTATTGCTTCGGAGCCAAAGCCTGCAGTCCAGCGGTATCCAGGTAGGAGCACCGTGACACACATAAAGAGACATTTTAGGCCGCACTATACCACTCGGCATTCCCACACCTGGGACGCGTTATATAGAGGGAGAGAACCGGCTCCTCCGTTGCACTTGCAAGTGACCCTTTGACCGATAATGCCCAACTTTTGGCCCAGGGGAACCTATTTGCTTCCCATGCGCCAAAAGGGGTATAAAACCCACATTGTATGATGCCCTTGCCTTCCTCAGGATAAAGAAGCCATGGCTGAAGGAATGAACAGCCCCAAGATGGGGTCAAGGTTCCCATTTGAAGCTCCTACATCATGTATGGTAGACCACCGCTATCTTAGACCCTTGTTAGCACTTACCTACGTCCCAGGTAAATCATTTTTATGGAAATGCCAGTGTTTAGGATGAATTAACTCGGTAAGCTGTCAGAACTTCATCATCAATTTACGGAGCCGTTTGCACAATTAATGAAGCCTTCTAGATGGGTGTTGGGGGGGGGTGTCGCTGTCTCATATAATTGAATGTTAGCAAAGAAAAAAAGGTAAAGCTAATTACAGAATTGCTCATTTATTTGCAGCTACATTTCCTCTGAGCATAGAGCCTTCAGTTTTAATTGCACTCATAGATATCAGCCTAATCCATAAGAACAGCCGCTAATGACGACTGAATCATCTACTGAGCCCATATTTTAATAGTATTATATGGAGTACAACTACTGTCATCCACAATACTTTTGAATGCAGATTATTTACAGAGTAACAAGATGACATTTATTTTCTGTGCCATGACCCATAAAAGAAAATGGAAATGGAAACACTTCATATTTCTACCACTAGGGGGTACTATAGAGAATAGCACTATATGCTAATAACTGTAAAGAATTTATGCCCACTTAAGGCTCTGTATGGGGCACATGTGGCAGAGTGGGTGTTCTCTAGAAGGCACTTTGGTGGCCATCACTGTAGGCAGTTGTCTGTGGGCACTTAAACCACTATCATCCACTCAGCAGCACACCATATGGACAGGCAAGGCATTGCACAGTACTTCCAATGAAATACTGTATATTGACATTCTTATAATGCAATAACATTTGTGATTTGACCCTATATTGCACAGAAATTTCAGGTCTTCAGGTATGTTCACATGCAGCAGACGTGTTGCATGTTTTTGTTTTACAAGTAAGCTCATGGAATTTTTCCAAGCCCTATTCAGACTAACAGGTCTATCACAAAAATGCCTGTAACAGATCTGCCATGTGTAGATTGTTAAATAGTAATTCCCAGGTAAACATATGAAATATTTTGTAAGTGATCCTGAGTTATATCCTGTATTATACTCCAGAGCTGCGCTCACTATTCTGCTGGTGCAGTCACTGTGTACATACATTACTTATCCTGTACTGATCCTGAGTTACATCCTGTATTATACTCCAGAGCTGCACTCACTATTCTTCTGCTGGAGCCACTATGTACATACATTACATAACTTATCCTGTACTGATCCTGAGTTACATCCTGTATTATACTCCAGAGCTGCACTCACTATTCTGCTGGAGGAGTCACTGTGTACATACATTACATTACTTATCCTGTACTGATGCTGAGTTACATCCTGTATTATACTCCAGAGCTGCACTCACTGTTCTGCTGGTGGAGTCACTGTGTGCATACATTACTTATCCTGTACTGATCCTGAGTTACAGCCTGCATTATACTCCAGAGCTGCACTCACTATTCTGCTGGTGCAGTCACTGTGTACATTACATTACTTATCCTGTACTGATCCTGAGTTACATCCTGTATTATAGTCCAGAGCTGCACTCACTATTCTGCTGGTGCAGTCACTGTGTACATACATTACTTATCCTGTACTGATCCTGAGTTACATCCTGTATTATACTCCAGAGCTGCACTCACTATTCTGCTGGTGCAGTCACTGTGTACATACATTACTTATCCTGTACTGATCCTGAGTTACATCCTGTATTATACTCCAGAGCTGCACTCACTATTCTGCTGGTGCAGTCACTGTGTACATACATTACTTATCCTGTACTGATCCTGAGTTACATCCTATATTATACTCCAGAGCTGTACTCACTATTCTGCTGGTGCAGTCACTGTGTACATACATTACATTACTTATCCTGTACTGATCCTGAGTTACATCCTCTATTATACTCCAGAGCTGTACTCACTATTCTGCTGGTGCAGTCACTGTGTACATACATTACATTACTTATCCTGTACTGATCCTGAGTTACATCCTGTATTATACTCCAGAGCTGCTCTCACTACTCTGTAGGATTCAGGAGAAGTAATGTAATGTATGTACACAGTGACTCCACCAACAGACTTGGATTAAAAAAGTCCAAGTCATGAATCTGGAATGAAACTCATTAACCCTTTCACGCCCAGCGCCATACATGTGGGCGGGTGATTAAAGATGGTGCCCACTCCTGCCCGCTGCGGGCGCAATGGACGCAGGTGGCTGCCTTCTTCTTCTAGCAGACACCCGCGGCCACAGCCTCTGAGCGCGCTGAAACCGAAAGCTTTCGCTTTCGGTTGTGCTCCAGCTCCCCCGCGTGGCGATCGGAGGAGCTGGAGCGTGTATGCAGCAGCCCCTGTATTTATGAATGACAGGAGGCTGCTGCACAGTATTTCCTATGGAGCCCTTGTCTGTAATAGGACTCCATAGGAAAGTAGTGAAATCATCATAGATTCCAATGCAAGTTCATTGGAGTCTAATGATTGCATGTTTGTTATAGTTCTCTATAGGAACTATAAAAAAGTGTAACAAAAAAAGTTTAAAAAAATAAATCAATAAAAAAAAACATAAAAATTCAAAGCACCCCCCTTTTCCCAAAATAAAAATAAAAGAACAAAAAAAAAATACACAAATACACATGACTTCCGGTTGCGGCACCGGCATCGTAGTAGGTGAGTGAGTTGTGCTCTGTCACCCGCCGCTCACAATTCATGCGCATCCCCATCACACCGGTCTAAGAACCGGGAAAATCATAAAACAACTGGAGATAGAGGTCCTATGGGTGGTTTCCTCACGAACATGAAGCAAATTACAAGCAAAAGGGGGGAAAGCCAACACTTCCTCATCAAAGAGGACCCAACAGAAAAGGTATCGGGAGAAGAAGAACCATCCAAATACAAAACAGTCAAGACCAGACACCCACAGAGGAAGAGGAAGATCTCACCCACATTGACTGCAAGAAACTGGCTCTAGAGGTAGCTAATCGTGTAGTGTCCCACTAGGTAGGAGTGGGCACTACACAAGGGTCAATTGGGTAACTTGTTACTTCTGCTCACAAGGGACAGTGATGTTACATTTGACTGTGCACTTTAATGCATTTTCTATGTGTTTTTTTACATGCAATGTTTCCCCTGTATTATGCATGGCAGGCCTATTAGGGTGTAATTAGACATCCTAGACACTAGAGGGAGATAGGGAGCCCCTAGTATAAATATAAAGGCCCAGACAGGGAGGGGGAGGTTCATAGTCAGGAGTCTGTGGAGACAGAAGTGAGAAGGCACCAGCCCAGGATATGCTGAGGGCCTTCTCCTGACTAGTGATGAGCGGGAGGTGCCATATTCGATTTTGCGATATTTCGCGAATATTCGAATGAATATTCGTGTTATATTCGTCGAAATCGAATATTCGTAATTATTCCAATTATCGCGAATAATATACGATTTTTTTCGCGTATTGCGATTATTTTTCTTTTGATAGTATAAGGCAACGTTCCTATGCTAATTGACTATGGCTAGGCTAATATGTGTATTTTACGAAATTTCGTGATTTGCTATAACTTCGTCTCTTAGAATATTACGAATATTCTAAAAGACGAAGTGAAAGCAATATTACGAAATTTCGTAAAATACACATATAGATTGTAATTTAGCTAATATAGTGCTATAATCCCTTTTTTTTCCTCAAATTTTTTTTGCCTCTTCTGAACTTAAGTTTTGTAAAATATGTACACTATTAAAAAATATTACTATAGCAGTATATTAGCTTAAATACAATCTCTGTGTATTTTACGAAATTTCGTAATATTGCTCTAACTTCGTCTTTTAGAATATTCGTAATATTCTAAAAGACGAAGTTAGAGCAATATTAAGAACATTTGCAAAAGCCGAAATTGCGATGCGAGTAATGTAATACGAAATAATCGCATGAAGATTTCAACTTAGCACTGCTATATTCCATATTCTAGCCTAGTATGGAATATAGCAGTGCTAAATTGAAATCTTCATGCGATTATTTCGTGTTATATTACTCGCATCGCAATTTCGACTATTGCGAAATTTCGTAAAATACACATATAGATTAGATTGTAATTTAGCTAATATGGAATATAGCAGTAAGTTGAAAACGCCACTGACTGGAGCAGCCAGGAAGCCAGGAATCCAAAGGACAGGTAAGAACAACTTTAGGGAAGTGGGAAAGAAAAAAATATAATAATAAAAAAAAAAAAGGAATATTCGAATTCGTGAATATATAGAACGATATTCTAAATATTCGCAAAATCTCTAAATTGCGATATTCGAGAAAAAAATTTGCAATTCGAATATTCGCGCTCAACACTACTCCTGACATGCAGCTGGATAGTCCTGGTTCCTAGCTGCACCAAGAGGCTAGAAGGAGTACAGCCTGCTTGGAGACCGTTAGTGCATTCCAGGGGACTAGAGGAGTCACCTCGTCAGCCTGAAGCTCCTGAGGCTAAGCTTAGCTCAGTTGAGATACCCCAGTAGTAGGAGAGGACCTCCTGGGAGCAACCTGCAGTTTCCCTACCAAGAGAGGAGAATACAACCAAGTACAGATAAGTAACCTGATGGGCAGAACACTATAAAGTGAAGAGCAAGGGTCTATACTGGAGGAAGGAATTTATACCAAGGATTTAAGCCAGCACTTAGGCATCCGGGCCTTGGGATCCAGCCAGCTAGAATAGCTGAGGGGATAGAGCAGCATTGCACTGCAAAGCATTAACTGTTTGCCCTCCAAGTATCTTGCATGATTAATACCTGCCATCATTGAAAGTAAGCCTGCTTGGGACGTATTGTTCAAGGGACTGCATCATCATCATTAACCACTGTAATTGACTGTACAAAGTTGGACTGTTTTCCAAGTAAAGCTACGTTTGGTTCACCATACAATCTGTGTACCTCAATTACTATTCCTACCAACCGGTGTGCCACCGTTACAGGCACTGGCGTCACGGTCCTTAAAGGGACCTTGCCTCAGGCACTCTAAACACCTGCACCAACCAGGGCACCTCACCCAACATCAGGCCAGGTCTCTACACCCAGAGTGTGCCCCAGAGGAACTAGTGTCTGCCTCTCATTCACTGCTACATGCCTGCCCAGAGTCCTCCAAAAAGTGAGTAACCCTCGATTGCCCATACCGTGACCTCACTGTCGCTATACCCTGCAGGTCTGGCGTGCTGCAACCGCATACTACCGGACAACAGTGGCAGCTTCCTTTTCGGCGCTGCAGGGAGAAGTAGCGTGAAATACAGAAAGCATGGAAAACTCAGTGCAATCGTTGCAAATAGATTTTAATGCTCTACACGCCCCGGCTACTTAAAGTAGCCACAGAAAATAAAAAATTGTGTGATAAAATAGGCGATTTGGAGAATCGCTTGTGGAGGAACAACCTAAGGATAATTTGCCTGTCAGAAAATATATCGGCGAAAGATCTCCACCAGATCTGTGAATTGCCAACGATGCTGGGACTCACTGCTCCCTGCAAAGTAGAACGAGCACACAGAGTAGGCCCGCTGCGAGAAAACATTGAACCACAAATCATCGCAGGCAATAAATGTGGGCCACCGAGACCTAGACAAGTCATTGTCAGATATTTAGACTACTCTGAAAAATCGGAAATATTACGTCTGTATAAGAACAAGGCCAGAAAGCTTGAAATAAGAGTACAACGTGTTTTATTATTCAGCGACTTTTCTGCAGAAGTGACCAGACGCCGCAAGGCTTTCTCACAAATCTGCTCAATGATGTTTAAGCAAAAGAGGAAGTTTGCCATTGTCTACCCAGCGACATTAAAGGTTTTCCATGCAGATGGGAGGTACGACATATACACAAGTCCTGAAGAAGCCAAAGCCCTCTAGGAGACAATTGAGCGAGAAGAGGGATCAAAAAGCCTGTGATGCCTAGAAAGCCCGCCAAAGTGGAACGTCCCTCCGGAGAAATTCCCTCATGGACAACAGCCCAGAGAACAACGCCGGAGATCGTTTACTCGACAAGTGACGTGAACTGCAGAGGGTTGCAGAGGTGGCAAGTGACATAACGTGACAATTGTAATATGTCTATATATTATCTGATGGTCTAGAGGTAGAATAGTTTGAGCACATGAGCCTCGACCGTAAATAATCTAGAAGACCCCCTTGTAGTTTTGCGCAATAGATAACGGATAGGGTGGCGAGGCGGGATTATGGTTTATGTTCTAATAATTCATCATTGTTAGATGCAGAGTTTCTCATACCATGTCAGGAAGATATGACGTTCAGGGAAACATGTTATGGCGGCTGCAAAAAAGCACCGCACCATGTGGTTTCGATGTTTTGTTAGTTCTCAGGTTATTTTTAAGTAGGGATGGGAGGGACAGAAAATTGAAAGAAGAGAAGCAGATCCCAATCACCAGGCAATGACCCTATGGAAGGGTTATATCTGATCATACAGCACTATGGTAAAAATATCTTGAAACGTTAAGGGGCTCCGGTCACCACAGAAGCGCCTGATGGTACTACGCCACCTCAACAGGTTACACGCTGACATCGCTCTTCTTCAGGAAACACATCTGGAGGAAAGCAATTTTACCCGAATGAGGAGATTGTGGGTTGGGGAAGTATACAGTATGGGTCAAAGGCAGTCGTTCAGAAGGCAGGGGTTATTGTGTTATTAAAGGTATTGTCCGGGATTGAGGACTTTGTTCCATTAGTACAAGACAGACATACATATAACATACATCCATGTCCTACCATTTTCATATGTTTCTGAAGCCCCCGTTTTCTTACAAGAAATTCTTCGCCGGAAGTGAAGTTTTCTTAGATTCAGTGATGTACCGGATCCCTTGCAGGAGCGCTGAAGCCACTTCTTCTGGATGCTCAGGGAGCCTGGTGACGTCACCAGCACTGATGAGCGGGCTTTAGCGATGCTCTAGCCAGTAAAACGGCTAGGGCAGCACTAAAGCCCGCCCATCAGAGCCGATGACATCACCAAACACACTGCCGGGCGGAAGCCTCCACCCAGCAGTGTGTTATTGTAAACAAAAGATCCTTTGCCCTGCGTGATTTAGCGCAGCGCAAATGAGAGCATCGGAGCATGAACTGCTCCGATGCTCAAGTCAGGGGGGCTGCCTGGGTGAAAATAGAGGTTTGTCCGGGTTCAGTTCTGAACCCAGACAACCCTTTTAAGGAAAAATCTGAATTATATGGTGACCTCACATTCAAGTGATGATGAAGGGAGGGTAGTACAGGTTAGCCTAAAATCCACAACAAAAGCTTTAAGTATATATAATATACCTCCTCCCATTGGTTGCATGATGCACATGGAGGTGACTAGGAGCAGCACACCATATGTGCGGCATCTTCGCTCCTGAACATAGAAGCCCAATGGCTTAGGTAGGTTTAGCGTAGGACCCGCCTGACCTGAGACCACCTTGGCGCTTGGTAGGCGGGCTCAGATGTATTTTGATCAAAATATATTGGCTAAGTGTCTCAGATATTATCATATCAGAATGAGGGCTTAGTCCATATATAATGCTTGCATCTACTTTACAAAGTGCATTTCTGTGGTTTTCTGTGGTTTTCTTATATAATATATATGGTCCCAACGAAGCAAGTGAACATTTCTTTTAAACGGTATTCAAGAGGCTACTATCTGATCACATAGAAGAGAAAGTGGTAGCGGGAGACATCAATGCGGTAGCTGATTGGGATGAAGATAGGAGGTCAGACAGGAAAAATGTCCCAACAAGAAAGCGCAAAACAACAGCCTTGAAAAATCTGATGTCCTCGTCAGGGCTGGTAGACTCTTGGAGAACTCTCAACCCAGAGGGACGTGACTACACTCACTATTCATCAGCACACACATCATGGTCTTGCATAGATTATATAATGGTGTCGCAGAACCTTTTTGGGAGATGTAGGTCTTCCACGATAGAAGACTTAGTGATTTCAGATCATGCCCCTATGTCACTATCACTGCAGGACTCAATATACTGAGAGGCTTGGATTACATACAGTATGGTGCTTCCCATCTGATTTATATGAGAAAGAGGAGTTCCATAAGGTTATAACGGGGTGGTGGGATGAATATGTAGGAATAAATGAGATGCCTGACAATGCTCAGTTAACCTGGGACGCAGGCAAAGCAGTACTAAGAGGGAGACTGATATCATATATAACAGTGTTAAAGAAGAAAATAGAAGGGCAGCTAGAAGTACAGCAAGGCATTGAGAACGGCATACACGACTTTCATTACACACCCTTTAGCAGAAGCAGAACAGACCTGGAAGAGGGAGGAACAAGAATATGAGAACTGGCTTCAAAGAAAAGAGCAAACGTATCAATCACGTACCAATGCCCAGCTTTATAAATTTGGGAATAACACAGGCAAACTGTTAGCCAATTTAGCGAAGGGATACAGACCCTCTGCCCCCATATTGGCCCTGAGGGATAAGACGGGTACTTTGAAATACAACCCCAAAGACATAAACACAATCCTGAAGGACTTCTACAGTGATTTATGCAAAGCAGGGGATGAAAGAGTGGAAGTAGGGGATAGATGGCTAGAAAGCACTAACCTACCTCAAATTTTACCTGAAGAGCTAAACAATTGGAATTCCCTAGTCTTAAAATCAGAAGTACAGAAGGTTATATCAGGCCTAAACTTAGGAAAGGCCCTGGGCCCGGATGGATATTCCGGAAAATTCTATAAAATTCTGGGGGAAAGGATAACACCGCTCCTAACAACGCTATACAACAACTATATGGATGGGAGTTGGGACCACCATTCCCCCAGAGGCAAATAGGGCACATCTAAAACTAATACCAAAGCCAGGAAAAGATCCACACCTAGCCTCTTCATACAGGCCAATCTCCCTAATTAATATATGGATATCAAGATCCTTTCAAAAATCTTCAGAGACAGACTGGCGGAGATAATTCCCAGACTGGTCCCAGTCACCCAAGTAGGATTTGTAAAAGGAAGATTGGCTGTTACCAATATAAGATGGGTATTGGCAGTTCTAGATAAAGTAAAGATGAGACCCACAGCATATCCATCCTCAGCCCTAATGACAATAGACGCAGAGAAGGCATTTGATAATGTAGGCTGGGGATGGATGGGTAGAGTACTAGACAAAATTGGATCGAAGGGCCATTTTATGAAACTATTTAACCGCTTAATACAAAAAAAAAACAAGCCAGAATTAATACACCAGGCTTTTTGTCTTCTGCCTTTACAATATACAAAGGGACGAGACAGGGATGTCCACTGTCGCCTTTATTATTTAACCTAGCTTTGGAGCCCCTCTCCTGTTTCCTGCAGGCAACTCAAGACTTGGAGGGGATCAAGGTAGGATCAAAAGAGTTAAAACATGCCCTATACGCAGATGACCTACTGGTCTTCCTCGAAACACCACAGAGGGATCTGCCTACCCTCTTACACCACCTAGTAGAATTTGGACGGGCATCAGGTTTTAAAATTAATGCCACTAAAAGTGAAATATTATTCCTAACCCAAGGACAACGCAACAAAGGTCTGGACTTACGAAACTTACCAGTTAAAATTGCCAAATCAAACATTGGATACTTAGGCATTAACATAGGTTAGACCCCGTAATCCATATATAATCTAAATTACCCTCCGCTGATTCAAAAAATACAGCAAGATGCAGAGAAATGGCTGCACCTCCCGCAGTCATTCATGGGAAGGAGTCACCTACTAAAGATGATCAGTTTTTCCAGACTACTATACCCCATGCAGACGATCCCACTACTACTTAAAAATTAAGATATTCTAACACTAGAAAAGACATTTAGATATTTCTTATGGAAAGGATGACGCCCAAGGATATCATTAAGGAAACTGCAACTAGCAAGGGGAGGAAGGAGGGATAAATTTCCCCGATATACGGAGATACAATCTGGCAAGCAACCTGCGCAATTGTCTAGACTGGCTGGCGCATTCGAGCCATTATTCAAATTATGATATAGAGTCTCAATTAGCCCTCCTGTGGTCATTAACGGCTTTGTTGCACATAAAATATGCCAATCTACCACCATTGTTGAAGAACAGCTTATTGATAAAAGACACAGTGGCAACTTGGAAAGCAGTCCGAAAAGAATATGGTCTGCCCTTCTCCCTATCCAAACATATGTCAATATGGGAACATCCGGAATTTTTTGAGGGGAAAAGAAACAAACAAGTCACTGAGTGGAGAAACAAGGGGATAAGGACAGTGGGTGATCTATGGCATGAATCTGAACATAGGTATCTCTTCTTCAGAGAAGTACAGTCGTGGCCAAAAGTTTTGAGAATTACATAAATATTGGAAATTGGAAAAGTTGCTACTTAAGTTTTTATAATAGCAATTTGCATATACTCCAGAATGTTATGAAGAGTGATCAGATGAATTGCATAGTCCTTCTTTGCCATGAAAATTAACTTAATCCCCAAAACAACTTTCCACTGCATTTTATTGCTGTCATTAAAGGACCTGCTGAGATCATTTCAGTAATCGTCTTGTTAACTCAGGTGAGAATGTTGACGAGCACAAGGCTGGAGATCATTATGTCAGGCTGATTGGGTTAAAATGGCAGACTTGACCTGTTAAAAGGAGGGTGATGCTTGAAATCATTGTTCTTCCATTGTTAACCATGGTGACCTGCAAAGAAACGCGTGCAGCCATTATTGCGTTGCATGAAAATGGCTTCACAGGCCAGGATATTGTGGCTACTAAGATTGCACCTCAATCAACAATTTATAGGATCATCAAGAACTTCAAGGAAAGAGGTTCAATTCTTGTTAAGAAGGCTTCAGGGCGTCCAAGAAAGTCCAGCAAGCGCCAGGATCGTCTCCTAAAGAGGATTCAGCTGCGGGATCGGAGTGCCACCAGTGCAGAGCTTGCAGCAGGCAGGTGTGAGCGCATCTGCACGCACAGTGAGGCGAAGACTTTTGGAAGATGGCCTGGTGTCAAGAAGGGCAGCAAAGAAGCCACTTCTCTCCAAAAGAAACATCAGGGACAGATTAGTCTTCTGCATAAAATATGGTGAATGAACTGCTGAGGACTGGGGCAAAGTCATATTCTCCGATTAAGCCTCTTTCCGATTGTTTGGGGCATCAGGAAAAAGGCTTGTCCCGAGAAGAAAAGATGAGCGCTACCATCTGTCCTGTGTCATGCCAACAGTAAAGCATCCTGAGACCATTCATGTGTGGGGTTGCTTCTCATCCAAGGGAGTGGGCTCACTCACAATTTTGACCAAAAACACAGCCATGAATAAAGAATGGTACCAAAACACCCTCCAACAGCAACTTCTTCCAACAATCCAACAACAGTTTGGTGAAGAACAATGCATTTTCCAGCACGATGGAGCACCGTGCCATAAGGCAAAAGTGATAACTAAGTGGCTCGGGGACCAAAACGTTGACATTTTGGGTCCATGGCCTGGAAACTCCCCAGATCTTAATCCCATTGAGAACTTGTGGTCAATCCTCAAGAGGCGGGTGGACAAACAAAAACCCACTAATTCTGACAAACTCCAAGAAGTGATTATGAAAGAATGGGTTGCTATCAGTCAGGAATTGGCCCAGAAGTTGATTGAGAGCATGCCCAGTCGAATTGCAGAGGTCCCAAAAAAGAAGGGCCAACACTGCAAATACTGACTCTTTGCATAAATGTCATGTAATTGTCGATAAAAGTCTTTGAAACGTATGAAGTGCGTGTAATTATATTTCACTACATCACAGAAACAACTGAAACAAAGATCTAAAAGCAATTTAGCAGCAAACTTTGTGAAAACTAATATTTGTGTCATTCTCAAAACTTTTGACCACGACTGTATGTTCTAAATTCGGACTTGCTTCCAGCCATTTTCTGGCATATTTACAAATACAGAACTTCCTAAAAACACGACTGAGGGATTTCTCACGAGTATTCCCGTCAAACCAGTTTGACCTACTAAATCAATCAAACAATGTCCCCGTGTCACTCTCAGATACTGTGTTTACGATACGGAAAGCACAATTAGAGAAATCCCCACTCAGACCCTTTAAATCCTGGGTAAAAGAACTGAAAATTTCTAACTTACAGGACAAAAATTTCCAGGGGATGGCTAGCAGTCAAAAAAGTAACTTCAAATGAGATCTGCCGGTAAACACAGATTAAAATCACACACAGGGCGATATACGGCTATCTACAACAAGGTAAAATACCACACTGCCCAAAATGCAATACTAGTAATACCAACCTCTACCATGGATTAGGGACATGCCCGCAAACAGTTTCCTATTAGAAAATGTTTATAAAGTGGTTAGAGGAAGTATTGAAGGTCAATATTCCATTATCTCAGAAAATAATACTATTCCACTATCACCCAGAGAATGCGCACATAACACAAATAACGCACAGAAGCATATTAGCAGCAAAAAGATGTTTATTACAAAATTGGTTGAAAGCATCACCACCTCGACAAACATAATTAATCAAGTTACATGGTGCATGAGAATGGAATTCCTAGCGCCAGAACAGGCGAAAGACAACTTAGTAAAAGGGCTCATGAAAAAGTGGAGGAGCTTTATAACAAACGTACTTGACAATGAAGAAATCCAAATGGTAATAAATCTGCATAGAACAACAACCTGGTATCGGAGAGAACAGTTGAAGGCCACACTGGGAAAATTGGAGCAATAGCATGGCACACAGACGGAAAGACAATTTTATAAACAAACAAAGATGTACGACCAATTATAATAAAAGGGCTATGATGGGGGGGGGGTCCTGGTGATTGGGGATTAAATCTGAAAGAAGGGAAGTATGTTAGTTGTTAGAATTAACTGCTTGCAATCAGACTTTTTGCTGTAACATATTTTATACATTATTGTACCAATTAAATGATGTATGGACTTTTCTGTGAAGAGATAAAATAATAAAGTTTTGTTTGCAAAAAGAAAAATACACATCATGGGTGTCGCGATGTGTAAAAACTACCATAGTATAAAAATATATTCCCATATGGCAAACAGCAAAATAGAAAAAAGTGTCCAAATGGCCGATTTGCCGTTTTTGGTTGCTTAATTTTTAACAAAAAAAAATTAAATAAGTGATCAAAAAGTCATACACCTCAGAATGGTATCAATGAAAAGTTCAGATTGCCCCGCAAAAAATGAGCCCCCATACAGCTCCGGACACATAATTACAAAAAAGTTATAGGGGTCAAAATATGGCCCAAAAAATAAAACAGATTTTTTTTCCCACTTTAATTTTTTTTTTTATCACTATCAAACCTATACATATCACCGGTTTCGTACTGACCTGTAGAATAAAATGAACTAGTCAGTTTTATCGCATATTGAACATCGTAAATATAAAATCTGTAAAACTGTGGTGAATTGCTTTTTTTTGCAATTTCACCCCATTTAGAATTTTTTTCCCACTTCCCACTACATCATATGAAATGGTGGTATTGGAAAATATGACTTGTCCCGCCAAAAACAAGCCCTCATATGGCTATGTGAACAGAAAAATAAAAAAAGTTATGGCTCTGGGAAGGCAGGGAGCACAAATCGAAAATGCAAAAAAAAAAAAACCTCCTGGCCTTAAGGCATTAACATAGCTAACCACACCAAGTTTTCCTCCTGCTTTCCACTTTATAATGCAAAAAGTTGCAAAAACTTTGTGCAAGTGACCTAAAAAGTCGCAATAGCCCCTATTTTTTTTTTTTTTAAATAGTCTTTATTTGAATTTCACACAAGGAACAAATCCATAAAATCAGGTAAACAAAGATCAACCATTCACAATTAATAACTACAGTTCCTTTTCCTTTCCCTTCCTTATCCCGTTTCCCACCCTCCTCCCCCCCCTCCCTCCACGTGGGGACGTAAGGAGATAAAAAAAAAAAAAAAAAAAACTTCAACACTAAAGTAACCAATTTTTCCACACTTGATCGAGATTTAGTGACCTTTTTATGTGATTCTCCATCACTCGTTCTTCTTTAATTAAATTATCTATCATTTTTCTCCACTGTTCCACTGTCGGTAAATCTACTTTTATCCATTGCCTGAGTATAAGCAATCTGGCCTGGAATAATACTTTATTCAAAACCAGTCGTGTTTTTTTGTTTAACTTTAAATGTTCAGTAGCCGCTAGAATACAGATTATTGGATCATTGGGCAGCCAAACTTTCAGGAGCAAAAATACGGTTTCCATTATTTCTGTCCAATATCTATGGAGCTTGGGACATCTCCAGAAACAGTGTATTAAGTCTGCTCTCTCCTCCCAACATTTTGGACACTTATCAGTTGCTTTCACTCCCATTCTTTTCAACATCCATGGAGATCGATGTAATCTGTGCACTATAAAGAATTGTGTGAGATCTTGTGTGAGCCCCTATCCGAGATTGTAGCATAATTTCTAAGGGCATCTTTCCAATTTTCTTCTGTAAGGGAACCTAGATCCTTCTCCCATTTTCCTACAGCAGGCATTATGATTTTTTTTCTCTTTCCTTCCATCAAAAGCCTATATCTCCTTGCTGTTGTTCTTACTCCTTCCCCTACTATAGTGAACTTATCCAACCTATCTGATTTTTCCCTTCTATACCTATCCTCCTGTAACACTGTCCACAGTGCATTCCTGAGTTGAAGATATTTGTACGTATCAATATGGGAGATCCCAAATTCCAACACCATTGTGTTGAAGTCTTTCAACTTATCTTCCTCGAAGATCTGGTCTAGATATTTCATTCCTTTTTTTTCCCAATCTATATAGTCCCTTATTGTTTCTAATTCTTTTAAATTAAAATTATTCCATATCGGTGTGTATTTCAAAAACCCTTTAATCTCCAATATCTTCTTAATTTCCCCCCGTACGTGTTCTATTAAATTTAATATTCTATTATCTGAATTTTTTTCCCCAAAAAATCCTGACTCCAACACCTCTAAGTGATTATCTCCCTCTTTCCAACCCCATCTATTTAATTCTTGCCTACCCGCTAAACTATCTAAGCTACCCTTTATATGCCCCTATTTTGCAACTTTTGAGCACAGAAATTTTGAGTGCAAATTTCTCTCTTAGGCCTCTTTCACACGAACGTGATGGATTGGCTCCATATGCGTTTCGGGTGCGTTCAGTGAAACTCGCACCATTTTGCAAGCAAGTTCAGTAAGTTTTTTCTGCTATTGCGTTCAGTTTTTCATTTTTTTTCCCCGTGGGTGCAATGCGTTTTTCACGTGCGTGATAAGAAAAACTGAAGGTTTACAAACCAACATCTCCTAGCAACCATCAGTGAAAAACGCATCTCATCCGCACTTGCTTCCGGATGCAATACGTTTTTCACTGAAGCCCCATTCACTTCTATTGGGCCAGGGCTGCGTGAAAAACGCAGAATATAGAACATGCTGCGTTTTTCGCGCAACGCAGAACTGATGCGTGAAAAAAAATGCTCATGTACACAGACCCACTGAAATGAATGGGTCAGGATTCAGTGCGGGTGCTACGCGTTCACGTCACGCATTGCACCCGCATGGAAAACTCGCTTGTGTGAAAGGGGCCTTAGGCCTCTTTCACACGGGCGTCATGTTTTTTGCCCGGATAAGAGGCGAGTGCATTGCGGGAAAATGCGCGATTTTTCAGCGCGAGTGCAAAACATTGTAATGCGTTTTGCACACGCGTGAGAAAAATCGGCGTGTTTGATACCCAAACCCGAACTTCTTCACAGAAGTTCGGGCTTGGGCTTGGGATCGGGGTTGTGTAGATTGTATTATTTTCCCTTCTAACAGGGTTAAAAAAAAATAATAATAATTTAACTCGCCTTAATCCACTTGATCGCGCAGCCCGGCATCTCTTCTGTCTGTCTTCTGTGCTGTGTGCAGGAAAAGGACCTGTGGTGATGTCACTCCGGTCATCACATGGTCCATCACACGATCTTTTACCATGGTGATGGATCTTCATGTGATGGATCATGTGATAACAGGAGTGATGTCACCACAGGTCCTTTTCCTGCACACAGCACAGAAGAGAAGCCGGGCTGCGCGAGCAAGTGGATTAAGGTGAGTTAAATTATTTTAATTTTTTTTTAACCCCTCCAGCCCTATTGTACCATGGGTTCTGTGTTCAGAATGCTATTATTTTCCCTTATAACCATGTTATAAGGGAAAATAATAATGATCGGGTCTGCATCCCGATTGTCTTCTAGCAACCGTGCGTGAAAATCGCACCGCATCCGTACTTGCTTGCGGATGCTTGCGATTTTCAATCAGCCCCATTCACTTCTATGGGGCCTGCGTTGCGTGGAAAACACACAATATAGAGCATGCTGCGATTTTCACGCAACGCACAAGTGATGTGTGAAAATCACCGCTCATGTGCACAGCCCCATAGAAATGAATGGGTCGGGAGCAATGGGTTCACCTCACACATTGCACCCGCGCGAAATCTCGCCCGTGTGAAAGGGGCCTTAGCTAATTTGAATATCTTTCTTGGAAACCCAAAAGTATGCAAATTAGCTTTCCTTCAATAGAACCTCATTTTTTTTGTGCAAATCTTCTAACAGTCAGTGCATAAAACCATATAAACAACATAAGTGGTATTATAATTTATTTAGCTTTTGATAGGGAATTGCTAGTTGCCTCCACTATTATTAAAATGTTGATCCGAACTCACATAATTGCAGGTTTTACATGGGTGAGTGCCACATTTATAAAATCCTCTGCAACATAGGCACTTATGCCGTCAGTCTACAGGTGCCACACACATGCCAGGGGCAATTACATTTCCTAAAGTGGCTGGTGTTCTGTAAACACGACAACCCTGTTGTAATGCATTGGACAACACACACATCATCACAATATTCTTAAAGGGGTTAAGTCAACCTGCGGCCCTCCAGCTGTTGTAAAACTACAACTCCCACCATGCCCTGCTGTAGGCTGATAGCTGTAGGCAGTCTGGGCATGCTGGGAGTTGTAGTTTTGCAACAGCTGCAGAGCCTCAGGTTGGCCATCCCCGGGTTAAGCCATGATTGATGTAATTGACAATACCTTTTTAACAAACCTAGAAGCTGCCCTGTACTGCACATGGACCCAGAGATCTCCACATTCATTGCTCCAATGGTACTGCCAGCTCAGGGGGCCGTGTCATTTTAGCTGCAACTCTTTCCTGGCAACTGCCAAAACAGAAGATATGGCAGGCGACAGCTGAAGATTTAAACTGAGCATGTGCGACCACCTCATTGAGGTGGACAAGAAGTAAGAAAAAAAACTGCAGGTGGCGCTACAGATACATTTTATTGAATAGCTCACTGGATATACAAAATTTTGTATTACATGCAATTACTAAAGTATTCAGATCCAGGTGCTGGTTTCAAAAATGTAGAATATGTTTCGTGACATGACCCCTTTATTATCGTTATTGTTTACTGTAGAACCAATATCAGGTACAGTGGGGGACATTTATTGAACTATTTATGCTGCTATTGTGGTGTAAAAATGTCAAAAATTAAGGCATACCCTACATTTGCACCATATTTTGCAACTTTTTGAGATTTTTATCACTTTTTTAAAGTTGAGTGGGGCTTAACAGAAGGGCGGGGCTTTGAGCAGCCCACCGGATTTACAATAACTTATGCCAGAAACTGGTGCAGTTTATAGCTCAAGTCAACTGTCTGCGTTCAGGACTTTTTTGGTCTAGAAAAACAAATCTAAGGCTACATGCACACGACCGTATGTGTTTTGCGGTCCGTTTTTTTTGCGGATCCATTGTAATAATACCTATCCTTGTCCGCAAACTAGAAAAAAATAGGACATGCACTATTTTATTTACGGAGAAACGGAATGGACATACTGATGCACACAGTGTGCTGTCCGCATTTTTTGCAGACCCATTGAAATGAATGGGTCCGCATCCTATCCGCAAAAAAAAACGGAACGGACACAGAAACAAAATACGGTCGTGTGCATGAGGCCTTATACAGAAATGGCTCAAACGGATGCCAAATGTGCATAACGGATGCTCAGGATCCGTTTTTTACAGGATCCATTGTTTTGAAGGATGCATTTTTTTTCTAGGATCCATTTTTTTATTTTTATTTTTTCAGGATCAGGATCCATTCACATGTTCGCAAGTGTTTTGCGGTCTGCAAATTGCGGATCCATAAAACACGGATACCGACCATGGAAATAGAAATGCCTATTAGGCAATGCCTATTCTTGCCCATGGCTATGGGCAAGAATAGGACACGCTCTATCTTTGGGTCCGCGGAATGGAACTACGGATGTGGACAGCATGCAGTGTGCTGTGTCCACATCTTTTGCGGCCCCATTGAAATGAATGGGTCCGCACCCATTATGCAGAATTGAAAGTGATGTGAACTCTTAGGCCTCTTTCACACAGGCGTTCTGGATTTGCTCCGGATGCGTTGCGTGTGCATTGCGGGAAAACCGCGCGAGTAGGCACGCAATTTCAGTCAGTTTTGACTGCGATTGCGTTCCAATGTTCAGATTTTTCTGCGCGAGTGCAAACTGAATGTGGTACCCAGACCCAAACCCGGACTTCTTCACTGAAGTTCGAGTTTGGGATCGGTGTTCTAATAATTTGATTATTTCCCCTTATAACATGATTATAAAGGAAAATAATAGCACTCTTAATCCAGAATGCTTACTAAAATGTGGATTGAGGGGTTAACTCACCTCATCCTGATGTTCGGCCAGCCGGCATCGTCTTCTTTCTTCATCTTTCAGGACCTGCCAAAGGACCTTTGATGACATAATCGCCCTCACCCCGTGGCGATCGCAGTGACGTCAGCCCAGGTCCTGCTGAATGAAGATAGAAGGATTAGTCTCACTGTAAAGAAATACATTCCCCCAGAAGGGGAATCCTTGATCCCCATGGACGCACCTCTAAACTTGTATTTAATTAATGAAGACTGCCTTCTATAGCCGTTTTCATTGTTAATGGCTGCTAGGTATTGGAGGTGCTGCACGGCCATTCACAATGAAGACCGGCTATACAGTGCGGTCTTCATTAGGTAAATAAAAGGCAGCTGAGGCTCAATTGCATTTCTCGACAGCAGCCAGCCGCAAACCGAATGGATCACAACAGTGTGGTGTGGTCGTACCCTTAAAGAGAATGTATCTTCAGAAAATGACCTGTTGTTCAACCCCTTCCTCCAGAGTGACGTACCCGTACTTCCCAGTGGTTGATGTAAAGTATGGAGCAGGCTGCTGTAGTGAGCCTGTTCCATATGCGGCGGGTCGCGTCTGTATCATACAGCAGGCACCCGGCAGCAATGACAGGGAATGGTGATCCCGCCGAAGCCCGCCATTAAACCCCTCAGGTGCTGCGATCAATGCTGATCGTGGCACCTGTGAGGCAAGGCAGAGGCATGTGGCTCCCTATGTCATCCGATCGGAGCGCCTGAAGGAAATCGGGGGGCTCCGATCGGTTCCCATGGCATCCTGGACACTGCTGAAGGCTTCCAGGCCTGCCATGGTAAGCAGGGAGGGTGTAAAAAATCCTATTCACCAGAATAGATCTCTATTAGGGCCCATGCGCAAGGCCGTTGCCCCGCCGTGGCCGTATTGCCGCCCGTATTGCAGCCACTTGAATGCGTCCGCAAATCCGGAGATGCAGCGCGGAATCACGGATTGGAACCTCATGGAAGCACTGCGGAGTGTGCGGTCCGTAGCATGGGCATGGGGCCCTTACGTTCGTGGGCATGAGCCCTTAGGGTGAATAATAAAAGGGATCAAAAGATCCCAGGTTCTAGATCCATAAGGGGGCTAATAGTTATTAAATAAAAAGTTTAAAAAATTTAAAAAATATTACATATAATATAACATATAATTTTACATATAAATATTATAATAATAATAAATATACATATAAAGTATATTAACAATAAATAAAAAAATAAAATAAATAAAGATATCAGGTTTCGCCGCGTCTGAAAATGTCTGAACTATTAAAATATTAAGAAAGAGATTCCTGTGCGGTGAACAACATTAGGCCTCTTTCACACGGGCGAGTTTTCCGCGCGGGTGCAATGCGTGATGTGAACGCATTGCACCCGCACTGAATCTGGACCCATTCATTTCTATGGGGCTGTGCACATGAGCGGTGATTTTCACGCATCACTTGTGCGTTGCGTGAAAATCGCAGCATGCTCTATATTGTGCGTTTTTCACGCAACGCAGGCCCCACAGAAGTGAATGGGGCTGAGTGAAAATCGCAAGCATCCGCAAGCAAGTGCGGATGCGGTGCGATTTTCACGCACGGTTGCTAGGAGACGATCAGGATGGAGACCCGATCATTATTATTTTCCCTTATAACATGGTTATAAGGGAAAATAATAGCATTCTTAATACAGAATGCAAAGTAAATTAGGGATAGAGGGGTTAAAAAATTAAATAAAAATTAAACTCACCTTAATCCACTTGTTCGCGCTGCCCGGCTTTTTTTCTTTCTTCTTCTTTGATGACCTGGAAGAAAAGAACCATTGGTGACATCACTGCGCACATCACATGGTCCATCACATGATCTATCACCATGGAAGAAGTCCGGGTTTTGGTCTGGGTACCAAAGATGACGATTTTTCTCACGCGCGTGCAAAATGCATTAAAATGCTTTGCTCTCGCACGGAAAAGTTGCGCATTTTCCCGCTACGCGCCCGTGTGAAAGAGGCCTAACTGAAAAAAAAAAAAAAAACTCACGAATCATCATTTTTTAGTCACCTTTCCTCCTTTTTTAGTGATCAAGAAGCTGTACGTACCACAAAAATGGTACTAATAAAAACTACAGTTTGTCTCGAAAAAAACAAGCCCTCGTACAGCTCTAAAAACCAAAACATTAAAAAGTTATGGCTGTCAGAAAATGGCGATGCAAAGAAAATTTAGATTTTTTTCAAAGGTAGGGGAAAAAAAAATAATATATAAGTTTAGTGTCGCTGTATTCGTATTGAGCCGCAGAGTAAGAACATCATGTCATTTTTAGCGCACAGTGAACGCTGTAATGTCAAAAACCTTGGAGGAATTGTGTGGGGTTTTTTTTTCAATTAAACCCCACAAAGATTTTTTTTTCCTATTTTCCAATAACAGACACAGTAAATTTAACGGTGCCCTTAAAAAATTACAACTTATCCCACAAAAAATAAGCCCTCATATGGATATATGAACGTAAAATTAAAAAAAGTTATGGCTGTTGGAACGTGGAGAGGAAAAAACGAAAATGCAAAGCTAAAAATGGGCCAGGTATTTATGGGATTAAATCACGTTGTTATGTTTAAAAAAAAAATTTATTGTTAGATATCTTTTTATTGCCATTTTTATATTCAATACAGTACAGAATAAACAAAAGAAACTGTACACAATAAAAAAAAAATGGAGCCGTATCATGAGTCAATTTGCCTTAGATGAGGTATAAAGGGTAAGGGAGAAGGACAGAGGAGGGAGGGTGGTTCAAGAAAAAGGGGAAGGGAAGGAAGGAGGGGTATGTTAAGGCTAAGAAGGAGACAGCAGTGGAGCTTCACTCATGAAACATCATGTAATGTTTGTACATATGTAATACATAGATGTAGAGACAAATGATACAGTCAACTCAAAAAAGAGATAATAAGAAATAAGAGAATGGAGAATGGAGCTTGGCCTGTCTGCAAAGATGTAATAATAGAGTGGACACCCTTGGTTAAGCCATCTGGTGGAGGAGAAGGGCCAGTGATGCCCCATTGCCCCGCCAACTGTCTATCAGAGAGATTTGCCAGTTCTGTATCCGAACCCAATATCCTGAATTGCGGGACACACAACTGAAGCCATCTCTTCAACTGTATTGCCCTGTAATGAGATCTCACGTCTGGGAGGCCGAAACCCCCATGGAGGCGGTCTGTGGTCAGTCTGTCGTGGGCCAGTCTTGGCTTGTTACCTTTCCATAGGAAAGTTGTGAATAAAGTGCGAATAAAAGGAAGCAAATTGCTGAACACACAGTAACGCCATCCGTGTTTTGCGGATCCGCAATTTGCGGACCACAAAACACACAACGGTCGTGTGCATGAGGCCTAAGAGTAAGTATTTGGAGGGTTTATTGGTCAGGAAGATCCCTAGGTATTTGAGTTTGTCCTGTTGCCATTTAAAGGGAAAGGAGGTGCCTAATTGTTGGGTTTGTTGTGGGGGGAGGGTGATGTTTAATGCCTCTGACTTGGTGTAGTTAATTTTAAAATTGGATAGGGTTCCGAATTCATCAAATAGGTTCATGATCAGTGGGAGGGCCTGAGTGGGGTTTGTAAGCAATAAAAACAGATCGTCCGCAAAAGCAGCACATTTGTGTTCCACCCCTCCAACCCTCAAGCCCTCGATAGATGGATTGTCCCTGACTGCTTGTAATAGGGTTTCCATGGTGATAGAGGGCATCCCCGACGGGTTCCATTATGTATATCAAAGACTTTTGACAGCATGCCATTGACATGAACTCTAACGTTGGGGTGATGGACGGTATACAGACATTATTGCTAGGACGAAAGGGTCTGGTATTCTTAATCTGTGTAGAGTATGTTGCATAAACAGCCAGTTGACTCGATCAAATGCCTTCTCGGTAGTGATGAGCGGGAGGTGCCATATTAGATTTCGATGAAATTTGCGAATATTCGCTAGAGTATTCGTTTCATATTAGTCGAAATCGAATATTCGTCATTTTTCTAGTTATCGCTATTATTATGCAATTTAAATAATCGCGTATTGCGATTGTAACTTAAGGCTACTTTCCTATTGGTTTGATATCTAGAATTAGCGAAGATGACGAATATGACGAATGTATTCGTCATATTCCTCAAAACGAACATAACAAAGTATTCTGCATCTTCGTTTTAGCTCCATATTCGTCAACTTCGCTAATTCTAGCAATCATATAGGAAAGTTGACTATAGAGACAGCTAAGTTTAATTCGCTATGCGATTATATTACTTTGTTTTTTTTATAAATAGAATAATTATAATAATTATCAAGTATTATAATTCTATTTATTTAAAAACTTTAGGGAAGTGGGAAAGAAAAAAAAATAACAATAAAAAAAAAATAACATATATTTGAAATATCGAATTTATAGCACTATATTCGAAATATTCGCGAATTAGCGAAGTGGCGATATTCGCTAAAAAAAATTCGATATTCGAATATTCGCGCTCAACACTACTTCTCAGCATCAGTGCTGAGAAGGATAAGGGGGAGCTTTTTATCAGTTCCTAGTTTAATTGCATTCAGAACTCAACAACAGTGGAAGTTCCCCTCCCTGCCTGCCTCAAAACCTGCCTGGTCTGGGTGTATTATCTTGGGAATTAGCTAGTGCTGATCGAGCACCAAAGTGCTCGGGTGCTCGAGTAGAACACCTTGGGATGCTCGGGTGCTCAACAGAGCACAATGGAAGTCAATTGGAGAACTCGAGCATTAAACCAGGCCCCACTGCTCTGAGGAGGGGAGGGTGTCTGGTTCATAGGAAAAGGTCAGAAATTGATGGAAACACCACCGAAATGGTTCGGGAACAGCATGGGGAGGATGTCTGGATGCATCTTGGACTCCCAGGTCACTGCAAGGAACCATGTTGTCCGAGTAGTACGCCACTTTTACATAATGACATTTTAGAGGAAAAATTGTTAGGAAACTGTATATTATATATTGTGACACAGTAAAGGGAGTTGTCTGGTAAAACAGGTGTTTTCCTCCCAGCGTGTGCGGCTAGGCTGATTTGCAGCCAGGTGGGGTCAAACACCGGACTGGATTTTAAGTGCCGGTTCGGGGTTTGGCAGTACCTACATAGCTGCCTTTAAAAGACAGTTGGGTTCAGAAGAAGGAATCTCTGTATTGGGATCTGAGGCTTGTACCGGGGTGGAGGGCTGAGACCCATGTGAGGGGAAACAGGCCGACTAAAGCCTGCTGATGGACTCTTGTTGGCAGAACAGGCCGCATGGTGTGAACTGACACCAATACTGCAAGGTGATTTTTTTTGCTTGAAAGTGTTTTTTTTTGTTCTGTGGATTTTCTAACGTGTCAATAAACACTGAACTCTTGGTTTACAAACTGGTTGGTGTCTTTATACTGCGTCCACTTATCCTGTTTACCAGAGTGAATCCCCACAATATTTACTTGTATATAAAGTGCAAGTGCTGCCAAAAATGACAAGGAAGAGGCATCCGATACAACATGTATATCACATAAAGGAGGGCCTCATTCACATTGTGGTACAATTGTTCAGGTAGTGGGAATCCTACACTCATAAAGCCTATGCACTAAGTGAAAGGGCTGCCAAAAATTACAAGGAACCGGCACTCCAATACACCCTTTATTACACATAAAGGAGGGCATCATACACTCCCTTGAAAAATTATGATTGATGGCCTGGTGACCCTCAAAAACATTAGGAGCAAGGGCCTGTCGTTCACCCTTTAAAACATTACGGGCGAGGGCCTGCTGTTGATCTGACCATCTAAGGCCTCTTTCACACTTGAGTTGTCCGGATCCGGCGTGTACTCCATTTGCCGGAAGTGCCCGCCGGATCCGTAACACCGCAAGTGAACTGAAAGCATTTGAAGACGGATCCGTCTTCAAAATGCGTTCAGTGTTACTATGGCAGCCAGGACGCTATTAAAGTCCTGGTTGCCATAGTAGTAGTGGGGAGCAGGGGAGCAGTATACTTACAGTCCGTGCGGCTCCCGGGGCGCTCCAGAATGACATCAGAGCGCCCCATGCGCATGGATGACGTGCCATGCGATCACGTCATCCATGCGCGTGGGGCGCCCTGACGTCACTCTGGAGCGCCCCGGGAGCCGCACGGACTGTAAGTATGCTGCTCCCCGCTCCCCACTACACTTTACCATGGCTGCCAGGACTCTAGCGTCCCGGCAGCCATGGTAACCATTCAGAAAAAGCTAAACGTTGGATCAGGTAATGCGCCGAAACGACGTTTAGCTTAAGGCCGGATCCGGATTAATGCCTTTCAATGGGCATTAATTCCGGATCCGGCCTTGCTGCAAGTGTTTAGGATTTTTGGCCGGAGCAAAAAGCGCAGCATGCTGCGGTATTTTCTCCGGCCAAAAAAACTTCCGGTCCTGAACTGAATACATCCTGATGCATCCTGAACGGATTTCTCTCCATTCAGAATGCATGGGGATAATCCTGATCAGGATTCTTCCAGCATAGAGCCCCGACGACGGAACTCTGTGCCGGAAAAGAATAACGCAAGTGTGAAAGAGCCCTAAAACATTATGGGTGAGGGCCTGCTGGTGACCCTCTAAAATATTAGGGGTGAGGGTCTTCTGCTGAGCTGACCCTCTAAAACATTAGGAGCGAGGGGGCAGCCTAATAAGCATGTTGATAAGATGGGGAAGGAGGAGGACGACAAGAAAAGGAAGATTGAACCATATACCCTTTTTTGTAGTGGAAGGGGTACATGGGAATACAGTATATTCAATACACCAAAAAAGCCACATTTAAAGTGCCTTTATGTTCAGCCGCTTTCCTCTGGTGGAGTAGAGAAGTCAGGGGCAATCCAGGCCTTGTTCATTTTGATAAGAGTCAACCTGTCAGCATTTTCAGTTGACAGGCGGATGCGCTGCCAGTTATTATGCCCCCAGCACCACTAAATACCCACTCTGACAAAACGCTGGCCGCGGGGCGGGCCAGCACCTCCAAGACGTAGAGCGCCAGTTCGTGCCACGTGTACAGCTTAGACACCCAATAATTGTAAGGCACAGTGGGGTCACTGAGGACGCTGACATGGTCTGCTACGTTCTCCTTCACTATCTTCCAAAACTTTTCCCTCCTTGTGACACTAGGCCGCGCATCAGGGTGAGGGAAACTGTCCCAGAGGAGAGTGTTGCCTTGCCTCTGTTGGAACTGCTGTGTGTTCCCCTCGTCTCCCCTCCTCGGTTGCCCAAGGAACTACGTACTCTGCTGCCAGCGTAGTCAGCTGGATATTTTTGGAGCAATTTTTCCACGACCTTCTGATAGTGCCCCATTTTGCTAGTCCTCTCCCCTGCAGGAATGAGAGATGAGAAGTTCTCTTTGTAGTGGGCGTCGAGAAGGGGGAACAACCAGTTATCAGTGTTGGCCAAAATGCGTATAGCGCGAGGGTCACGGGAAAGGCAGCATAACATAAAGTCAGCCATGTGTGCCACAGTCCCAACAGACAAGACTTCGCTGTCTTCATCAGGAGGATGACTCTTAATCTTCTCATCCTCTTCCTCCTCTTCGGGCCATCCACGCTGAACAGATGGAATAAACCTGCTATAGGTACTACCCTCTGTAGTGGAGGCAACCATCTCCTGCTCCTCCTCCTCCTCCTCATCATCCAATATGCGCTGAGAAGATGAAATAAGGGTGGTCAGGCTATCACCCTGTGTACTGTCTTCCCCATTTCCACCTCTTCCACATGCAAAGCGTCCTCCTTCATTGTGAGCAGCGAGCGTTTGAGTAGACACAGAAGTGGGATGGTTACGCTGATAATAGCGGCACCACCGCTCACCATCTGTGTTGATTTCTCAAAATTGTGTAAAACCTCACAGAGGTCAGACATCCATGCCCACTCGTCGTTTGTGAAGAGCGCAAGCTGGCTAGAAAGGCGACGACCATGTTGTAGCTGGTAGACGACCTCTGCTGCTCACAAAGCCTGGCCAACATGTGGAACGGGGACTTCCAGCGCATGCTCATGTCGCACAACAGTCGGTGAGCTGGCAATTGCAAGCGCTGCTGCAGCGTTGCCAGACTGGCGGCAGCTGTAGATGACTTCACCAGTAGCTTAGGCAAATTGGGTAGGTTTTGAGAAACCGCTGAACCACTAAGTTGAACACATAGGCTAGGCATGGTATGTGTGTGAGCTTGCCGAGCTCCAAAGCCGCCACCAAGTTATGGCTATTATCATACACAACCATGCCAGGTTGTAGGTTGAGTGGCGAGAGCCACAGCTCAGTCTGGTCCCTTATACCCTGCCACAGCTCTGCAGCGGTGTGCTGTTTGTCACCTAAGCAAATTATTTTCAGCCCGGCCTGTTGCTGCTTCCCCACTGCAGTGCTACACTGCTTCCAGCTACTGACTCATGGCTGACTGGTGCTGCAAGATAAGAATTCAGAGGTGGAAGTGGAGGAGGTGGAGGAGGAGAAGGGGGGGTTGCAGCCACTAATGTAGGTGATGACGGAAATCCTTATGGAAGTAGGGCCCGCAATCCTTAGCGTCAGTAGCACCTGTGCCATCCCAGGGTACGACTCGCTCCCGGCCTCCACAACGTTCACCCAGTGTGCCGTCAGAGAAATATAGCGTCCCTGGCCAAAAGAACTTGTCTATCTGTCAGTCGTTAAGTGGACCTTCCCAATAACTGCGTTGGTCAAGGCACGGTGATGTTATGGGACACATGCTGGTGTAAGGCGGGGACGGCACACCAGGAAAAATAGTGGCAGCTGGAGACTGAGTAACGAGGGACAGCTGCCACCATCAGGCTGCGAAAGCCTCAGTGTCTACAAGCCTAAATGGCAACATTTCCAGGGCCAGCAAATTGGAAAGGTGCGCATTTAGTGCTATGGCCTGTGGGTGGGTGGCTGGGTATTTTTGCTTTCGTTCAAAGGCCTGTGGTATGGACATCTGTACGCTGCGATGGCACACAGAAGTGGATGTGCTAGATGATGGTGCATGCGAAGGTCCAGGTGCAGGGCGGGAGGCATCCGGGCCTGCGTCTTGGACAGGGGATTGTCCAGCACATAACACAGGGGAAGAGGAGGCAGTGGTGTGACCCGCAGACTTTGATGCCATGTGGCGGATCATGCTGGTGGTGGTGAGGTTACTAGTATTCACGCCCCTGCTCATTTTGGTATGGCACAGGTTGCAAATGACAATTATTTTGGCAAGGGAGATTGCCGCAAGGGGGTGCTCCGGGGAACAGTTGCGGGCTTGTTTGGTGTTTTCCGCCTTCTCCCTTTTGCCACCCCACTGCCTCTTTCAGCCTGTTGCGGTGCTGCGGATCTCTCCCCCTCTGTACTGCTGTCCTCGCTCGGCTTGCCACCTTCCCAGGTTGAGTCAGTGATTTCATCGTCCACCAACTCCTCTTACACTTCCTCACTCTGGTTATCCTCCTGACTTGTTGACCTAACAAGAACCTCACCTATTGACTGTGTCTCATCCTCATCATCAAGCTCTTGAGACACTAATTGCCGTTGACTTATTGGCAACTGTGTCTCATCATCATCATCCACCTTCGGAAACACTAATTGCCTTTCCCCATCGTCATCTTCTTCTGACTGTGGATGCTCAAGAGTTTAGTTATCAGTGCACAAGATCTCCTCATGTCACTCTTCAAGCGGGCTTGGCGAGAGGCCCAAATCAAGGAAAGGCGCTGAAAAGAGCTCCTCGGAATATCCGAGTGTGGGATCACTTGTTTGCCAAGACTCTCCATGGTGGGGGGAAGGAGGATCAGGGTGAGGATTCTGTTGACTTGACTCTTGGCTACTGAGACTGGACTTTGTGGAAGACAGGGTGGTGCTTAACCGACTAGAAGCATTATATGCTGCAATCCAACCGACCACCTGCTCGCACTGGTGTGACTTTGAGAGTGGTGTCCTGGGCCGCCCTGCAAACTGGGACTTGAGGCTAGGTATCGTGGATGAGTGTGTTTCTTGTGCTCTGGCAGCAGGCACAGTTTCACTGCGGCCACGGCCTCGGAGTGCATCAGCAGCACGGCCACTTCCCCAACCCTTACTGCTCGCTTTGAGCATATTAAATAGTGTATATGCTTGCAAATATGTTACACGTACAGTAGCGCAGGTTTTGTAAGTGTATGCGCAAATAAAGTACACAGAATGTCACAGATATTTAGGATGCGCAAACGTTATACAGGAGATGGAGCGCAGGTAATGTCGCTGTCACCAACGGCGAAAAAATTACACTGAATGTCAGAGATATTTAGGATGCGCAAACATCATACAGGAGATGTAGCGCAGGTAATGTCGCTGTCACCAACGGCGAAAAACTTACACTGAAAGTCACAGATATTTGATGCGCAAATGTAACACAACAGATGTAGCAGAGGTTGTGTCACTGTCAGCAGCGGGCAAACAATTGCACGCAATTTAGTTCGGGTTGCGCTAATGTCAAGGAACCATGAACCAGACGTACAACAAGAGATACGTGGAAATAAGAAGGCTTTATTGAAAATAAAGCTGTAAGGCAAAAGTCCAAGCGGATGGCTAAACCGAAGCAGGGTCTTGCGAAGCCAGAAGTCGGGAACCAGAAGGGTAGTCAGACGAAGCCAGGATCAGGAACCAGCAGGGTAGTCAGACGAGGCCTGGATCAGGAACCAGCAGGGTAGTCAGACGAAGCCAGGATCAGGAACCAGAAGGGTAGTCAGACGAAGCCAGGATCAGGAACCAGAAGCAGCAGCTGTCTTAGAAGCATGTGAACACAGGAGGACCAAGCAGGGAACTGAAGCCACAGACCTCCTATATATATGAGCTAGGCATCCAGCTCCTCCCAGTGGGAAGGAGAAGCCGCAGGGTGGGAGGCTACAAGAAACCCAGAAACCAAGATGGCCGCCAGCACATGTCAAACGAAGGAGGACAGCAAGAAGGTAAGACCATGACAGTACCTCCCCCTCAAGGGCCCCTCCTCCGCGGAGTAAAGAACGGTTTCTGAGGGAAGCGTGCGTGGAAGGCTCGGAGCAAGGCAGGAGCATGGACATCTGCGGAGGGAACCCAGGAACGCTCCTCTGGACCATAACCACGCCAATGGACCAAAAACTGCACCCGACCGCGGACCAGGCGTGAGTCCAGGATATTGCTCACCTCATACTCCTCACGATTGCCCACTTGGACCGGACGAGGCCGAGGAACCGAGGAAGTGAAACGATTACACACCAGTGGCTTCAACAGGGAGACATGAAACACGTTGGAGATCCGCATGCCAGGAGGAAGCGCGAGGGCATAGGCTACCGGGTTTACCCTGCGAAGCACTCGGAAGGGACCAACAAAGCGAGGCGCCAGCTTGGGAGTGGGCACTCGAAGGTTGAGGTTGCGGGTGGACAACCATACGCGGTCTCCGACCTGGTAGGAAGGAGCGGGCGCTCGTCTGCGATCAGCCTGGAGTCTCTGGCGCTGCGCAGAGACCTCAAGGGACCTCTGGATCTGGACCCAAGAAGCACGTAGGACGGAAAGGTGATCCTCCACAGCCGGAATATCCTGGGGAGAGAATACCTCCGGTAACACGGCAGGTTGAAACCCATAATTGGCCATGAAGGGAGACGTCCCAGAGGAAGAGTTCACCGCCGTGTTCCTGGCAAACTCAGCCCAAGGCAGGAGGTCAACCCAATTGTCTTGGTGATCGGAGACATAGCAACGAAGGAATTGCTCCAAGGCCTGATTGGATCGTTCTGCGGCCCCATTGGACTGAGGGTGGTAGGCCGAGGAGAAGGAGAGATGAATCCCCAACTGGGAGCAAAAGGCGCGCCAGAACCTGGACACAAACTGACTCCCCCGATCCGACACAATCTCCTTGGGCAAACCGTGCAACCGGAAGACCTCCCTGGCAAAAATCGAGGCCAACTCTTGTGCAGAGGGTAACTTCTTGAGAGGAACACAGTGGCACATTTTGGAAAACCGATCCACAATCATGAGAATGACCGTATGGCCTCGGGATGCAGGGAGGTCCACAATGAAATCCATCCCCAGGTGTGACCAAGGACGCTCCCCGGTGGCTATGGGTTGCAAAAGGCCCAACGGAAGGTGCCGAGGGGACTTACTCTGGGCACAAACGGAGCATGCCGCTACATATGCGGCGATGTCGGAACGTAGAGAAGGCCACCAGAACAGACGTGAAACAGCCCAGGACAGCTGATTCTTTCCAGGATGCCCCGCGGCCTTGGAGTTATGGTAGGTTCGCAACAACCGAGTGCGCAACTCCTCAGGCACAAAACATCTGCCGTTGGGTCTCCCAGAGGGAGCACCAGATTGAGCCGCCAAAATCTGCTCACCCAGGGGAGAGGTCAGGCTGGTGCGAATAGCGGCCAGGATCTGATTCGGAGGTATGACCGAAGTCGGAATCGACTCCTCCCCGGACAGCTCGGAGTACTGCCGTGATAAGGCATCCGCTCTGATGTTCTTGGAACCGGGTAGGTAGGAGACCACGTAATTAAAACGTGACAAGAACAGAGCCCATCTGGCCTGACGTGGTGTCAATCTCTTGGCCTCAGAGAGGTAGGTCAGATTCTTGTGGTCCGTCAGGATGAGAACCGGAACCACCGAGCCCTCGAGCAAGTGCCTCCATTCTTTAAGGGCCTGCACGATGGCCAATAACTCCCTGTCGCCAATCTGATAGTTGCACTCCGCGGAAGACAGTTTCCGGGAGTAAAACCCACAAGGAAGCAGAGGACCCTCTGGTGTTCTACGCTGAGACAGGAGGGCGCCTACTCCCGTCTCAGACGCGTCCACCTCGAGGACAAAAGGCAACCCAGGGTTGGGATGCGACAGAATCGGAGCCGACACAAAGGCGGACTTTAGAGCCTCAAAAGCTCGGATGGCCTCGAGCGGCCAGACCTGGGGATTACTGCCCTTCCTGGTCAGATCCGTGAGAGGCTTGGCTAGCATGGAAAAGTCCCTGATGAACTTCCGATAATAATTGGCGAAGCCCAAAAAGCGCTGCAGGGCACGGAGCCCACTGGGCTGGGGCCACTGTAAGACAGCCGAAACCTTCTCAGGATCCATGGAGAACCCCTCAGCGGAAATGATGTAACCTAAGAAGGTTACCTGGGATCGGTGAAATTCGCATTTCTCAAGCTTACCGAACAGCTTGTTCTCTCGTAAGCGTTGCAACACTCGTCTGACATCCAGAATGTGGGCCTCCATGGATTCAGAATATACCAAGATGTCATCCAAATAGACCACCACACACTGCTGCAACAGGTCACGGAAAACATCGTTGATGAATTCCTGGAAGACTGCGGGCGCATTGCACAACCCAAAGGGCATAACCAAGGATTCATAATGACCGGTCCTGGTGTTAAACGCGGTCTTCCACTCATCGCCCGCCTTGATCCTTACCAGGTTATATGCCGCCCTCAGGTCGAGTTTGGTAAAGACCGTGGCCCCTTTGAGGCGATCGAACAGCTCGGAAATCAAGGGTATCGGGTAAGCGTTCTTGATCGTGATGCGATTGAGACCCCTGTAGTCGATGCAAGGCCTCAACTCACCGCCCTTCTTTTTCACAAAGAAAAATCCAGCCCCTGCCGGGGACGAGGATTTGCGAATGTGTCCGCGTGAAAGCGCCTCCCTCACGTACTCCTCCATGGCCTCATTCTCCGCTACCGACAGTGGATAGACTTTGCCACGAGGAGGAACGGCACCAGATTGTAACTCTATGGCACAATCGTATGGGCGGTGCGGAGGTAGGACAACCGCACGCACCTTATCGAATACTTCCCGGTACTCCTCGTATTCAGGAGGCAACAGAGAGTCCGAGGAAGTACACAGCAACTTGACAGGCCCATGGATGCAACTAGCCCCACACTGCGGTGACCACGAGAGGATCTCGGCCGATCTCCAATCGAAAGTCGGATTATGCTTCTGGAGCCAGGGGTACCCCAAGACCACCGAGTAGTGTGGAGACGAAATAACCTGGAGACAGACCGACTCTCTGTGAACGGCACCAATGGCCATCCCCACTGGAAGGGTCTCCTGAGTCACGTGTGGCGGCAGAAGGGGTCTGCCGTCTATCGCCTCAAGAGCCAGTGGGGAACCTCGAGGCTGCAGAGGAATGGAGTTGGCGGCAGCGAACACACTATCAATGAACAAACCACCAGCACCAGAGTCCACCAACGCCTGGGTCGTCACCGAGCCCCCGACCCAGGAGAGAACAACAGTAATCAGTGGTTTGTCAACACGGGAAACCGGGGACGAGGAGACTCCACCCAAGATCTGCCCCCGACAGGATCTCAGGTGCGAGCGTTTCCCGGACGGTTCGGGCATGCCAACCGAAAATGCCCACCGAGACCACAGTACATGCATCGGCCCTCGCGTCTCCGGAGTACCCTCTCCCCCTCGGACAGGCGAGCAAACCCCAGCTGCATGGGTTCACCCCCAGACAAGTCATCCCCAGGAGGCGTGGGAGGAGAGGGAGGCACGGGTGGGACAGCAAACGTAGGCGCCAATCTGTTAGAAGACCTCCGCAGGCTCTCCTTAAAGGAAGGTCTCTCCCTGAGTCTGGTGTCAATCAAAATCAGGAAAGAAATAAGGGACTCGAGCTCCACTGGTAGGTCCTTAGCTGCAACCTCATCCTTCAAGGCATCCGAGAGACCATGAGAGAAAGCAGCGACCAGAGCCTCATTATTCCAGCCCACCTCTGCTGCCAGGGTACGAAACTCAATGGCGTATTCAGCTACGGATCGTGAACCCTGTCTGATGGACATAAGGAGCTTCGCAGCAGAGGCAGCACGAGCCGGCACATCGAATACCTTCCGAAGAGAAGCAACAAACCCGGAAAACTCGGCAACCACCGGATTGTTGTTCTCCCATAAAGGGCTGGCCCAGGCCAAGGCCTTGTCCGAGAGCAGCGAGATCAAGAAGCCCACCTTTGATCTCTCAGTGAGAAAGGCATGTGGCAGCAACTCGAAATAAATGCCCACCTGGTTAAGGAAACCTCGGCACTGAGTTGGCTCTCCCCCAAAGCGCTGTGGAAGGGGGGCAGAACCGGTCATACCCCGAAACACCGCAGGCGCAGCAACCGGTGTCGGGGTAGACTCTGGCGCAACAACCGGAGCGGCAGTAGGAGCGGGCCCAGGAGCGACAACCGACCCATCGGCAACGGAAGCTAAATGAGCCGTGCCTTCAAGCAGGGTTTGCAACGCCACAGCGAACCGACCCAACAGGTGATCCTGCTGATCAAGTCTGGCAACCAGCGTAGGTAGCGAGGATGGCCCTGTACCGTCAGAATTCATGGCTTGGTCCTAATGTCAAGGAACCATGAACCAGACGTACAACAAGAGATACGTGGAAATAAGAAGGCTTTATTGAAAATAAAGCTGTAAGGCAAAAGTCCAAGCGGATGGCTAAACCGAAGCAGGGTCTTGCGAAGCCAGAAGTCGGGAACCAGAAGGGTAGTCAGACGAAGCCAGGATCAGGAACCAGAAGCAGCAGCAGTCTTAGAAGCATGTGAACACAGGAGGACCAAGCAGGGAACTGAAGCCACAGACCTCCTATATATATGAGCTAGGCATCCAGCTCCTCCCAGTGGGAAGGAGAAGCCGCAGGGTGGGAGGCTACAAGAAACCCAGAAACCAAGATGGCCGCCAGCACATGTCAAACGAAGGAGGACAGCAAGAAGGTAAGACCATGACAGCTAATAATATATATTAAAGGACTTTTGGGTCTCTAACAGCTTTCAAGACTAAACCCTGCCTAAAAAAAAAAATATATTCCTGTCTATACACTATCTGTATAACCGATTGAAGGAGTAAGGTAGGTAAATGTAATTTAATTTAAAGAAAATATACTGCAATAGTACAAAAATACTCAATTTTATTAAGAAAATCACAAAAGACACATGATCAGCACTGGTCACAAATAAAACAATACATACAGGTTACAATACATGTTAAAAACCAAGTGAACCGATGGTGGGCTGCCAATACATATATCTAGGGTATACACTATCTGTCCCTTCTGCGCAGCTCGCCCTGACTAAGACTGATCCGAACCACGTGTCAACGGGTGCTATATAACACCCGATGACGCGTTTCGGCCAGCCAATCACTGTAATGCCAGTAACCAACATGGCTACGGCATTACAGTGAGTGCAAGTACCCCCGCGCACGTTTATTGGCTGCGTAGCAGCCAACAAACGTGCGGGTAGGGGACTCGAGCATCGCGCTTGAGCACACGTGGTGTTCGGCCGAACACTGCGAAGTGCCGAGCATCGCGATGCTCGAGTCAAAATGGTGTTCAGCCGAGCATGCTCGCCCAACACTAGAATTAACTTATTTAGCCTAGTCGCTAGCAGTTTGGCACAGATTTTCACATCCAGGTTGAGAAGAGAAATGGGCCTGTAGTTGCCACAGGCCTTTTCATCTTTGCCCTCTTTGGGCAATACTGTAATGGTCGCCTCTAGTGCCTGTTTCAGTAGAGATTCTCTTTTCATCAGTGCTTGGCACCAGGCGGTGAGGTTGGCAAGAGTTTTTTTGTAGTACCCAGCAGGTAGGCCATCAGGACCCGGGGCTTTGCCATGGGGTAGGGAAACAATGATTTTGGATAGTTCTTCTGGTAAAATAGGAGATAGAAGTGAAGAGCTTAGCTTGAGATTGCAAGGAATTGGTCCATTCGAGAATGGTCTACTGTTGCAGCGGGTGTGGCGGTATGTTATACAACTGGTGATAAAAGTGACTCAATTCTGCAGGAATATTTTTAGTTTCAGTAGTTATAGACCCCAAGTTTGTTCTGATACATTTTATATATTGGGCTAGGTGGGTCATTCATTTGTTACCCTTATCCCCATGTGCGTAGTATTTGAACTTCGCATATTGGTATGCTTTAGCACATTGGACATTTAGTAGCTCTTTTAGTCTTTGTCGAAGAACACGTAAGTCATCCTGCATCCTCCCCACGTTAGACTTCTTCTGAATGGTTTCTAGTGATGCAATTTGGGACAATAAAGAGTTCATCAGTTCCTGTCTATCCCTTTTAACCTTGGTGCCTAGTGCTATAAATTCCCTTCTGATAAATGCTTTGTCTCATTCAGATGCCAAGTCCATTCTCTGACAGGAAGAGAGGAGAAGGATAGAGATGTGGAGATTGAGGCGTGATCTAATATCGTCAGTGGGCCGATAGTGTAATGACCCAGAGGGGCATTACCACCTCCTTTGTACCCCCACTATCTTGGTTGATGCATCCTGCATAATTTCTGATATTTAATGTCATTTCCTGCATTGTGTGCATATGAATTTCCTGGCTACTGTTATGATAACATGTAATGTGCCTGGTCTACCAGCAGATGGCAGCAGTACTGGCAGACTTAGTTTCCCTGGAGAGGAACCTTCTAGTTCCATTCCAGCCCTCTCTAGAGAGGAAGGAGTTTAGTTAGAGAGTGAGTCAGTTCAGAGTAGCCCGTGTATCGGGAAGCAGCAGGCCTTGTCCCTGCCGGACGGGCCTTGCCTGTGAAGTCTACATGGTTGCATGTCCCCTCCTGGGCTCGCATTGCCTTAAACTTCAAGCTAAGAGAACTTGATGCCAGGAAGAAGTTCCTAGGATTAAAGTAAGAGACAGACTACAACTAAACTAAGTTCCAGCAGAAGAAGAAAAGTTCCTATTTACTTCAGCTAGCATAGCAGAGCTGAGAAATCTACAGATAGAGCTGAGATTGTTGCAGGAGTGTTTGGCTGCCAAAGTTAAGCCAATACCTGCTGATGACCAAGATAAAGTTTGGAAACTGGATTACCGTTTATGCCAAGTAAAGCTGTGTTCAACGTTACTACAAGTCTGGACTCCATTTATTCTACTTATTCATCATCCAAGTTCAACTACCCTTTTTGCACTGCTTCGAACCACTTCACGTCTGGGATCCAAGGATATGCAGGTAGGAACACCGTAACACGTGTATACAACATCTACAGAGACTGTAGGCCACTCTAAACCACTCTGGCAATCCTACATCTACCATCTACAAAGGGGACTCCATGTCCCCGTTGCTTAACGGAAACTGGTGTCACATTTACTTGCTCTATAGGAGGGACATATTTCGTATAAACCTCCTAAGGGGCAAGGGATACCCCAGACGCCCTTATGAGTGGGCCTTTGCAATAGCAGAACGCAGGAGTTGTGATGGATGAAAATCGTCCGGGACGATTCGCGAACGCACGTTCGCATTGCGCCCATTAACTTTAATAGCTAGCTAACCTGACAAACCTTCAGGTCATATTTGCAGCCACCAAATACAAACTATGAGTGCACAAATAGTCCCACAACATTGACAGTGATATACCAGAGGGGGATCATTGGCAAATATTCCCACAAAAAATATGTATTTTAAGCATCATGCAGACGTCTGTGGAACACGGTCCGTGAGATACCGGACTGGCGTTACAGGAGTGCACGGCGTCATAGCAACCAATGACGCCGTGCGCTCCTGCAATGCCAGTCCGGTATCTCACGGAGAGTGTTCTACGGACATCTGCATGAGGCTTTAATCAGGGGCCGTTTTTATGCGTGTTAGAACCTAAAAGCCTAGAAATTTTTTATTTCCTATCGGTTTGATGTATACAAATGTGCAGCACTCCACATTTTTGTATCCTGCAGAGTCCATTTAAAAAATGCATACGTTAACGTAATTTTTTTTCTACCATGGAACTGTATGGTGACCGGACGCCACTGTACGGCATCAGTCTGAGGATTGTATGGTGACCGGACACCACTGTACGGCATCAGTCTGAGGATTGTATGGTGACCGGATGCCACTTTACGGCATCAGTCTGAGGATTGTATGGTGACCGGACGCCACTGTACGGCATCAGTCTGAGGATTGTATGGTGAACGGACGCCACTGTACGGCATCAGTCTGAGGATTGTATGGTGACCGGATGCCACTGTACGGCATCAGTCTGAGGATTGTATGGTGACCGGACGCCGCTGTACGGCATCAGTCTGAGGATTGTATGGTGACCGGACGCCACTGTACGGCATCAGTCTGAGGATTGTATGGTGACCGGACGCCACTGTACGGCATCAGTCTGAGGATTGTATGGTGAACGAACGCCACTGTACGGCATCAGTCTGAGGCATCTGTTAACGTATACATTTTTGGTATGCATTAAATGGATGGCAAAAATAGGATGTGAACCCAGCCCTAGTGTCAGAATAAGCACCAGTACACAGCAGAGCAGTGTGGCGGAGAGGGGAGGCTGCCATGTACTGACAGAGCGCTACCTGGTCCTGGTGGTCAGGGATGAAGACTGTGCTTCCCAAGTATCATTTTCTACTGGGAAATACAGGGCACAGTATAATACACTAGAATCTATATAATATAAAGATATTAGCCCTACCCCCGAATAATAATACAATTAGGGGGTAATTTATTATATAGAAATACGTCTATGTTAGGCGTATTTCTGACACAGATTGTGGCACAAAGGTCCTTAGCACCGCAATCTGCATATTTTTCCCACTCATTCCAGATCTAAAAAAGGATGGCGTGGGCAGGGAAAGGGATACAGTTATGGCCATCCAGTTATTGAATATCACCGCCATACATTGACCGGATAACACCTCTGTATAGTGACCGGAAAACACCGCAGGGACAGGGAATGACTAGGGGCACTGCACAGGTTGTGGTAAGAGAGCACAATGCAGGGTATAAGGGGGCACAGTCACATGACCCTGTGAAATTAGAAGGTCCATATGGTGAATGCGGTTCATACGCCACCATAATGAGAGGCAGAGGAGTGAGACAGCCACCATCCTCATCAGACTCCTGCTGACTTGTCTCAGATGGAGTAGCCCACCCTGAGAATTCATCCAGCATTGCGACTTCCTCATCTTCCATCTCCTGCTCCTCGACGGCTTGATCAATGACACGATGCATTGCATGCTCCAGAAAGAAGGCGTAAGGTACAATGTCACTGATGGCGCCCTGGCTGTGACTGACCAGTTTGGTGATCTCATCAAATGGCCGCAGAAGTCTGCATGCGTTGCGCATGAGCAGCCACTGGCGTGGTTAAAAGAAACCAAGCTCCCCAGAACCTGTCCTGACGCAGAGTTCGTACAGGTAGTCATTAACGGCAAGTTTCTGCTGGAGCAGCCTATCAAGCATATACAAGGTGATGTTCCAGCGCGTCGGGCAGTCACAAATTAGACTTCTGACGGGCAAGTGGTGTCGCCGCTGAACATCAGAAAGGCGAGCCATGCCCGTGTAAGATCTTCTAAAATGGCCAGAGATTTTCCTGGCCTGCCGCAAGACGTCCTGGACCCCGGGGTATTTGGCAATGAATCGCTGCATGACTAAGTTTATGATGTGTGCCATGCACGGCACATGTGTCATTTTGCCCTGTTTCAGCGCGCTCAGCAGAATGGCACCGTTGTCCCACACGACTTTACTAACTGTGTAATTGAGCGAGGTTAGCCACTGATCGGCCTGTGACCGCAGAGCTGAAAGGAGTGCAGGACCGGTGTGGCTCTTGGCTTCCAGGCACAACAGCCGCAGCACAGCATGGTAACGTCTCACCTGGCACATTGAATAGGTTCTGGGGATCTTTGAGGGCGCAGCGGAAGAGGCGGTAGCAGTGGAAAAGGAGAAGTCAGCCGAGGATCGAGTAGGCCACTCATTTTCTAAAGGCCTCCGAGTCCACCAATTTATATGGCAGTAGTTGGCGGGCTAGCAGTTCCGACAAGTCAGCGGTCAGCCGTTGGGCAAGAGGATTATCTGGCGTCATCATTTTTTTATGCTCGAACATTTGGGCCACGGAAGCCTGCCTTGTGCCAGATGAACGAGGCGACAGCATGGTGGAAGGTGGAGTGGAGGACAAATGGGGGGAGAGAGAGAAGAAGAAGAGGCAGGACTTGGAGCAACGGGAGTGTGGCTTTGTGGGTTCTGACGGCGTTGCTCCCACTGGGCTCGGTGATGAAAGGTCAAGTACCTTCTTAAGGCGGTCGTCCCAAGGTGAGTGTTGGGTTTACTGCGACTAATGCGTTGACAGCACAGGCTGCAGATGACAACACTATTATTAGCAGCTAACACATTAAAAAAAGCCCACACTGCGGAGCCATGTGCCAGCGTCCTGGGAGCGCCAGATGTGACCGTGCATGGTGGATGGCTCGTTCCTGATACATTTGCAGTCTGCTTTTTGCCTCCTGTGCACTGCGAGTTCTGCCTGGTTCTCCTCCATATTTGCTGCTCCGTCTCTCAATCTGAACTCCCCTCCTCTTCCTCTCTTGTGGGCACCCACGTGACGTCGATCGACACGTCATCATCATCACCTTTGCCACCACTGACATTAGAGATCTCAGAGTAGGCAGCAAAAGTTGAAGGCTGGGTGAACCACTCAACCAACTCTGGTGCGCCCTTTGAAGTTATCGCATGCGCCTTCTCCAACTTCCCACTTAGGCTCCGGCCTGGTGCACCTACCCGACCCCTACCATCCTTGCAGAATGGTCTGCCTCTTCCTCTGCCTGTCATTTTCTAAATGACCCTCTGGCCTAAGTCCGTAGAGAAGAGCAGTATTTGTGGAAGAAGGTATATCGCAGCCCTCAATCAGTTTTTGGTGGAAAAAGGTATATAGCAATAGCACCCCTCAATCAGTATTTTGTGGAAGAAGGTGTATCGCAGCCCTCAACCAGTTTTTTGGGGGGCAACAGGTATATCACACCTGTTGCAATTAGTTACTCCAATAGCGTTTGTCCCTCTGTATAGCTGCGGTATCTCAGCAGAACTGCACAGAACTGCTGCACAATACAAATGCACCATAATATAATTTCTATGTTAGAAAGTATATTATAAGTATATAACACCGCTCTATATCACGCCTATCGATAGCACACCTATACCAGTCCTTAAAAGGACTTTTGTGGTCCTATTAGGTAGTGTTTGGTGTCCCTAACTGTCCCTGCTCCAAAATGCAACCTCTCCTTACACTGGCAAAACACATCATGTAAAATGGCTGCTAGATCGGGTTCTGTTTTAGGGTTGGGGTGTGTCCATGTGCTGAATCGTCTCAATTGGCTGTCTTGTCCCACCTGATGGATGTGTCATGGGTCAAAAGTCGGTGCAATGCAAAAAAAATGGCGCGTGCGAATATCGCCATATGTTCGCATGTTCGACGAATCGCGAACGAGCAAAGTTCATTGCGAAACGACTGCCGGGCGGACCGAAAGGCAATCTCTACGCAGGAGCGTGTCCAGGTGATTATCTGAAATGACTATATACTCCAATCTTTGATATGTGTGGTGTACCTATGAATAAAACGTAAAGTCTGTAGCCAGGTTTAGGGTCCTCTATGAATCCACTAGATGGTTTTCCCTCAGAACCTTTTGGATGCCCCCCACAGTCTTTTATGAGGCGGCTGAGGTGCCAGTAGAGGTGTCTACAGCCGAGTTTAGGGCGACATATAAGTCTCCGCCTACTAGCTGGATACCATCGGCAAAGGTATGAAATTTAGATAATGTGGTCTTGATCCATTTGTATTGTTTACTATTTGGAGCATATACTGTAAGCTAGCTAGGGAGACCAAAACATGGCCAATTTTACCCTTGCTCTTTCCTCGGCCCAGTGGACACTCTTCTGCCTGATGAAGGGCATCCTATTTGCCCGAAACGTTGCTTTGGGTAGCACCATGTCCGGCCAATAAAAATCAATTAACCATCATAAAAGACTGGAGTGTTGTCTGAATTGTTTGACACAGTATAATAAGAGCTAATGTAATATACAAACATAGAAATACATATGGCATGAATAAGACAGATGTAGCCAAGATGGCTGAGTAACCATGAGGGAGGCTGACCGCATTGTATAACATGGGTAAAGCAAAGAGCAATACAAACATAACCAGTGTGCGATGATTGGAAAGGTAGTAAGACTCACCGACCGTGCTATAGTAGGGTTAAACATTAGGATGAAGAAAATGGCCGAGAGAGACAGACAACATGTCTGGCTTCATGAGGACAAGATGGCTTCTGCAAGAAGAAGAGGCAGATGGGAAAACTAAGGTGCCTGGAATGGCCAAACTTAAGGTAGCTCAGCAGGAAAAAATTACTAGTATAGGAAATGGTATAAAACAGGCTGTACATCACGCCTTATGGGTTAAATGAGGAACTCACTTTTGTGGGTTTCTACACTTGAATCACTATATATATTTTTTTCTTCTTATCCAGACCATCACTTTTTTTCCGTCACAGATTCATTATTTTCTTGTATTGTTTTGTGGTGATTAAATTGGGAAATCCCATCTGTGGGTTTCCTTGTTTATAAACCTCAAAACAAATTAAACCCAAACATTTTTATTATAGGAGTCTTTTTTCACAGGTTTGTTTCACTGTCATTTTGTATTTTATTTTATTTTTTTATAATTTTCACGTTTTTGTTTTGTGGTGTAATTTTCCACCTAAGAACTTCAGGATTTTTTCATTATTTTGTATTAATTAACTAATTTTTTTTATTTATTTTTATTTACTATGTTATGTTTAATCATGCCATTGACTATTATGTATGCATTATACACTCTATGTACTTTATTATCAATCATGCCATTGATCATATGGATGATTTAATTGTTATGTATATGTTTAATCATGCCACTGATTATTATGACGATGAATTACGTTGCTTCATGTATTTTAGTGTTAATCATGCGATTTGATAATAACGATATATGTATCATGTTATTTCTTGTTTTTAAGTACATTACTGATGTTTGTATATAATTACTTTTATATCCTATACATTTTGTCAATATGATTTTTTGCTGATAAAATAATGAAGTTTATATATAATTTTTTCCCCTACTCTCATATATCAGCTAATTTCCAGCCCCTTAGCTTTGTTTCCTTATACCTGTAGCCCGTACGCTAATATCTGCACCCCGCTTTGGAGCACACGTGTGTTCCATTTTGCATGTCTTTGGAGCGCATATGCGTTCCATCGCAGTCATACTTGTTCCGGGTCACATGACCGGGTTACTTCCTGTTTCCGAACCTTTCACGCAGACGCAGGGGTGTCCTGGGGACGCCATGAATTCAGACAGATGTCAGGTAACACATGGGTTCATATTTTCATTTAATCCATTGAGTTTAGTCATGGGTATATATAGGGCACACTACTCATTCACTCTTTACCCCTGAGGAAGCCGGCTTAAAGTGCTAATGCCTGCTGGAACCAAGATAAGGCCTGTGTCATGAGAAGGTGAATAGGGAAGGTGCAAACTGACTCCACCCACTCCCCTGTCCCTGCCGACTTGCACTTACCCATCCTAGGCAACGGAGCGCAACTGGGCGGCGATCCCTAACCTGCGTAAGTGCAGAGAGACAAACAAAGAGAGGTCGAACTAGCAGGGTCAAAACGAGGAGGTCAAGGCGGTACCAGGGAAAAAGCAGAATCAGCGTCAATGTACAATCAGAGAGTCAATACCAGGAGAAGCAATAGGACACAGGGAACAAGCAGAAGTCAAGTAACAAGCTAAAATACAAATACCAAGTAATATGCCAACGGAATATACACAAGGAATAGGACCTTAATCACAGGCAACCTCTGGCCAGCAGGCTGCCTATTAAATAGGAGAGAGAGGGAGTCATGTGACGTGGCCAGCATCAGGTGACTCATCTCCCTGCATCCTGCTGAGTGCCGAGTGCCGAGTGCCCAGTTCGGCGCTCAGACTTTTTGCTGAAACTACGGGAGCGGAGGACGCCGACCATGCTAAGGTGGCATGCGCAGCCGGGTCCTCCCCGCTCCCTGTTGCCCTGGAGACGAGGACACAGCGCATTTCCTTGCTCCAAAGTTATCACAGGGTGCCAGCGGCACCGAAGGGAAGGAGTGTGAAGCCGGCGCCCTGTGACTGCCTGTAAATCGTTTTGGAGAACGTTTAGGCCAAGAAAAGCTGTTGTTAAATTTCATCACAGTCTGAACTCAATTTATTATTCATCCCCTTCATCAACAACCCCCCTTTTCATTGCTGCAGAGCCAACGCTTAGGGTCCAGCGCATCCAGGTAGGAGCACCATGACACGTGCACCAACATTAAGGGACATTGTAGGCTACTCTACACCACTCTGGCATTCCTACACCTGGGTAACAGCCACAGTATCACTAAAAGGGGCCCTGTGCCCTTGTTTCTTCATTGCAGCTGGCATCACAAAAACAAATACTTTTTCCTCTTAAAGGGCCCTGGGGGAGGCTTCCGCTGCACATCAAGACTGTAGATGGCACTGTTGGCAAAGTAATTAGCAAGGTCAATACATTACAATGGGGAATAAGAAAATGCACACAATAAAATAGATATTAATGCTTGGGAAGGCATGACAGTACCCACTGAGGTGATTGATCCCGGGAGAGACCTGGGCAATAGTGTAAAACAAAATCATAACAGTAAGGGCTTGTTCACACGAACGTGTGAAGCCCGTGCCCGTGCTGTGAACCGCAAATTGCGGTCCTCAATGCACGGGCACCGTCCTGGCGGCTTACCCTTCCCAGGGACTGGGAGCAGGGACCTGTGGATCCGCTCTATGGTGATTAGCTGTGCCCTCTCATCTCCAAGGATATCAGCGAAGATTTGTGAGGCAACGACATACAGGGCATTCGGTTCTATGGATTTCGGTAGGCCCTTTAGCCTAATGTTATTCCTCCGGCTCCTGTTCTCCTGGTCTTCAATCAGGAAGAAGGCAATTTTAAGGGAGTTTATTTGAGATCACAGGAAGTGAGAGACAGTGGAGCCGTGGTCTCTGAGGAGGCCTTGATTAGCCTCTAGGGATTGGCTGAGCGACCTGATGTCATGTCGCATGTCTCTTAGTTCTTGAAGCAGGGGGGCTAATACTTGAGAGAGGGAGTCTTTCAGAAAGGGTCTTGTTAGGATAGTGTTGTCCTCTACCTGAGAGTCTTCTCTTGCTGCTTGCTCTGGCGTCCTCCCCATCCTCCTCCTCTGAATCAGGTAAGGAGGTTTTCGGCACCCAGGGCTGGCCTTAAGTGTTCAGGCGCCCTGTGCGAGCTAATCTTGTGGCGTTTTTTTTATTACAGATAATTTAAGTGCAAGTGCAAACAAGTACAGCAATTAACCAGCTGACTTGACCACCTGACCCGTCCATCAGGAACATCTGACTTGCTGAGTCACGAGACACCGAGCTACACAGCGGAGGGCTCCGAGCACGTGAAGTCAGCATCCTGGGGAATGGTTCTCATTCTCCGCTTCCTGGATTGTGCACGATCACGCACGTGAGTAGGCAATTTTGCCGATACACCTAACGGACACTCCAGTTGCCACCAAGCAGTAAGAGTCTCACCGAGACGTTCCAAAACTTTGAATATATTACAATATCTATATTATGTGATTCCGCATATTAAGCCGTCTATAAGATAACTAGCAGTGATCTCCATTATCACAATCTTATACATTCAAAAGTGGGACTTTCCTATATTCATTACTATGTTCTTATAAGGAGACTTTTTTGCATTCTACTTAAAGATGAGCAACATGGGCTTTTGATACATTCAGAGACATTCACCTTACCAGTGGTTTTATTTGGCGTTTACATCATTACTAGACCCTTTCATCATGAATAGAGTTGAGCGGACACCTGGATGTTCGGGTTCAGCAGGTTCGGCCGAACTTGAAAAAAAAGTTTGAGTTCAGGACCCAAACTTGACCCGAACTTGACCCCATTGAAGTCAAGGAGGTGAAGGAGGTGGATATGGAGTCGGAGGTTGAGGAGGCGGTGAATGTGGTGTTGTAGGTGGAGGAAGCAATGGAGGAGGAGGAGGTAGCCAACATTGTTTCTTTTTATTTTTTATTGGGGAAGGTAGCCCCCAAAATATTGGGACAAATAAAAAAAAAGAAAACTAAGAATCATTGCACTTGACTTGAGTACAAGAATGTATGTTTGATGGTGGTATAAATGTCTATTCTGCACAAGGTACAGACAAGTCAAGAGGGACCCATACCTGGTTCATTTTAATGAATATGAGCTTGTCCACGTTGGCTGTGGACAGGAGGCTGCGTCTGTCTGTAATGACGCCTTCTGTCGTGCTAAATACAGGTTCAGAGAGTACACTGGCTGCAGGGCAGGCCAGCACCTCCAAGGCATACAGGGCAAGCTTTGGCCATGTGGACAATTTGGAGACCCAGTAGTTGAATGGGGCAGAACCATCAGTCAGTACGTGTAGGCGTGTGCACAGGTAATGTTCCACCATGTTGTTCAAATGCTGCCTCCTGCTAACACGCTCCATATCAGCAGTTGGGGCCGGTTGTTGCGGCGAGGTGACAAAGCTTTTCCACGTGTCGGCCATGCTAACCCTGCCTTCTGAGGTGCTGCCGCTGACACAGCTGCGTTGGCGACCTCTTCCTCCTTCCCTGCCTTCGCCTTGTGCTTCAGTCAGGAATGCTCTCAGGAGCGCGTCTACCATCGTGCGCCTATAGTCGTGCATCTTCCGATCACGCTCCAGTGAGGGAATTAAGGACGGCACATTGTCTTTGTAACGGGGATCCAGCAGGGTGGCCACCTAGTAGTCAGCACACATTGAAATGTGGGCAACTCTGCAGTCGTTGCGCAGGCACTGCAGCATGTAGTCGCTCATGTGTGCCAGGCTGCCCAGAGGTAAGGACAAGCTGTCCTCTGTGGGAGGCGTATCGTCATCGTCCTACCTTTCCCCCCAGCCACGCACCAGTGATGGACCCGAGCTGCGTTGGATGCCACCCTGCTGTGAACATGCTTCATCCCCATCCTCCTCCTCCTCATCCTCCTCGTCCTCCAGTAGTGGGCCCTGGCTGGCCAAATTTGTACCTGGCCTCTGCTGTTGCAAAAATCCTCTTTCTGAGCCACTTCTAAAAGACTGGCCTGAAAGTGTTAGAGATGACCCCTCTTCCTCCTCCTCCTCCTCCTCCTCCTGGGCCACCTCCTCTTCCATCATCGCCCTAAGTGTTTTCTCAAGGAGACATAGAAGTGGTATTGTAACGCTGATAACGGCGTCATCGCCACTGGCCATGTTGGTGGAGTACTCGAAACAGCGCAACAGGGCACACAGGTCTCGCATGGAGGCCCAGTCATTGATGGTGAAGTGGTGCTGTTCCGCAGTGCGACTGACCCGTGCGTGCTGCAGCTGAAACTCCACTATGGCCTGCTGCTGCTCGCACAGTCTGTCCAGCATGTGCAAGGTGGAGTTCCACCTGGTGGGCACGTCGCATATGAGGCGGTGAGCGGGAAGGCCGAAGTTACGCTGTAGAGCGGCGGCAGGATGAGAACGCCGGAAGCGCAAACAGACGGCCTGCACTTTATGCAGCAGCTCTGACATGTCGGGGTAGTTGTGAATTAATTTCTGCACCACCAAATTCAGCAAATGCGCCAGGCAAGGGATGTGCGTCGAACCGGCTAGTCCCACAGCTGCAACGAGATTTCGCCCATTATCGCACACCACCAGGCCGGGCTTGAGGCCCACTGGCAGCAACCACTCGTCGATCTGTTGTTCTATACCCCGCCACAACTCCTATGCGGTGTGGGGCCTGTCCCCCAAACACATCAGTTTTAGAACGGCCTGCTGACGTTTACCTCTGGCTGTGCTGAAGTTGTTGGTGAAGGTCTGTCGCTGACCAGATGAGGAGGTGGTAGAAGAGGAGGAGGAAGCCGAATAGGAAGAGGAGGCAACAGGAGGCAAAGAATGTTGCCCTGCGATCCTTGGCGGCGGAAGGACATGCGCCAAACAGTTCTCCGCCTGGGGCCCAGCTGCCACTACATTTACCCAGTGTGCAGTTAGGGAGATATAGCGTCCCTGGCCGTGCTTACTGGTCCACGTATCTGTGGTTAGGTGGACCTTGCTACAGATGGCGTTGCGCAGTGCACACTTGATTTTATCGGATACTTGGTTGTGCAGGGAAGGCACGGCTCTCTTGGAGAAGTAGTGCCGGCTGGGAACAACATACTGTGGGACAGCAAGCGACATGAGCTGTTTGAAGCTGTCTGTGTCCACCAGCCTAAATCGAAGGCTAGGTGGGAATTTACGCTTTTTCTCAAAGGTTTGTGAGATGGAGAGCTGAACGCTTCCGTGTGACATGGTGGAGATGCTTGGTGACGGAGGTGGTGTTGTTGGTGGCACATCCTCTGTTGGCTGGGCGGCAGGTGCCAACGTTCCTCCAGAGGCGGAGGAAGAGGCCGAGGCAGCAGCAGAAGAGGCCGAGGCGGCAGCAGCAGAAGAGGGAGCAGGAGGGGCTTGAGCCATTTCTTAGTTTTGAAGGTGCTCACTCCACTGCAGCCCGTGTCTCGCATGTAGATGCCTGGTCATGCAGGTTGTGCTAAGGTTCAGAACGTTAATGCCTCGCTTCAGGCTCTGATGGCATAGCGTGCAAACCACTCGCGTCTTGTCATCAGCACATTGTGTGAAGAAGTGCCATGCCAGGGAACTCCTTGAAGCTGCCTTTGGGGTGCTCGGTCCCTGGTGATGGTGGCCAGTAGCAGGCAAACTGTTTTGGCGACGGCTGCTCTGCTTTTGCACCCTGCTCCCGCTTTTGCTACGTTGTTGGCTTGGTCTCACCACTGCCTCTTCCTCCGAACTCTGAAAGTCAGTGGCACGACCTACATTCCATGTGGGGTCTAGGACCTCATCGTCCCCTGCATCGTCTTCCACCCAGTTTTCCTCCCTGACCTCCTGTTCAGTCTGCACACTGAAGAAAGACGCAGCATTTGGCACCTGTTTTGTCATCATCAGAGACGTGCTGAGGTGGTATTCCCATGTCCTTATCATCAGGAAACATAAGTGGTTGTGCGTCAGTGCATTCTATGTCTTCCACCCCCGGGGAAGGGGTAGGTGGATGCCCTTGGGAAACCCTGCCAGCAGAGTCTTCAAACAGCATAAGATACTGCTACATGACTTGAGGCTCAGACAGGTTCCCCAATATGCATGGGGGTGATGTGACAGACTGATGGGCATGGGTTTCAGGTGCCAACTGTGCGCTTTCTGCAGAAGACTGGGTGGGAGATAATGTGAACGTGCTGGATCCACTGTCGGCCACCCAATTGACTAGCGCCTGTACTTGCTCAGGCCTTACCATCCTTAGAACGGCATTAGGCCCGACCAAATATTACTGTAGATTCTGGCGGCTACTGGGACCTGAGGTAGTTGGTTCAGTAGGACATGTAGCTGTGGCAGAACGGCCACGTCCTCTCCCAGCACCAGAGGCTCCACCAACACCACCACGACCATGTCCGCGACCGCGTCCCTTATTAGATGTTTGCCTCATAGTTAGCGTTCACAAAGCAAAGTAAAAAGTGTTTAAGTCTGTTAAAAATAATTAACCACCAATAAAGACCCTGATGTAGGGTATTGCAATCCCAGATGTGCAGTATATTAGAGGGTTTTTTCACCCCAGTAACCAAAAAGCCGTATTTCTGGCCAAAATGTGACAGTCACTTATGCAAGTTTAATCCCAGATGTGCAGTATATTTAACAGATGTATTTTTTTAACCCCAGTAAGCAAAAAGCTGTATTTCTGGACTTGCAGGTAGCATGTGCTGGTGCACTATCGTTGCATAAAATTGCTGCCGATCATGTATTGACTAACTGAAGAAAAAAAAGTTTGTTTTCAGCAATAGTTGGCTCAGGGCAGGCTTAAAATAATTGTGCACTGCACCCACAAAAACCAGTTCTTGATGAGATTTCTCCCTGTTCTCTCCCTCACAGCAGCTGAAGCCTCTCCCTACACTAATCAGAGCAGAGTGACGGGCGGCGCTATGTGACTGCAGCTTAAATAGAGGCTGGGTCACATGGTGCTCTGGCCAATCACAGCCTTGCCAATAGTAGGCATGGCTGTGATGGCCTTTTGGGGCAAGTAGTATGACGCTGCAGCCTTTCAAAAAGCGCCATAAAAATCGCCGAACACTGAACCCGAACTTTTACGTAAATGTTCGGGTCCAGGTGCCGAAAACCCTTTACAGTTCAGGTTCGCTCAACTCTAGTCATGAATTTTCATTTTTTATCGATTATTCACTGAGCACTTATATACACAATTTCTATTGCTGCTATATTTTACTATTGTATTTTATTACTGAATTAGATTGCTGCTATATTCTCCAAGCAATTGTTTCTTCTATAAAAATTAAAATTTACAGAAGGTAGTTGTGCCTGCTTTTTTTTGCCTTTACCTTTTCCTTCAGGTGGTTGGCAGAGCCTATCTATTCTTTCCTTGTACAATTACCTCTGCACAGGTCACAGAGCATGCCCAGAAAACCCTCCCATAGAAGTCAACAAGGTCCCCTGCTGACCATTGTGTCTATAGTCCATGGGGCTGCCGTAAAGCAATTTTCTTAATGCTGTGTAAATGCTGTTAAGAACAGCTCAGGCAACATGGCCGCCCCATAATCGAATATTCTTTATTTTTTTTTGTCCTTTGGATTCCTGGCTTCCTGGCTGCTCCAGTCAGTGCCCGTTGCCGCTTCTGCCGACTTCCGTGCTCATGGAGCGTCCCCATCACCATGGGAACGTCTCCATATACTAGAATGTACTGTCGGATTTGAGAATTACGTTGAAATCGCAATTCGATTAATTCAAGTTATAATAATCGAATTGCGATTTTAACTTGGACCTGGTTTACTATGGTTGGCTTGGTAGAATTAGCGAATATGACGAATGTATTTGTTATATTCCACAAAAAGAAGATAACAAAGTATTCTCCATCTTCGTTTTAGCTCCATATTCATCAACTTCGCTAATTCGAGCAATCATATAGGAAAGTTGACTCTAGAGACAGCCGTGTTTAATTCGCTATGCGATTATATTACTTAGCTTTTTTTTTATAAATAGAATATAATAATTATCAGGTATTATAATTATTCTATTTATTTTAAAAAAAGCAAAGTAATATAATCGCATAGCGAATTAAACACGGCTGTCTCTAGAGTCAACTTTCCTATATCATTGCTAGAATTAGCGAAGTTGACGAATAGATAGCTAAAAACGAAGATGGAGAATACTTCGTTATCTTCGTTTTGAGGAATATGATGAATATATTCGTCATCTTCGCTAATTCTACATATCAAACCAATAGGAAAGTACTAGCCTTAAGTTAAAAATCGCAATACGCGATTATTTAAATCGCATATTAATCGCGATAAATTAAATAATTACGAATATTCGATTTCGACGAATATAATACGAATATTCAATCGAATATTCGCGAAATATTGCGAAATCGAATATTGCACCTCCCGCTCATCACTAGTCGGGACCTGAGTGAGGGATATTGTTAGTGACACGGCTGCCTAAGGGACAGGTTCCTGACAGGGTCGCCCCTATTGGGTCGATTAGGGTTGAGCGAACCGCACTAAGCATACTTTATGTAACGCCCCCACTTCTACACCCTGCTTATGTCTGTATATGCAATAACCATGTCATCTTATGTCTTTATTCCAGGTCCTCCATGTAGTGTGCATTTCTTCTTATGCATTTCTATTGTTTATGTATTGTTTACCTGGTTCCCCAGCGGTTGGCAGAAGACTTGGCAGTGCTACTTTACAGAGGGTGGAACCTGGCTTTACAGCTCTCTTAGACACTCTCCTCCGAGGAGACAGTACGGTCTAGGGAAAACCAGTTGGTTCCTAAACTCCATGCTGTAGGGAGAAACAGCAGACGCTCGTGCCTGAGGGACTGAGCTCTCCATGAAATCCAGCCAGGACAAGAAGTTCCTGGAATCACAGTGAGATACAGACTTAGAACAACAGCATCAAGCAGAAAGGAAAGCATCCCTATTTAATATTGCTGACATAGCAGAGCTGAGTGAGTACACTACAGATTCAGCAGAGAGAAGTTTGTTTTGCAGAAGTATTTGCCTGCCAAAGTCCTGCTAAAACTTGCTGGAAGCCAAGACAAGTTCTAAGGATTGTTTGGATTATGCAAAGTAAAGCAAAGTAAAGCAACTGTTGAACTTCCATACAATCAAGTCTGGACTCCACTTTATTTCTACACTATCCAAGTTAACTAGCCTTTTGCACTGCTTCAGACGGCCACATCTGGCATTCATGAATATCCAGGATTGAATGATAGGGGACGACGCAACTGCCACTCTCTGTCATTGCACCCACTGCCTCCAAAGAAATGCGCTTTGTGACACAATAATTTGTCACAAAGCAAATTTTTTTGTAAAATTCTGTGAAGCAGCCAAATTTATTTTAATAACCAAGTAAAAGTTATTTCCATATCTGCACTGTGATATACCGGTACATATTTTTGTGCATTAGGTCTGAGGAATCAGAACGGCTCCATAACATACTGCGCAGACCAGTAACTGATTCGTTTTCAGCACGGTGGCCTGGAATACATTGCTACACGGTGGGGAGTTACATTGTTACAATTGATTGAGCTTTCCCAAGGCAACCTGTTCCGAAAAATCCAAATCACAGAATGCATTAGTTGAATACATTGTGACCTGAGCAGGTTCCCCATCCTCATCCTGAATTTGAAAATGCCGCTCGCCATAATATCCCTGATAAATATTTGAACGTCCTTCAGAGTTGAAAATAAATAAAAATCAACAGCGGGAAGAATTGTCAAACCAAAGCTATCAGATCACACTGCGCCTCAGAACATCAAGACCTCCAGGAATGAATGGCTGCTGTGGAGACGAGAAGGCGATATCGGGCTTTGGTCTTTTATGCTTCCTCCCACCCTTCTGTTGTTTTTGGAACCGTTTCCTTCCTGAGGCGCTGTTTTTAGCAGGGGTTGTGTTCACACTGGGGTTAGCATCAGCAGTATCACACAAGGGATCCCCAGAGTCCGCTTCACAAGAGTTATTCCTTTTTCTAGTTCTGTGCCAGTTGCCATGTTTTTTCCAGCATTAATCCCTGCGAACCCACTTGTAAATTAATCGTGAGCGTAATCATTCAGATGTTGTTGAAATTTACTTTGCTTAAAGGGGTTACGCCATGATTAAAGTAAAAAATAGTGTTGAGCTCAAATATTCGAATAGCGAATATTAATCGCGAATATCGCAACTTCATAAATTCGCGAATATTACGAATATAGTGCTATATATTCCTTATATCGAATATTCGTAATTTTTTTTATATCTGAAAACATGATTCCTCCCTGCTTCTTTCTTGTGGGTCAATAAGCCATTGGCCCACAAGCAACTTAAGCAGAGGGGAATCATGTTTTCATATGGAAAATAAAATAACCAATGTGACGGTATCATCCGTGTCACCGTCTAGTATTCCCTTCTTCCCTTGAAATAGCACCGCCAAGTAATCCACAAAGCAATAAATCGCTATTATCGCTAGTATCGCTGGTATCGCCAAATAAGTATATACATGAGCCCAAGCTGAATGCTAGAAATACTTTACTGGAAGGCCACCACATTCAAAAATACAATTTCTTTTATCCCCTGCTCCCATGCAAGGGAGACACCCACAACAAACATACATTAACCCATAACACAAAGGTTACAACCCACATAACATCCTCCCGTCTGCCTGTGATATAATCATAGTACACCATGGTTAACATAATTATCCCAGGCAGGACAATACACAATATCCTCTGTCCTGGAGACAACCAAGTTGTAATTCAATTATCTCTCAGGACAGAGGGCAATCGCCAATACACACAGAGAGACAATGGAACAGACCTCACTACTCAACTTATACAATGTCCCACCCTTTACAATACACATAGACATTTAACACCTCCCAAAATGGCATGAATTAGACCAGGAATTCAAAAGTTAGTACAAGTCTCTTGGGCCTGGCTGTACTCATGGCTTTTCTGTCCAAAACCGGTTCTACACAGTCTTTTGTCCTGGAGACAATTGAGAAGTGATCCACTTATCTCCCAAGGACAGGCAAGACTCCATTAGCCACATGGTAGCAAAAGACAGCAAAATACATGAACTTATATAACTATGCCGCTATTGCATAAAACAGGTGCATACAACATGGGACCGTAATAACATGGTAAGAGGCTGGCAAGTAGTCCTCTCCAAGCACTCGTGGCAACCTCAAAAGAGGGGAGTTTGTCACATATCTTCCCTTTGGGGTTAAGACTAAACAGGTATCTGACCTCCTGTCGGTCAGTACCTAGATTAGTCGGGAAGCCCACCCACAAAGAAACATTAGCAGAGTTGTCCACCCACGGTAAATAGCTAACAGGGTAGTTCACCCACCAGGGACAGAACTGGTCTGTAGGTCCCAGGTTGTGGTGAAACAGTTCCGCATCCTCAGTCTCCCTGGTGCAGCTAGGCAGACCGCTGGGGCTACTTGGGGAACAGCGGCCAGCGGCGTTCTGCACTTCTGCTGGGGCGAGGGGGGTGCAAGCCAGTCCTGTAACAAGGGGGTCGGTGGAGCAGAGGCTAGCGGCGCTCTGCCCTGATGCCAGCTCTTCTGCTGGGGTGAGGGGGGTGCAAGCCAGCCCTGTAACAAGGAGGTCGGTGGAGCAGAGGCTAGCGGCGCTCTGCCCGGATGCCAGCTCTTCCACTGGGAAGGGATCAGTGGGTATCACAGGCTCATCCCCTGCCCCCAGAACTCGGTTGGAGGGATCAGTGGGTATCGCAAGCTCATCCCCTGCCCCCAGAACTCGGTTGGGAAGTAGCTGGGAAGGGGAGGGCTCGCTTACCTCCTCCTCCTGGTATCCCTGCGGAGATGGCTGGGGATCTGGACCGACCGTCCAGCATCCCTGTAGGATTGGCACAGAGCCCGCGGTCTCATCTGCCCCCGTGTAGAGGGGTTTGTGTTCCCCTTTTCCCGGTATCTCCGGCTGCTGTTGGAAGGGGAGGCCGGTTGCCTCTCCTCCCCAGGACTCTGGTTGCTGTATGGCAGAGGGACCCAGCATCTCCTCCCCCTGGAACTCAGGTTGCCGCTGGGGAGAGAGACCGGTTGTCTCCTCCCCCTGTGATATGCACAGCCGCTGGAGATCTGGGCAGGCGGCCCAGCATCCCTGTAGGGCCGGTAGAGAGACCTCGGTCCCATCTCCACCTACCATCTGTGGGTCCTCCCAGGACAAGTCTATGAGGTTGCTCACCTCTGAGGTTGGTTGGGCAAAAAAGGGTATAATTTCCAGGCAATCCTCTGGGCTGAGGGATGGTGGTTGAGCTAGGTTAAACAGTTGACGGTAGCTCTGCTCCAGCTCCCACTCCATGGTGACTAGATGAATCAGGTCTGGCCCAAGGTCGTCCGCTCGGGGAAGGTCCAGCTCGGTTTCCCTGATGTCGTGGATGTCCCAGAACCGACATTCTGTGGGGCATCCAAAGTCATCGCCCTCATCAAAGGCTTCCCACAGTAAGCCCGGACCATTATAATCCTCTCCCTCCGGCAGATAGTGGTTAGTCATCCATGGGTTGCGCTGGGTGGCATACCACTTTAGTGCCCGGTACGCTTTGTCCAGCCACAACTCCCTCCAAATCAGGGTCCACAGTTCTGTCACCCACTCAGCCAAGGGTTGCTCTCCTAGGAAGGGTGACCGCAGGGCCACGAGTACCTGGAACCTCTGTTCCTCATCAGGAAGGCTCTCTCTTCGCCGCCGCTGTACCTCCTCTAAGGCGTCATACCACAGCCCCTTTCGAGTGGCATCTCTGTAGTCCAGTATGGCCTCCTCTGATACAGGCCCATCCTGTTGGGCCAAGTACTGCTGCAACCACCAGCGAAACTCCTCTTCCTTGTTGCTGTGGATAGGAACGCTGCCCGGTAGCTAGCTCTGTCCCTTGAGCTCCTTCAAAGCCAGGGTAGCTGCACGAGTGCCAGCGTTGCCCTCCATGCACATATACTAGTGCCTTCCTTGAATTCTCTGTGCAAGGAAAAAGACTGGAAAATCCTGCTGCTTGCCACCAGTTGTGACGGTATCATCCGTGTCACCGTCTAGTATTCCCTTCTTCCCTTGAAATAGCACCGTCAAGTAATCCACAGAGCAATAAATCGCTATTATCGCTAGTATCGCTGGTATCACCAAATAAGTCTATACATGAGCCCAAGCTGAATGCTAGAAATACTTTACTGGAAGGCCACCACATTCAAAAATACAATTTCTTTTATCCCCTGCTCCCATGCAAGGGAGACACCCACAACAAACATACATTAACCCATAACACAAAGGTTACAACCCACATAACATCCTCCCGTCTGCCTGTGATATAATCATGGTACACCATGGTTAACATAATTATCCCAGGCAGGACAATACACAATGTCCTCTGTCCTGGAGACAACCGAGTTGTAATTCAATTATCTCTCAGGACAGAGGGCAATCGCCAATACACACAGAGAGACAATGGAACAGACCTCACTACTCAACTTATACAATGTCCCACCCTTTACAATACACATAGACATTTAACACATCCCAAAATGGCACGAATTAGACCAGGAATTCAAAAGTTAGTACAAGTCTCTTGGGCCTGGCTGTACTCATGGCTTTTCTGTCCAAAACCGGTTCTACACAGTCTTTTGTCCTGGAGACAATTGAGAAGTGATCCACTTATCTCCCAAGGACAGGCAAGACTCCATTAGCCACATGGTAGCAAAAGACAGCAAAATACATGAACTTATATAACTATGCCGCTATTGCATAAAACAGGTGCATACAACATGGGACCGTAATCACATGGCAAGAGGCTGGCAAGTAGTCCTCTCCAAGCACTCGTGGCAACCTCAAAAGAGGGGAGTTTGTCACAACCAATATTCTAAAAAACGAATATATAGCAATATAGTGAATATATTCATTATTTAGAATTTTTGCATTATTTTTTTCTATCTGTACAGTTGTTCGCCTACTCCTCCCCGACAAGCGTCCCCGTCACCATGGGAACGCCTGTGGGTTACAAAATGCCATCGGATCTGAGTTTTCCCTGAGATCGTGAAAACTCAGATCTGATTGTATATTCTAATCCATGGTGATGGGGACGCTTGTCGGGGAGCAGTATGCCAAAGTGGAATAACAGTACACATTGGAAAAAAAAAAGACGAATATTCTAAATAACGAATATATTTGCTATATTGCTATAACTTTGTCTTTTAGAATATTATGAATATTCTAAAAAACGAAGTTATAGCAATATAGCGAATATTCGTAAAATACACATATAGACTGCAATTTAGCTAATATAGTGCTATAGTATTCTTTTTATTAGTAGTGTACATTTTTTCCAAAACTGAAGTTCAGAAGAGGAAAAAAAAATGAGACAAAAAAAATAAAAAATTATAGCACTATATTAGCTAAATTACAGTCTATATGTGTATTTTACGAATATTTGTTATATTGCTATAACTTTGTTTTTTAGAATATTCGTAATATTCTAAAAGACGAAGTTATAGCAATATAGTGAATATCCGTAAAATACACATATAGACTGTAATTTAGCTAATATACTGCAATTTTTTTTTAATAGTGTACATTTTTTCCAAAACTGAAGTTTAGAAGAGGCAAAAAAAAATAAAGATTATAGCACTATATTAGCTAAAGTACAGTGCATATGTGTATTTTACGAATATTCTCTATATTGCTATTACGAATATTCTAAAAAAACAGGTTAGAAATACAGAGAATATTCGTAAAATACACATATTAGCCTAGCCATAGCCATAGGAAAGTTGCCTTATACAGTTAAAAGAAAATTCGCAATACGCGAATAATTAAATCGCATATTATTTGCGATAAATAGAATAATGACAAATATTCCATTTCGACGAATATAAGACGAATATTTGCGAAATATCGCGAAAACGAAAATGGCACCTCCCGCTCATCACTAGTAAAAAATTAAAATCAGACACCATATTGGACATGACAATACCTTTCTAACAAAGCTAGAACCAGCCCTGGACCTCACATGGATCCAGAGATCTCCTCGTTGATTGCTCTGCTAGATTTATTTCAGGCTGGAAGCTCATGGGGTGTGTTCTTTCTGCTGCAGCTCTCTCCCTATCACAGCTCAGGGAGTGTGTTCTTTCTGCTGCAGCTCTCTCCCTATCACAGCTCTGGGAGTGTGTTCTTTCTGCTGCAGCTCTCTCCCTATCACAGCTCAGGGAGTGTGTTCTTTCTGCTGCAGCTCTCTCCCTATCACAGCTCTGGGAGTGTGTTCTTTCTGCTGCAGCTCTCTCCCTATCACAGCTCAGGGAGTGTGTTCTTTCTGCTGCAGCTTTCTCCCTATCACAGCTCAGGGAGTGTGTTCTTTCTGCTGCAGCTTTCTCCCTATCACAGCTCAGGGAGTGTGTTCTTTCTGCTGCAGCTCTCTCCCTATCACAGCTCTGGGAGTGTGTTCTTTCTGCTGCAGCTCTCTCCCTATCACAGCTCAGGGAGTGTGTTCTTTTTGCTGCAGCTCTCTCCCTATCACAGCTCTGGGAGTGTGTTCTTTCTGCTTCAGCTCTCTCCCTATCATAGTTCAGGGTGTGTGTTATTTCTGCTGCAGCTCTCTCCCTATCACAGCTCATGGGGTGTGTTCTTTCTGCTGCAGCTCTCTCCCTATCACAGCTCATGGGATGTGTTCTTTCTGCTGCAGCTCTCTCCCTAGCACAGCTCATGAGGTATGTCCTTTCTGCTGCAGCTCTCTCCCTAGCACAGCTCATGAGGTATGTCCTTTCTGCTGCATCTCTCCCTATCACAGATCATGGGGTGTGTTCTTTCTGCTGCAGCTCTCTCCCTATCATAGTTCAGGGGGTGTGTTATTTCTGCTGCAGCTCTCTCTCTATCACAGATCATGGGGTGTGTTCTTTCTGCTGCAGCTCTCTCCCTATCATAGTTCAGGGGGTGTGTTATTTCTGCTGCAGCTCTCTCTCTATCACAGCTCATGGGATGTGTTCTTTCTGCTGCAGCTCTCTCCCTATCATAGTTCAGGGGGGGTGTTCTTACTTCTGCAGCTCTCTCCCTATCACAGCTCATGGGATGTGTTCTTTCTGCTGCAGCTCTCTCCCTATGACAGCTCATGAGGCATGTCCTTTCTGCTGCAGCTTTTCCCTGTAACTGACACAGTTCCTAACAGAAGATATGGCTGGTGGCAGATGAAGATTTAAACTGAGCATGTGCGACCATCTCGTTGAAGTGGACAGAGAAATAAGGAAAAGAACAAACAGCAGGTGGCACTATACAGATACATTGTATTGCATAATCAGTGGCTATACCACTTTTTTTTATTACATGCAATTACAGAAGTCTTCAGATCCAGCTGCTGGTTTGAAAATCGTAGAATAAATTTCGAGGCACATCCCCTTTAACAGAGCGTAAGCCTCTAATTTAGACACATTTAACATAATATTCTCCCATCGTTTCTGGTATTTGACATCCTGGGACCAATTTTGTGAAACCTGTTGATTTATTTTAATCTGATCATGAAACTTTTCTATGCCTTGTGCACATGACCGTATGCATTTTGCGCAGATCCGCGGATGGATACCAGCCGTGTGCGTGCCGCACTTTCCTCGGTCCCCTTCTTGTCCACAGGAAATGTTCTATAATTTGCCAAACAGCCTGTATGATAGAAATGAATGTGTCAGTGTCCTAACCGTAAAAAATCAGACACAAACCGAAAATACGATTGTGTGAATGAGGCCTTAGTTTAATTTCTTACTGTAATATTATCAGAGTCATAGATTTGATAGCGCGGTCCGACAGAATCTTATTCCAGTCATCAGACTAGATTGTAGTGGGCACCTTTTTTTAATTCTTAAAGGGGTTGTGCCATAGGCTACTTTTTGCTCTAAAGTGTATTTTCATCAATTACTCTGGCTCCCCTTCCTCTGTGGATACTTGTTAATGCATTGAAATACCGGATCCGTCTCTCCGGTGTCATCCGGATAAACGGATCCGGTATAAAATTGTTTGCATTTTTAAAGATCTGCGCACGCAGAGACCGGAAAGCCGGATCCGTTTTGCCGGAACACTTAATGCCAGCACTAATACATTTCGAGATCCGGTATTCCGGCAAGTGTTCAGTATTTGGAGAGAAAACTGCAGTATGCTGCGGTATTTTCTCCGGCCAAAAACTTAAAAGGGACGCTCTCCATTCAGAATGCATTAGGATAAAACTGATCAGTTTTTTTCCGGTATTGAGCTCCTGTGACGGAACTCAATAACGGAAAACAAAAACGCTAGTGTGAAAGTACCCTAACCAATGAGGCTTCCTACATCCTATATTACAAGGCTCCAATGCAGGACGTAACCAACAGCAACAGAATAATTTCCCAGCGTGGTTAATTCCCACCAGATTTCGTCCTCCATAATGTGAACACGGGCTTGTAAAATCTATTTGCTCCTGAGACTCAGGACTCGGTTCCTGTCTGCTCTTATCATGTAATTCCCCATCTTAAATTGACAATTCTGATTGGCTAATCCCTTCAGGAACCAGCGATTTTCCATTTATGCATTTTCATTCTTGCTCCCTGCCTTCCCAGAGCCATAATTTTTTTATTTTTCAGTTCACGTAGCCGTATAAGGAATTTTTTATTTTTTTTTGCAGGACGTGTTGTGCTTTCTAATAGTACGATTCCTGTTACATGAATCGTAGTGGAAAGAAATTACAAATGGCTGGAATTAGAATAAAAAAGCGCAATTCTGCCACAGTTTTATGGGTTTTGTTTTTATAGCGTTCTTTGTGCGGTAAAACTGGCCTGTTACCTCTAATCTCTGTCGGTATGATTATAACAATATCATATTTTTATAGTTTTTCTTGTGTTTTAGTACTGATTCTGACCCCCATAACTTTTTTACAGTTACAGCTATGGAGCTGCGTAAGGGCTCATTTTTTGCAGAGTGATTGGTACTTTAGATTGATACTGTGATTGATAGAGTGTGTATGATGTTTTAATCACTTTTTATTAAATTTTTGGGGGAGGTGAAGCAATAAAAAAGGCAAATTGGCCATTTTGATTTATTTTTCCATTATACCGTTCGCCATATCGGATTCATATTTTTATATTTTAACAGCATGGGTGTTGCCATACGACGATGCCCATGATGTTTATTTTTTAATGTTTTTAGTTTGTGAAAGGGAGTGATTTGAATTTATATATATATATATATATATATTTATTTATTTATTTATTTATTTATTTTTTACTTTTAATTTTTATTTTATTATTTCCTTTTTAAGATTGTCATTTGTATCCTATAATGGTTTTTGTAACCATTACAGAATACAGAATTCAATAGATTCCAATGCAATGCTGCCACCTGCAAGCCAGCACTGGAATATATTAATAATGTGCCTGGAATCCTTGGACAGACTCGGTCCTATTACTACTACGGAACGCCTTCCGCGATCTCAGCAAAAGGGGAGACATTCTGGGTCGGGAAGTGTGTGGCTCCCGATTTTAGCACTCTCAGAGGGGTTACGTGTCTGTGATCGGCGTTGTTGCAGATCTTCAACATTAGCCCTGGGTCTCTGCTGCTGAAAAGAGCAGAAACCTGGCAGCTAGGCCGATTGCTGCGCTTATGAGCAGGTGACATTTTTAAAGAGTGGATTTCTGCTGTACATATCTGGAAAGGGTTAAGATGTATTTGTTTTTAATTATATTTGATGCTTTTATATGAAACAAAACAAAGGATTTGGGTATAATAAGAGTTAATATGTTGTTGCATGTGTTATGTATTGAGACTTGATGTGTTGATGACCAGATCTGTGCTTTATGTGCATTGCATTTATGAAGAGGTGCACCACCAATGAGGCCAGGTGAAGCGATCGCCTCAGGCAGCACTAGGTAGGGGCAAGAGAGGGGTAGCCGAAGGGCCATGGGCTGAAGGGAAGGGGTTAGGTTAAGGAATCAGCATTGTGGAAGGAGGGGGTGTAACACCCCACAGTGGTGTTGCCACTCCTGCACCCTGCTACTATCTCTAATGGGTTAACAAATTGTCTTATGTATATCTTTCCAGGTCCTCCACAATGTGCATTCATAATATTGCTATGCAATTGTTCATATGTTATGTGCCTGGTTCACCAGCAGGTGGCAGCAAACACGACAGAGCTATAGTTAGAATAGAAACTCACCATTCCATCCACCCCCCTTTGGTCAGAAGTAGGCCAGTCCTGCTTGCTAACAGAAGAAGGTGGGGCAGTTCTGGTTTGTTCTGGTTGAGGCTCCATATTGGAGCTGCCAGGATTCTAACCTACTTTTTGCCTGAACATAAGTCTGACTACAACAGTCAAGTGCAGCATAAAGAGGAAACAAAGACACCAAGTGAGCTTGTCAGTACAGCAGAGTGATAAAAAATATAGCAGAGTTGAGTTTGCCTGCCAGTTTAATGCTAAAGCCTGCTGGAACCAAGACAAAGCCTGAAACTGTTTGGAGAAACGTTTATTATAGTAAAACTGCCATTGAACCAATCTCAAGATCTGGACTCAAGTTATTTCTTCAAATCCCTCAATTATTCCCCCTATTTATTGCTTTGGAGCCAAAGCATGGGCTCCAGCCGTATCCAGGTAGGAGCACCGTGATACACATGAAGACACATAAAGTCACATACAACTCGGCATTTCCTACACCTGGGACGCAATAGAAATGGCCCTAGGGGGAAGCGCCAGTTGAAATTTTTGCGTCACGAAACAGGATCTACTTTTGCGCCTGGAAGGCCCCCTCTATCTGTAAAACCCCCTACAAGAGACTTTATAGCATCTACTAACTGCTGGAGAGTGTGAATCTGCATCAATTGCAGCACTGTGGCAAAACAGGGGTGAATCGGCCATCTTGGATTTGGGCATCCGGTGTTGAGAGGAAGACATCCACCCAGCAGACAGAGGAACCATTCTTACAGCAGAAGGAACTAAAGTGCTCAGTACAAGTTCCCAGGAGGACAGAGAAACGAACTTTATAAGTATAAAGTGCAGAGTACAATGAACATGGATAATATAATGAACGGTATAGTGAATAAATAGTAACATAAATACCAGAGTGGTGATCCGAAAGCCCCGACGCACATATCGCGTAAGCTTCCTCAAGGGGTGGATCACCACTCTGGTATTTATGTTACTATTTATTCACTATACCGTTCATTATATTATCCATGTTCATTGCACTCTGCACTTTATACTTATGTACTGTATCTGGTTTTAATATTGTGTTTACGGTTTTGATCGGGTTTTGACCGGGTCATTGTACGCCCATTTAGGGTTATTTATTTACCATTCAGTACCTCTGTGACCTTGTCAGTTTTATTTTACATTTTGCCCAGTGTCGTCATCCGTTTTCATCCTGTGTGTCCTTCATCCACCATTGTATTGTCTATCATTGTTATTTATCGGACTTTCTTCTCTGATATTATAATAAAGTTTATATTTATTGCCAGTTGTGCTGGCCTTTTTCCCTCTAGTCTGGTACAGAGTACCAAGAGCTATGTCTGAATGCGAAGTCCGGCCCTAGACAGGGAAGAGACTGATTTATCTAGAATTCTGGACTCTACCACTGGTTAAGATGGGTGGAAGTCCGAGCGGCATGTTACTTTGTCCGCTTAATGTGTACCCTGCTGAAGATTTAATCTAGTGTGGATACCTTGGAGGATGGGAGACTGCAGAACCGTCTCCTGTATTGAATCCACCACAAGTTTGGGACCCAGGAGGAAGACCTCCAACCCATCCTGTAAGTGACCTTGTGCTGTGAGAAAAACTACCCACTGTGGGTATTACCTACTACCTTATGTGGATTACAAATGACTTTTTTCACTATTCTGTATGTTCCAGTTTTGCAACGTTACAAGCCAGTACCGAAAGAATGGACTCAAACGTTTACCTGAACTCTTTGTGACCTCTACTGTGACATTTTTACAACAAAGTTTTAATGTTTTTGCAACGTTTAAGTATTTTTCCCATTGCATGGACTCTTTTATGGGTACTACAATGTGACCTCTTTTGCACCTTAAATGGACTTTGGACTTTATGCTGTTAGTCAGATAGTTTGTATCCTTACTCCATTGCTCATATGGACTGCCTCTGAGGACTCAAAAGTATTAATGGTCCCACTTTGCCTTGTGTTAGTTAAGAAAGCCTAGGTATTATATCGTCTGATTTGCATATGCCCTTAACCTTTTTCTCTCCATAGATTTGGGAGGGGAAGGAGCCAGTATGTCCTGTGTCTTTGGGTTCACGTGCTGTTGCTACATATGGAGGACCAAGTGGTAGATTTGCAAGCAGTCTCAACATCTTTACAGGGTAACCCCGCTGCTAAAAATGTTAGTTAAGAGGGGATTAGCCCTCATTGGAGCTATGGAAGGTGGGTTGGTTTCTCCTCCTAGTTCTAGGTGCCTTAAGGTACTGAGCACGGTCTTAGAAAAAATGTGTGAAAAGCTACCATTTTAGTCATCAAGGTGACCATTCCATTCTCCCCCCCTTTGGTCAGAAGTGGGCCAGTACTGCTTGCTAACAGAAGAAGGTGGGGCAGTTCTGGTTGAGACTCCATGTTGGAGCTGCCAGGATTCTAACCTACTTTTTGGCTGAACATAAGTCTGACAACAACAGCATAAGTGCAGCATAAAGACGAAAACAAAGACACCAAGTGAGTTTTTCAGTACAGCAGAGTGAGAGAAAAAATATAGGAGAGTTGGGTTTGCCTGCCAGTTTAATGCTAAAGCCTGCTGGAACCAAGACAAAGCCTGAAACTGTTTGGAGAAATGTTTATTAAAGTAAAGCTGCCATTGAATTTCATCTCAAGGTCTGGACTCACGTTATTTCTTCAAATCCCTCAATTATTCCCCCTATTTATTGCTTCGTAGCCAAAGCCTGGGGTCCAGCCGTATCCAGGTAGGAGCAACATACCACTCTGCATTTCCTACACCTGGGACGCGATAGGAAGGGCCTTGGGGGAGGCGCTTTCAGTTTTCACCTCAGGCAGCAGAAAGGCTAGGTGCTCCTCTGCATTTTTGCCATGAGAAAGTTCATGGATGCGTTTGAAACGCATAGACGCTAAGGTGCTTACTGTATGTCGGGAGTTGTTTTTAATATGATACAGTATAGAAGATGCTGTTTTAATCCCTGTGTAGCTGGGTGAGTACTTTGCCTGGATTGACACCTGACTACGAGCCGTGCTGTTTGGTTGAGGGAGTCACAGAGAGTCCTCACATAATCCTTGGCACACACCTGAATGTAAAGCCCCACCGCTAAAGTTATTGTCGACAATTTCCGAAGCTTTACACCAAGCAGTGAAAGTAAAATGTTATTATTTTATGGATCTATTTTGGGTTTGAATATATTAGTAAAAATAAAAATTCACATAAGATTTGAGTTTCTATCTCTTTTGTGGAATAATTGTATTTGTCAGACTAGTTTTCAGAAACGTCTCAATATGGAAACAGATTCGAGTCAGGACCCCTTATTTGCATTCTTCTGTGGGAACCTAGCAGAATCGGTGTCTATATTTAGAGGAAAGCCAACAGTAAAACTTCAGGCGCAAAACTATTATACTCAATATCTAAAATTCAGAGAAAGTTTGTAGAACTTTTTCCATGTAATTAACAATAACGAGGGAATAGAAAAGAAACATGAATAATTCAAGGAAGAAAAAATTGGGTAGAAAGACACAGTGTTTGTGCAGATTTGTCCCTATGACACTGGCTGACCTGTTCCATGTGCGCTCGGCAGCTGAAGGCATCTGTGTTGGTCCTGTGTTCATATGTGCCGCATTGCTGAGAAAGATGATGTTTTATTATATGCAAATTAGCCTTTAGGAGCAACGGGGGCGTTACCATTACACCAAGAGACTCTGCTTTCTCCGCAACTGCTGCACCCTCTGCCCTTTATTTTATAGGACCCGGTGTGATGACATTTTCACTACCTGATTCTGTCAATCAAAGTGCAGAGGGTGCGTCAGTTGCAAAGACAGCAGAGCCTCTAGGAGTAAGACCATTGCTCTTAGAGGCTCATTTGCATATATTAAAACATTATGTTTCTCAGCAATGCGGACACATATGAACATGGGACCAACACAGATTCCTTCAGCTGCCGAGCGCACATGTAACAGGTCAGTCAGTGTCATAGGTACAAATCTGTTGACAGGTGCCTTTTAAGAACATATTCCCTTTAAAGGGGTTTTCCAGTGTTAGAAAAGTATGTCTACTTTCTTCCTGAAATAACCTCTCCATGGGTTGTGTTTGGTATGACAGTGTGGAGCCGAGCTGTGATACCACACATAACCTATGAATAGGTATGATGCTGTTTTTAGCAGAAAGTAGCCATGTTTTTCTAATGCTGGACAACCTCCTAAGATTTAAGGGGTTCATTCATCCATCTTTACGACAAGTTCTCCCAAAAGAGTATAACACATTTTATCGCACCTATTTGGGAGATCTCCAATTAATGATCAAGCTCTTGAGTTAAAGTCCTCTGTGTACCTTGGGGAAGGACTAGCTTCTACTGTAGATACTTGCTACTTTGCAGGGCTTGACAATATTAAAACATAATCAATACACAAAATAAAACCTAAATACTGCATAATATAAACTGTCAGCTCGATGGACTTTGCTAGTACTTCACATGGTGAGTTCAACGGGTTTTTTATCCATGATTCAAGCAGCTCTTTCTTCCCTTTCCAGCAGGAAGTCTCAGCAAGACATACACTCACCTAAAGAATTATTAGGAACACCTGTTCTAGTTCTCATTAATAGGATTATCTAGTCAACCAATCACATGGCAGTTGCTTCAATGCATTTAGGGTTGTGGTCCTGGTCAAGACAATCTCCTTAACTCCAAACTGAATGTCAGAATGGGAAAGAAAGGTGATTTAAGCAATTTTGAGCGTGGCATGGTTGTTGGTGCCAGACGGGCCGGTCTGAGTATTTCACAATCTGCTCAGTTACTGGGATTTTCATGCACAACCATTTCTAGGGTTTACAAAGAATGGTGTGAAAAGGGAAAAACATCCAGTATGCGGCCGTCCTGTGGGCGAAAATGCCTTGTTGATGCGAGAGGTCAGAGGAGAATGGGCCGACTGATTCAAGCTGATAAAAGAGCAGCGTTGACTGAAATAACCACTCGTTTCAACCGAGGTATGCAGCAAAGCATTTGTGAAGCCACAACACACACAACCTTGAGGCGGATAGGTTACAACAGCAGAAGACCCCACCGGGTACCACTCATCTCCACTACAAATAGGAAAAAGAGGCTACAATTTGCACGAGCTCACCAAAATTGGACTGTTGAAGACTGGAAAAATGATGCCTGGTCTGATGAGTCTCGATTTCTGTTGAGACATTCAAATAGTAGAGTCTGAATTTGGCGTAAACAGAATGAGAACATGTATCCATCATGCCTTGTTACCACTGTGCAGGCTGGTGGTGGTGGTGTAATGGTGTGGGGGATGTTTTCTGGGCACACTTTAGGCCCTAGTGCCAATTGGCCATCGTTTAAATGCCACGGGCTACCTGAGCATTGTTTCTGACCATGTCCATCCCTTCATGACCACCATGTACCCATCCTCTGATGGCTACTTCCAGCAGGATGATGTACCATGTCACAAAGCTCGAATTATTTCAAATTGGTTTCTTGAACATGATAATGAGTTCACTGTACTAAAATGGCCCCCACAGTCACCAGATCTCAACCCAATAGAGCATCTCTGGGATGTGGTGGAACGGGAGCTTCGTGCCCTGGATGTGCATCCCTCAAATCTCCATCAACTGCAAGATGCTATCCTATCAATATGGGCCAACATTTCTAAAGAATGCTATCAGCACCTTGTTGAATCAATGCCACGTAGAATTAAGGCAGTTCTGAAGGCAAAAGGGGGTCCAACACCACTTAGTATGGTGTTCCTAATAATTCTTTAGGTGAGTGTAAATTGTCTTTAAACATATTTTTGGATTGTATTCTAGTTCTGAATTGTATTAGTTTGATAATTTTACCATGTTAAGACTCTGTTTCAACAGGCTTTATATTGTTAAAACATAACTTTTATTTCCCAATACTTAATAAAATATCTCATACAGTAGGCCTCTTCTTATCATCAATGAAAAATGTGAACAGCATAAAAATCAACCGGCGTGCACGGCGGCATCCACAACCAGGCAGTAAGAGCCATTGAACCATGTGTTCTTATCACCTCCAGTCAGGGGCATAGCTATAGGCTCATGGGCCCTGGTGCAAGAGTTCAGTTTTGGCCCCCCTACCCTCAATACCGTTTCCTAACACCACCAGACTCCTGCACGCCCACCATGCCCAATGGCAGAACTAAAATCTCACAGAGAAAATACATTTTAATCCAATAAGTGCATAATAATAATAAGGATGCCATCTACAGTATATACTATCATATCCACCAATATAGAAACAGGCATGGAGAGGGAGAGTCAGCTTTGCAGCCAAGGGAGGGGTATATACTATCATACCCACCAATATAGAAACAGGCATGGAGAGGGAGAGTCAGCTCTGCAGTCCAGGGAGGGGTATATACTATCATACCCAACAATATAGACACAGGCATGGAGAGGGAGAGTCAGCTCTGCAGCCAAGGGAGGGCATAAACCTATGCACTATATCCCATCAGTACAGCTGTAAACATGTCAGCTCTGCAGCCAAGATAATCCCATCTCATGCCCATCAGCACTGGCACAAGCAGGAACAGGACTGTCAGCTCTGCAGACAAGAGGACAGAACTAGTATGTTATTAACCCTTCTCTGCCCATCATAAGAGCATAAGCATAAGACCCTCTTCCCCCAGGAGATGGTGCTGCCCCTTCACGGCAGAGTGTACCAAACGATCAGCTCAGCAGTTGGGCAATGCCTTCCGTACCAGTGACCTACCATGCCATTAGACACAGCCACCAGCCTGCTGCCAGATCCAGGTCACCCCTGCCCTGCCATACTGAGGGGGGGGGGGGGGCATGTCAGCCTGAAGGCGCCAGCCTGCTGCCAGATCCGGATCAACTGCAAGGCACCAGCTCCTACTCCCTGAGGTGGGCAGCGATCACCTGGTATGTGCCCACCCACAGCTCGCCCTGCAGTATGCACAGCAGTACAGAGGCTGGCCTGGTACCCACCAGCAGAGAGGGTAAGGGAGCATCTGGGCACCTTGAACACTGTAGAGAGATCACGCCGGCACCACCTCCCTCACTCACTCCAGCGCGTGGCACGCAGCTTCACCTCCTCCACTTCCGGCGACCCGTACAACTCTGCCAGACGGGAGCGGGACCACTCCCTCTCCTGAGTGTGCCTACACGCACACACGCTCTGCCTTCACCCCCACACTATGTGAACTTACTTAGCCGCCCGCAGCTGGTCTGTCAGCTCTGATTTACAATCACTCAGGCTTTACACCGTCTCTCCTGGGGGGCCCTGTGGAATTGCGACCGCTGCGACCTCTATAGCTATGCCACTGCCTCCAGTGTGATGTTTGGATGTCCCTCGCTGTGGTCCAGACTTGGAGAGGATACCTGAGGAATGGAATGTGTGATTATGGCATGTCCTAGTATTCCCTAATATGCACTACCAGGTGGCCGCTCTGTCCCTAGTGACCTAAAAACAGAGCACCCACCCAGATAAGAGCGACCCCGTCTAAAAACTTCTCCCAGCTTATTACTTAAATGAGGTGCTATTAATCCTCCTAGACATCCGGTTCAGAAAATCGGAAGTGACGTCATCGTCGCAATCTCACAAAGTCACAATGAGGTGCGGAGGGGCACTAGTGAGTACTGATGCCAAAAGGTGGAGGCAACGTCCCCCATACACTGTGAAATATCCACACACTATATTAGTTGTGGTTTTGATTTGATTAGGCATCATGTTGCTTTGCTGGATCTGTCATAAGGTAAACTCAGCAAGACAGGCCTCTTTAAAATGGGATTCCTGCTGAGGTTCGGAGAGTTTTGATGCTCCATGCTGCAAAAATAATGGAATCCCTGCCAGAAAGACCGATGAGAATATAGTCTTACAATATTGTTATAATCACTGCCTTTATGGTGTGTGTAGCAAGGTTTATTTTTAGTGTTTTTTCCCCCTTTAATGTGGTGATATTCCTTGTAATTTAGCGAGTCAATGAGTGTATATATATATATATATTGGTGTACAGTTATCAGGACTGGTACCTCCAGTACCAGGCAGCATTCCAAAGGATTGAGGTAACTGTACATGGTACTGCACACTGAAGACTTTTGGGAGGATCCAGGACACTAGAAAGTATAAACTTTTATCTATGTTAAAAAAAGATCTCAGCTCCTCTGATGACATTGACTGGGTAAGATGTCTTGTAAATCTCTCTCTTTATATCACATGTGTGTCAGCCTGATGCCATATTGGGAGCTGGTGTATGGGGAGCACGAGCATTTTTTCATGGCCTCAATGACTGTCACTTACTTTCCTCTGTATGTGATTATTTACTATATATATATATATATATATATATATATATATATATATATATAATGTAATTTATCATAGTTTAGAAAACTTTTATGCTGTTTAGCCTTGTTAAACCTATCTTATTCCTGAATCTCAGAATTCATGGTAAAACAGTATGCCACATATGCCATCTATATAATATATAATAATCTATCTAACAAAAAAGGGAGTAGATATAAAGCTGCATTAGTCATCACCAGCCAATGTCTGTAGTAGTGCTAGGGAGTTAGGGAAAGATCAATGTCAAACATGACACCAAGACAGCAAGTATGCTGGCTAGGCATTATGGGATAGGGAAATATTGGGTTTAGGTAGGTTAGTAGATGGGAGAAAGAGAAGTAGTTCAGTTTTTGAAAAATTCAGTTTTCAGATGGAGAGAGGACATGATGATGGAGACATGACCAGGCAGTCAGTTGTGTTCTGTAGTACAGCAGGGGTGATCTAATGAGATGAAGTATATACAGTAGTTGCGTGTCATAAGATGGTACTGAAAACCAAATCTGCTAACAGTCTGTCCAGTAGAGGTTGTCCAATGTCATCCTCCCCATGAACCAGTGCCCTGTTCTTGAGAGCAGCAGAGAACATGAAAAGGAGGGAACCTCATAGGACAGATCAAATAGGGTTCCTTGGGTCCACCAGTGGAAATGATTCTGAGGTCCACCCATCTATACAGAACATTTGCACATTTATTCTCATGGTAATATTTCTTGTTATCTTTGTACACATACACTACGTGCAGAATTATTAGGCAAATGAGTATTTTGACCACATCATCCTCTTTATGCATGTTGTCTTACTCCAAGCTGTATAGGCTCGAAAGCCTACTACCAATTAAGCATATTAGGTGATGTGCATCTCTGTAATGGGAAGGGGTGTGGTCTAATGACATTAACACCCTATATCAGGTGTGCATAATTATTAGGCAACTTCCTTTCCTTTGGCAAAATGGGTCAAAAGAAGGACTTGACAGGCTCAGAAAAGTCAAAAATAGTGAGATATCTTGCAGAGGGATGCAGCACTCCTAAAATTGCAAAGCTTCTGAAGCGTGATCATCGAACAATCAAGCGTTTCATTCAAAATAGTCAACAGGGTCGCAAGAAGCGTGTGGAAAAACCAAGGCGCAAAATAACTGCCCATGAACTGAGAAAAGTCAAGCGTGCAGCTGCCAAGATGCCACTTGCCACCAGTTTGGCCATATTTCAGAGCTGCAACATCACTGGAGTGCCCAAAAGCACAAGGTGTGCAATACTCAGAGACATGGCCAAGGTAAGAAAGGCTGAAAGACGACCACCACTGAACAAGACACACAAGCTGAAACGTCAAGACTGGGCCAAGAAATATCTCAAGACTGATTTTTCTAAGGTTTTATGGACTGATGAAATGAGAGTGAGTCTTGATGGGCCAGATGGCTGGATTGGTAAAGGGCAGAGAGCTCCAGTCCGACTCAGACGCCAGCAAGGTGGAGGTGGAGTACTGGTTTGGGCTGGTATCATCAAAGATGAGCTTGTGGGGCCTTTTTGGGTTGAGGATGGAGTCAAGCTCAACTCCCAGTCCTACTGCCAGTTTCTGGAAAACACCTTCTTCAAGCAGTGGTACAGGAAGAAGTCTGCAAGGTAAGAAAAACATGATTTTCATGCAGGACAATGCTCCATCACACGCGTCCAAGTACTCCACAACGTGGCTGGCAAGAAAGGGTATAAAAGAAGAAAATCTAATGACATGGCCTCCTTGTTCACCTGATCTGAACCCCATTGAGAACCTGTGGTCCATCATCAAATGTGAGATTTACAAGGAGGGAAAACAGTACACCTCTCTGAACAGTGTCTGGGAGGCTGTGGTTGCTTCTGCACGCAATGTTGATGGTGAACAGATCAAAACACTGACAGAATCCATGGATGGCAGGCTTTTGAGTGTCCTTGCAAAGAAAGGTGGCTATATTGGTCACTGATTTGTTTTTGTTTTGTTTTTGAATGTCAGAAATGTATATTTGTGATGTTATATTGGTTTCACTGGTAAAAATAAATAATTGAAATGGGTATATATTTGTTTTTTGTTAAGTTGCCTAATAATTATGTACAGTAATAGTCACCTGCACACACAGATATCCCCCTAAAATAGCTAAAACTAAAAACAAACTAAAAACTACTTCCAAAAATATTCAGCTTTGATATTAATGAGTTTTTTGGGTTCATTGAGAACATGGTTGTTGTTCAATAATAAAATTAATCCTCAAAAATACAACTTGCCTAATAATTCTGCACTCCCTGTAGGGCATATCATCAATAAGATCTAATAGGTCATTTCTGATCATTCAATAAGAAATAGATTTTGGTGATAAGTGACTTTTCCAAAGTCAACTCTAAATGGGGTTCTGCCGGACCATTAGGGTCCATTATTGTGTTAAGACCAAGGGTCCCCCACCTGATCCTCTCATTGGCCAGTCTAACTATGAACACCGTGGTGTTCAGTCTTGCCACTTAGGCAGTATGGCATAATGTTTGTTCGCACTTCTATGGTGATCTTAGTCCTGTTAAATTGGATCTGAAGGGGGTACTGGTGTTGTTACCAACATTAAATTGCAACCGTGTTAAGGTACATTCATGTGAAATTGATGCTATATACATATGATTTTCCTTAATATTTCACTATTTTTAAAATATTTTGAAACCTCATCAATTCATTATCTTGTGTTATTTATTTTTGTGACTATATAAAACCCTTCGACTGGTGAGAGTTTTATTTATTTTGTTCTTTTTCTCAACACTGCCAATTAGCTTCAATCCCTCTGAGACTTTTAACCGAGGTGCTCGGCTGGAGTTTGTGTACAACCTGATAATTAAACCTACAGGAACTTCTCTATGTATGCAAATAGGGTCCCATGGCGCCTCACTACCGTTGCAGGTGCGCAGGATAAGAGTAACCAAGAAACTTTTTAAGGCCCTTAATCTGATCATTGTGTAATCATTTTAACAGAATACATTGTTTTGTAGCATAGAATACAATGCAGATGTTTGCAGCATCTTCACCATATGCACCGAGCCCAATGGCATAGGAAGAGCTTGTGCCTTAATACTAACGGTACAATTGACAACTACTTTCGATTAGTACATTTGTAATTATGTCTACAGCAGTTGTAATGTGCAGCAGTAAAGTCAGCTGGTTTTGTCTATGACGTCTGCGCTCCATAAACACAAATGAAGCTGCAGAAGCACAAGTAGCACAGAAATACTTAGTAGATGTTAAAGAAAGCCATACACATTAAATAACTATTGACCAAACAATCATGTGGACGCCCCAACCCCTCACAAAGATTGACGTTCAGCTCATGTTGATGGGGAGTAAGCTTCTGCCAGATACCTCTGTCCCCTCTAGACTCTTCTTTCCTCTCCATATTCCGATGTCCTCTCGAGGCTCTTCTCTCCTCTCCAGACTCCCCTGTTTCCTCCTGACTCCTTTTTCCTTTCCAGAGTCCTCTGTTTCCTCCAGATTCTTCTTACCTCTCCAGACTCCTCATTCCTCCAGACTTTTATTTTTTCTATACTCCTCTGTCCCCCTCCAGACTCCTCTTAACTCTCCAAACTCCTATGGCCTCTCCAAACTTATCTGTCACCGCCAGTTCTGTGAGAAGGTATGGCAGACGTTCTTCTCTACCTCTTGTACGATGTTCTTTGTTTTGGTTTTACTTTCTCATCTCCTTTCCTTCTGCCAGGTGTCACTTATTTCGACTACTCGTCTTCCTTTATAATCCCTCCCATACTGCCTCACTTTGCGGTTTATACTACTTCCTGAATGAAGTGTTCACTGCTGGAGGCTGCTTCTGCTGTTTGTTCAGATAAGTCTTTTACTTTATTGTGTTTCCTTGCTGGCTTGATTCTAGGTGACCCTGACTCCGTCCGTATTAAGTGCAGGGAGCCGATGGTCGTGTCTCCTCACTATTACAGGGTTTTCAGGTGTCACACAGTATTAGGTACGCGGGCATGCAATCGTCTACCATACAGACCCTTGCATGTGCATAGCAGTCAGGGAGAGCTCTTAGGGAGCTATAAGCTCCTTAGTTTGGGATCAAGCCAGTCGCTCGTTTATTTATATGTTCCAGCTATCTGCTAACTTCATCCGTGACATTATTTTTCGTCTCCAGACTCCTCTCCAGACTCTTCTTTCCTCTTCAGACTCTGTGGTTTCCTCCAGACTTTTCCTTCCTTTTCAGACCCCTACATCTTCTCTAGACTCTTCTTTACTATTCAAAATCCTCTATTTTCTCCAGATTCTTCTTTCTTCTTCAGACTCATCTCTCTCCTCTATATTCAATTTTCCTCTCCAGACTTCTTTGTCCACTCAAGACTCCTATGTCTTCTCCAACTCATATGTTGTTTCCAGACTCTTATGTCTTCATCGATCTCTTCTTTCCTCTCCAGATTCCTTTGTACCCTCCAAAGTCCTATGTGTTCTCCAAACTACTATGTTCTCTCCAGGCTCCTATGTCTTCTCCAGACTCTTCTTCCCTCTCCCGACTCCTCTTTCTCATCTAGACCCCTTCAGGGGCTTAGCCAGTTTACTTTTAACAGAATTAGGAAGTGAACCTAGTAAACCCATCAAGGAGCAGGACTGTAAACCTGAGTTCTCATTTTGTGAGTACAATAAGATCCTTGCGTGGAGGATTTATCCTGTTGCAGCAATGTTTCACTGCTGGAGGCATATGTTTCTTGCTTTCTCTACAGGCTTGCAGGAAATGTGAGCAAAAGCTGTTTAGCCATTACCAGTGGCAACAGCATGATCCGATTGATGGCAGTGAGGAAAGAATACAATCTCACTACGAAGTAGCAGGTTTTGGATAAACTGTGATTCTTTATGAGCATTTCTGATTGCTCTTTTGGAGGAGAGCAGCACAAGTTTGACTTTTAATCTATTGCACCAAGGCCAATATACCACATATACCTCAGCACACCCTACAGCTACACCACTGGCCTAGAGTCTCTCTGACAATACTATTATTTTACTGTGCACTTTCCCAGGGCCTACTCTAGCTTTTCTGTTGCCTGAGGCAGCAGAGGCATACAGGGTCATACAGATCCACATATGTACCTTTTACATCCAGTGATGTCTCCTCTCTGATGTAGATGTTCTCTTTCCTCATCTTCTCCATTCAGACCAGACCACCATGATGATTTATTTCAGCCATCTCTTCTCTCTTCAGAGTTTGACGTTTACAACGTTTTCATCCTCTCACCTTATGAACACCTTCTGAACACCCCATCCTGCCACCTCCAATACTGTGCCCGCTGTGCCCCCAATACTATACTGCAGAAACAGTTCCCCTGAAAATACTGGTATTTACCTTTTAGATCAGACCCCCATATCAAACCTCAGATGAGACCCCTCCCTTCTCAGACCAGACCTTCTTTAGACCTCTATTTCAGACCCCATATCATCCCTCAGATCCCATTAGACCTCTCAGACCTCCATATCAGACCTCAGTGCAGACCTCCAGACCCCCCTATCAGACCCAATTAGACTTCCAGACCCCCATATCAGACTTCAGACCAGACCCCCATACCCCTATATCAGACCCCCCATTAGACTTCCAGACCCCCATATCAGACCTCAGACCAAACCCCCATTAGACCTCCAGAGCCCCATATTATACCCCCATTAGATCTCCAGACCCCCATTAGACCTAAGACCAGACCTCCAGACCCCCGTATCAGACCACATTAGACCTCCAGGCCCCCATTAGACTTTAAGACGCCCAATCAGACCCCCATTTTGGACCTCAGACCCTCCATTAGACCTCAGATCAGACTGTAAAATAAATAAATTAACTTACCTCTCATGAGGGGCATAGCTAGAACTGACTGGGCCCCACAGCTAAATTTTGTATGGGCCTTCCTCCATAACCATCCTGGCATCATATGTGTGCATATGTAAGGAAGGGTTCACATCACATTTTTGCCTTCCGTTTGATGTATACGTTGGAAAAAAGGGACGTTGGAACAAAAGTCTGTTTAAAAAAAAAAACTTTAGTATTTAATTTTTTTACAATGGGATTCTATGGTGACGGATGCCACTGTATGGTGTCAGTCTGAGGCATTTGTTAACATATACATTTTATGTATACATTAGACGAATGGCAAAACGTGATGTGAAACCGGCCTTAGTGTGCCATGATAGTGCCAAGTGCCAAGCACTAGAGGCAGAGAAGGGAGGCTGCAATGTACTGCATGCTATAGTACAGAAGGCTGGCAGAGCGCACAGCCTGGTCCTGGTGATCAGTGGTGTGGACTGTATTCTACAAGGCTCACTCCCCAGTATCATGTACTGGAATCTACCGTAAATACTGTAAAGATATTAGCCCTACCCCCGAATAATAATAGATTTAGTGACTATATAATCACCAACATATAGAGACAAAATAATACCACCATATTGGATAATAGCTCATACCATGGCTGGATAACAAAACACTGTAATGTTATAGCTCCGTATCATGACTGGATAACAGCACCATACAGCGACTTAATAACAGCCATAAAGTGACTTGATAACCGCCATACAATGACTGAATAACACTGCCGTACAGTAAATGGATAACACCACCACACAATGACTGAATAACACCGCCATATAATGACTGGATAACACCGCCATACAGTGACTGGATAACACCGCCATACAGTGACTGGATAACACCGCCATACAATGACTGGATAACACTGCCGTACAGTGTCTGGATAACACCACCATACAGCCACTGAATAACTGCCATAAAGTGACTTGATAACCGCCATACAATGACTGAATAACACTGCTGTACAGTAACTGGATAACAGTGCCATATAGTGACTGGATAACACCACCACACAATGACTAGATAACACCGCCATATAATGACTGAATAACACTGCCATACAGTGACTGGATAACACTGCCATACAGTGACTGGATAACACCACCACACAATGACTGGATAACACCAACATATAATGACTGGATAACACCGCCATACAGTGACTAGATAACACTGCCATACAGTGACTGGATAACACGGCTGTACAGTAACTGGATAACAGTGCCATATAGTGACTGGATAACACCACCACACAATGACTAGATAACACCGCCATATAATGACTGAATAACACCGCCATACAGTGACTGGATAACACTGCCATACAGTGACTGGATAACACTGCCATACAGTGACTGGATAACACCACGACACAATGACTGGATAACACCGCCATATAATGACTGGATAACACCGCCATACAGTGACTGGATAACACTGCCATACAGTGACTGGATAACACTGCCATACAGTGACTGGATAACACCGCCATACAGTGACTGGATAACACCGCCATACAGTGACTGGATAACACCGCCATACAGTGACTGGATAACACTGCCATACAGTGACTGGATAACACCGCCATACAGTGACTGGATAACACCGCCATACAGTGACTGGATAACACTGCCATACAGTGACTGGATAACACCGCCATACAGTGACTGGATAACACCACCATACAGTGACTGGATAACACCGCCGTACAGTGTCTGGATAGCACCGTATTATAATGGGGCGTAGAGCAGGGTATAGGGCACAGTACAGGGCAGGGGGCACAGTACAGGGCAGGGGCACAGTACAGGACAGGCAGCACAGTACAGAATAAGGGGCACAGCATAGGGGGCACAGTACAGGGCAGGCGTAACAGTACATCATAAGGGTCGCAGTACAGGGCAGGGGGCACGATATAGCATAGGCGGTACAGTATATGGCAGGGGTCACAATATAGCATAGGGGACACAGTACAAGGTAGGGGGCACAGAACAGCATAGCGGGCACAGTACAGGGCAGGGGGCACACACAGTGCAGCATAAGAGGCACAGTACAGGGCAGGGGGCACAGTACAGCATAGGGAGTACATTACAAGGCAGTGGGAACACACATAGGGAGCACACTGCAGCATAGGGGGCAGAATACAGGGCAGGGGGCACAGACTCACCATTGTTGGTCAGGCTGGCAGTGAGTCTGAAGGTCGGCAGCACTGGCTGGTAGGCTGCAGCGATGCTCAGAGGGCTGAGCAGGAGGTCAGCAGGCACTACAAATGAGGCGGGTGGGTAGGTAAGAAAGACAGCCTACCAGGCGGGCAGGCGCACGGGCGGTCACATTCAGGGTCCACATGGAGCTTCTAGGAGTCTGGGAGTGGGCCCTGTTTGTGACTGAAGTATTATTTGAAACGATTGGTGGAGCAGCAGCTTTCGCTCACTGCCGCTCCACCAATCGGATAACGCAGTGCCGCAGCGCCTCTCCTCTTGTTTCATTGCGCAGCGTCACAACGCCCCTTCCGCAGGCAGGGAGAGATGGGAAATGTAAAATAAAACAAATGGAAAAAAAATAAAATTATTACAAATATGGCCCTGCTAGCCACACCCCTGCTACTGCTCCCGGGCCCCTACTGAGCTTGGGCCCCGAAGCAGTCGCTTCGCCTTCTACGCCACTGCCTCTCAGGCTCCACCTTGCATTGCGTCTTATAAAAGGAAAAGTACAGCGCCACTGACAAGGGGGGCATCGGCCACAGGCTGTGCCAATGCTGCCCCTGCAAAGCCAGCACAAGATGCCATCTGAGGCGAGATTCTCAGCTTGGCTCATGGTAAAAAACGGGCGCTTTCAAATATGACACTAGGGAGATAAAGCCTGAGGCACCATGAATAGTGGGGAATTACACGGTACCTACCCTTCTACCCAGGAGTAGTGACCGTGATATAAAGAAGCAGGTCTGACTAGAGGCCCGACTGTGTTGGTGCCATATTTACCTGGGACTACCTTGCACCCACACTGAACACAGCTTATAGTGACGTCATCATTCTGCCAATCATGTAGGGTAGAAGACCCTTAGGCCTGTTTCCTCTATAGCATAGGAGAGGCCTATAGGTCTGTATTGCTCATGGACAGGCCCAACCTCTGATATATGTGGGTCTCCTTATGCTCTAACCTCCTCCACAAACTCAGTAATGACACTGGGCGCTGACACTGGCCTTAGGGGGATGATCCGCACCTGATGAAGCCATCCTAGCGAAACCGGAGTCGGGCGGTTCTGTGAACAAGGACGATTTTATGTTTGCACAAATGCCTGTTGATTTTATACCTTTGTGAGTATAATAAAACCTATTGTTATATGGTGAATTGCTGGATCTTCACTATGTGCTCCAACCTCTAATATCCAGAGAAGGGTCGTTCTGTGGTGAGAACTATCTTCTGGTGGTACTCAGGTGTTCGGCTGCATTGAAAAAACTGGGGTCCAGGCTCGGATTGGCCCACCGGGGAGGCAGGGGATTTCTCGGTAGGCCCACAGTCTCCTGTGCCCGTAAATATCTGCTGCAGCTCTCTCCCTATCACAGCTAAGGGGGTGTGTCCTATCTGCTGCAGGTCTCTCCCTATCACAGCTAAGGGTGTGTGTCCTATCTGCTGCAGCTCTCTCCCTATCACAGCTAAGGGGGTGTGTCCTATCTGCTGCAGGTCTCTCCCTATCACAGCTAAGGGTGTGTGTCCTATCTGCTGCAGCTCTCTCCCTATCACAGCTAAGGGGGTGTGTCCTATCTGCTGCAGCTCTCTCCCTATCACAGCTCAGGGTGTGTGTCCTATCTGCTGCAGCTTTCTCCCTATCACAGTTCAGTGGGTATATCCTTTCTGCTGCAGCTCTCCCTATATCACTGCTCAGGAACATGTCTTTTATGCTTCAGCTTTCTCCCTGTCACAGTTCAGGTGGTGTGTACTTTCTGCTACAGCTCTCTTCCTATGACAGCTTAGGAGTGGTGTCCTTTCTGTTGAAACTCTCTACCTATCACTGCCCAAGGAGTGTGTCCTTTATGCTGCAGCTCTCTCTTTATCACAGCTGAGGGAGTGTGTCTTTCTAATGCAGCTCTCTCCCTATCATAGCTCAGGAAGCCTGTACTTTCGGCTGCAGCTCTCCCCTTATCACACCTCATTGGTTGTGTCCTTTCTGCTGCAGCTCTCTCCCTATCACAGCTCATAGGGCATGTCCTTTCTAGTGCAGTTCTCTCCCTCTTAAGCTTCTAACAGTATATACAGCTGGTGGCAGTTAAAGGATGGAACTGAGTGTGTGCGTCCACTTCAATAGGTGGACATGCACATTACTATACAGATTAAACACCAGGGGGTGCTGTTATAATAAAAAATAATAAAAGTAAATCACAATAATAAGTTGTTTCTCCTGCTGAATAATACCAGAGTAACATTCACTGGTGTCACACTCCCTTTAAACTATGTTACTTCCCATCAATTGGCAGACAGCGCCGTCCCGCATAATAGACTGACCAAAAATATATATTTAATGAATCTGCATGAGGAGGGTTCGAGCTTTGAACATGATTAGGCGCACACTGCCTTCTCTCAAAGAATCTGTAATTAAAATTGTAATTAACTTTTGGCGGCTTTTACAGTGCTTGCACAAATTGAGTTTTGAAAGTTTAGGCACTTTCTAAAAGTTCGGGAGGAAAGAAAGGGCTTGTGATGCTGCGAGCGACGGCGCGCCGCGCAGGAGATCAAAGCGGCGGCTGCACTTTGTAATTGCAGATAGTGACAGTTTGTTCTGCTATTTTGCTATCTGGAGATACGGAGCATCATTCAGGGCAGGAAGGCAGAGGCTGAAGGGATCAGATACTGTTACTGGCAGCATTCATCATCACGCGCTATCTGCCGCTCCGGAGAAAAGCGACAGTGACACAAATCAGAGAGACCCGTAGTAATACGAGCTAATGACGAGGCACGTACTGAGAATTTTTTTGATTGAATGTGTCACCTACTTCTACTGTATGTATCCGATGGCAGCGCTGTGTGTAGTGCTGTCTAATGTAAATAAAACTATTTCTACGTCTGGGTAGGTTCAAAAGTGCCCAGCGGGGGCGTCACCAATGTTCCAGGAGCCTAAGCCCACCTCCTTCAAGAGCTCAAGACTGCCCCTTCACTTGTTTCCAGTACCTCCCCTTGCAACTTTCAGTCTTCTCCCTCCTCTGCGACATCACGTTCTTCTTTTGAACTCTGCCCGCGTCATCAGCGTTTGCCTCAGCTAAATCTCCCGCTAGTGCAGGCCAGGAAACCGCCTGCGACTGCGCAGTGACTTCCTTATACCCTTCACAGGGCTTGTCGCATGCACACTACCTATAGGGAGTCCATGCCCACTGCAGGCAAATCACTGCGCAGGCACAGGTAGTTCCCCCCTATGCGCTAGCACAAGATTTCGGTAACAAAACAAGTGAATTTCAAAAGAAATTGTTAATTTCTAACGATAATTTGTTTTCCCTTAGTCCTAACAGCAGCACAGATGGGGTTAACTGCCCCTGTGGACTGGTAGGACCGGCGGAATTTTAATGAGCCCAAGAACCAATAAACGATCTTCAGCTCCCTGAAAGGGAGGAGATCACCCCCCAGCCCACCGTGTTTTTAACAAGCATAATGTATCTAGGGTGGGATATTTGTGTGCTGCTGTTAGGACTAAGGGAAAACAAATTATCGTTAGAAATTAACAATTCCCTTACGTCCTACCAGCAGCACAGATGGGGAGATAGCAAGAAGAATCCCCTAGGGAGGGTCCTCATGCCTGGCAGAACTAAGAACAGTCTGCCCAAAAGCCGAAAACTCTGCCATCCTAGCATCTATCCTATAATGGGAGATGAAGGTTGACTCAGAGCTCCAGGAGGCCGCCTTGCAGATCAACTCTAAGGGGAGAAGACTTCTTTCCGCAACCGAGGTGGAGACCGCCCTAGTAGAATGGGCTCTCACAAACTCGGGAGGATCTAAGGATTGGGAGACAAAGGCTTCCCTAATGGCCTCCTTGATCCAGCGACTAATGGTGGCTTTAGACGCTTTACGGCCTTTAGACTTACCGGCAAACAGGATAAGGAGATTCTCATCTATCCTGAACTCTCTGGATCTATCCACATAGATCTGGAGGCATCTTGAAATATCCAGCGGTTCTCTAGCTGGAGTATCAGAGGAGTAGGTTGTAAACAAAACTGGTAAAGAGATTACCTGGTTGATGTTTTGAAAGGTAGGCACCTTAGGTCTGAAGAATGGTAAAAACTTCAGGAGCACTCTATCCTGTAGGAAGATGATGTATGGATGAATTGCAGAGAAAGCCTGCAATTCAGAGATTCTTTTGGCTGAAGCTATAGCCAGAAGAAAGACCATCTTTAAAGTTAAAAATTTGAAATCTACCTCCTCCAAAGGCTCGAAGGGGGGAGATGCTAGCCCCCTGAGCACTACTGAAAGATCCCACTGGGGAATAGGTTTCAGTATAGTAGGCTTTAGTCTCTCAGCTCCCTTCAGGAAGCGTTTGATGAGTGGGTCCCGAGAATGTGGCCTGTTGAGACAGGCCGAGATGGCACAAATCTGTACCTTCAAGGTAGCTGGAGATAGGCCTCTGTCTAATCCATCTTGAAGGAATTGTAGTATCGCAGGAAGGGGCGGATCTGCGGACGCCACCTGTTTGGAATCACACCATGCCACGAAGATTCTCATGATCCTGGAGTAGGCCTTCTTTGTAGACTCTGCTCGGAAATGCGACAAAGTTCTCAGGACCGACTCGGAAAGCCCTTCTATGTTGGGAAGGGACTGATCAACCTCCAGGCTGTCAGGTTGAACCTGTGCAGATCTGGGCAGAGGTGAGTGTCCCACGACACCAGGGTCTGCTCCGGGGGGAGTCTCCAATATTGTCCCCGACTCATCTGAATGAGCTGGGTAAACCAGGATCTCCTGGGCCAGAACGGTATGATGGCTATTACCGAGGCCTGATCCTGACGGATTTTCATCAATACCCTCGGTATCATGGAAAACGGAGGGAAGATGTAAGCCAGCCTGAACCTCCACGGTATCGACAGAGCATCTATCGCCAGGGGGTTGTCTTCCCTGTACAGGGAACAGAACCTCAGCACCTTGGCGTTGAACCTGGTTGCCATGAGATCCACCTCTGGCATACCCCAACTGTGAACTAGCTGCCTGAAGATCTCCGGATGCAGAGACCACTCCATGGTCGGTAAACCTCGACTTAAGCGGTCCGCTATCATATTGAGGGAGCCTCGAATATGAACGGCAGATAAATGGGAAAGGTTCAACTCTGCCCACCGAAGGATCACCCCGATCTCTGATAGAAGGGGCAATGACCTTGTGCCTCCCTGTTTGTTTATATAGAGAACCGCAGTCATATTGTCTGACTGGACTTTCACTGCTTTGCCCCGAATCTGAGGGGCGAAGTGAAGGAGGGCTAACCGGATAGCTCGCATCTCGCGAAGATTGGAAGAAAGACACCGCTCCAGGGGGGACCAGGATCCCTGTACTGGGGATCCGTCCAGGTGAGCGCCCCAGCCTACAAGGGACGCGTCTGTAGTCAATATGACCCAAGCTGGTTGGGTCATAGACTTCCCTGCTGGCAGCCGAAACCACCATCTGAGGGAATTCCGGGTTTGACCGGACAGGGAGCACAGGGAATCTAGCCCCGCAGGGCTGCCGTTCCATAGGTGTAAAACCTCCGACTGAAGAGGACGGAGGTGCCATAGCGCCCAAGGGACTGCGTCCGCAGCCGCTGACATGAGCCCCAGCATCTTCATGAGAGTCCGGATAGAGACTCGACGAGGGACATAAAGGACTTTTGCCAAGTCCTGGATCCGTGCTCTCCTTTCTGGAGTCAACCGGAGGGACATCACCACAGAGTCGACCACGAATCCTAAATAATGGATTGAAGTCGATAGGCTCACATTCGACTTCTGCCAGTTGACAATCCAACCTAGGCGGAGGAGAAAGGAGATTGCGATCTGAAGATGGTGGGTAAGGATCGGAACTGAAGAGGCTATGAAAAGCCAATCGTCCAGATAAGGAATAAAAGTTAGTCCTTGCAGTCTCAAAGCTGCCACCACCGACACCACCACCTTGGTGAAGATAAGGGGGGCAGAAGAGATTCCGAAGGGAAGCGCGGTGAACTGAAAGTGCCTGCGAACCCCTAAAATCTGGACCGCGATCCTGAGGAGTTTCCGGGACGCAGAATGGATCGGGATGTGAAGGTACGCATCCTTGAGGTCCAGAGTAGCCATGACGTCCCCAGAGTTGAGGATATGGCTGACTGATCTTATGGTTTCCATGCGAAACCTTGTTTTTCTTATAAATCGATTGAGAAATCTCAAGTCGATGATCATCCGGAGATCTCCCGTCTTTTTGGGAACCAGGAACACTGCTGAATAAATCCCTAGGCCCCTCTCCCCTGCCGGCACCTCCTCTAGGGCTCCCTTGGAGACATAGTCCTGAATGTAAGACTCTAGGACCACTTGTTTGGCAGACCCGAAGTTTTGTGTGGCGATGAATCTCTCTGGGGGAGAGAGATGAGATCTACCCGATACCCAACGGAAACTATGTCCTGGACCCAAGGGTCTGCAATCAACCGGCTCCAAGAATCTTTGAAATGGGTAAGACGGCCCCCCATGGGAATCTGGGGGAGGGGTACGGGAAAACCTAGAGGAGACGCTGCAGGGGGGTTTACGGGAGCGTCTCGAATATTTACGAGACGGCCCCCCCCAATCTCTGCGCCTAGACTGCTGCCCTGGACGACCTTCGCGCTTCTTCTCCTGTCTGGGGCGTCCCCGAAAGGGCTGCTGGGGGAGGCTCTTCCCCTTTTTATCGGAGAGCCCCTCCATTATCTTGTCCAATTCGGACCCGAACAGCCTATCCGGTTCGAAGGGGAGCCCACAAAGGTTGAACTTGGACGCGTTGTCAGCGATCCATGGTTTCAGCCAAAGTGGCCTGCGGGCAGCTGAAACTAGGGCCATAGTTTTGGCGGCCAGCTTCAACTGCATCTGGGTGGAATCGACCAGAAAGTCCATAGCCAGATTGGCTGACTTGAAGGCTGCCAGGATGTCATCTCTTGATACGCTCTGATCCACGTCCGTCTGGATTTGGTTGAGCCTGGAGCGTAAATAGGCGGCTACCTCCGTGGCCGCAATTGAAGTTGATGCGGAGGCAGCAGCCGCCGCATAACTCCTTCTAAGGGTGCACTCTGCCCTCCGGTCTAGAGGGTCCTGCAGACTAGACCCATCGTCTGCAGGAACTAGAGTGCGCCGGGACAACTTGGCTATAGCCATGTCCACCTTGGGAACGGAACCCCATGATTCCACCAAGGGTTTAGCCATCGGGTACATGAGTTTGAATTTTCTGGTGAGTACTGGACCTTTCTCAGGCTTTCTCCACTCTGTGCGCATCACAGAGAGGAGGGTCTCATCCGCTCTAAAGACACGCTGTGTCCGTCCGGCGGGATCGGAAGACTCCCCCATGTCAACATCCTGGTCCCCCGACCTGATGGACTTGAGTAACTTCTGCGTCTTTTCTGGAGGGAAAAAGCAAGAAGTAAATTCTTCTTCCTCGGAAGAAGACCCCACAGAACAGGGGGTAGGTATTTCGACCGGTGCGACCACCTCCATGGGAGTCTGAGAGGGACCTGGTAGCCTCTCATTAAGCAGCCGTACCACTCCCTTAATGGAATCATCCACGTATGTTTTTGTCCACTGGAACATTTCCTGCATCGTGGGTTCCGTGGATGCCGTGCGACAATTCTCACATCTGGAGTAAGGACAGCCGTCATCTAAGGGTGTGTTACATTCGTAACACGCCAAATGCTTCCTCTTGGCCCCAGCCTTCCGCTGATCCGGATCCTTAGGGGAAGCCATAGTCTGTAATTGGAAAGAAAAAAACAGGTCATAACACCTACAATACCTGGAGGTGGAGAAACAAGACCTTAAGGGGGCCCACCAGCACTAGAAGAAATTAGAGCTGTGAAAAAGAGGAACAACAAACCCCAAGCCAAGCAATATGAAATATCTCAAGGCACAGGGAACTCTGGAGCTAACTTGTGAAAGCGACGCAACCAGAGCACTGACTGATAGGCTCTTGGGTGCTTTAAAGGAGGAAGCCCCGCCCCCTGGGCGGTTCCTTGATCGTAATTAGCCCAGAAAAATAACAGAGCCTATAATGGCTCAGCTTGTTCTAAATGTCTCCCTAGATTAATCCTGGATCCCAGGATGTCCTTTATAAGGAGACAGTTAATAGAAATGGTGAGTTTTACAACCTCACCGCATCGCTCCGGAAAACCTAGTGCGCGTCACTTCCGGAAGATGGCGGCGCCCACAGCGCCGCATACATGCGGTTGGAGAGACGGGACACCGCATACTGAGATGAAAGAAGAGGGGAGGAGACACCCCCTTCCCCGACGGTACCCCAGCGACAAAAATCGCCGCGATCAGGCCTAAAATAAAGGCACTGAGAGTAGGAAAAAAGCGATGCTTTAGCTTAAGGAAAAAAAGAGCCCCTAAGCACTCTTAAGCTCCCTGAGGGGGAGCGATACGCCAGTCCACCTGTCCAGAGGACAGAAAAAAACACGGTGGGCTGGGGGGTGATCTTCTCCCTTTCAGGGAGCTGAAGATCGTTTATTGGTTCTTGGGCTCATTAAAATTCCGCCCGTCCTACCAGTCCACAGGGGCAGTTAACCCCATCTGTGCTGCTGGTAGGACGTAAGGGAATATGTGATTTCGCAGAGGAGGGAGCGGAGTAGAAGTACAAGTTTAGGGGCAATTCTTGTCTTCCCTCTGAGAAGAGGCAGGCTTAGGCTCCTTGAACCAAGTGACTCCCGCTAGGAACTTTGGACTTCATTTGCATACCATAGTTCATTTTCTGGCGTTCTGAAAGATCAATAACTGGTTTTCTATATACAGTATATATATATATTTCTATGTATTTATCTATATATCTGTATGCAGTAATCTCCTGAGCTCCCTCTAGTGGTGGCTGTATATATCTGTATGCAGTAATCTCCTGAGCTCTCTCTAGTGGTGGCTGTATATATCTGTATGCAGTAATCTCCTGAGCTCTCTCTAGTGGTGGTTGTATATATCTGTATGCAGTAATCTCCTGAGCTCCCTCTAGTGGTGGTTGTATATATCTGTATGCAGTAATCTCCTGAGCTCCCAGTAGTGGTGGCTGTATATATCTGTATGCAGTAATCTCCTGAGCTCCCCTAATGATGGTTGTATATATCTGTATGTAGTAATCTCCTGAGCTCTCTCTAGTGGTGGTTGTATATATCTGTATGCAGGAATCTGGTTAGCTCCCTCTAGTGGTGGCTGTATATATCTGTATGCAGTAATCTCCTAAACTCCCTCTAGTGGTGGCTGTATATATCTGTATGTAGTAATCTCCTGAGCTCCCTCTAGTGGTGGCTGTATATATCTGTATGTAGTAATCTCCTGAGCTCCCTCTAGTGGTGGCTGTATATATCTGTATGTAGTAATCTCCCGAGCTCCCTCTAGTGGTGGCTGTCTATATCTGTATGCAGTAATTTTCTGAGCTCCCTCTAGTGGTGGCTGTAAATATCTGTATGTAGTAATCTCCTGAGCTCCCTCTAGTGGTGGCTGTATATATCTGTATGTAGTAATCTCCTGAGTTCCCTCTAGTGGTGGCTGTATATATCTGTATGTAATAAGAAGCTCCTGAGCTTCCTCTAGTGGTGGCTGTATATATCTGTATATAGTAATCTCCTGAGCTCCCTCTAGTGGTGGCTGCATATATCTGTATGCAGTAATCTCCTGAGCTCCCTCTAGTGGTGGCTGTAAATATCTGTATGTAGTAATCTCCTGAGCTCCCTCCAGTGGTGGCTGTATATATCTGTATGCAGTAATCTCCTGAGCTCCCTCTAGTGGTGGCTGTATATATCTGTATGCAGTAATCTCCTGAGCTCCCTCTAGTGGTGGCTGTATATATCTGTATGCAGTAATCTCCTGAGCTCCCTCTAGTGGTGGCTGTATATATCTGTATATAGTAATCTCCTGAGCTCCCTGTAGTGGTGGCTGTATATATCTGTATGCAGTAATCTCCTGAGCTCCCTCTAGTGGTGGCTGTATATATCTGTATATAGTAATCTCCTGAGCTCCCTGTAGTGGTGGCTGTATATATCTGTATGCACGAATCTCATAATTGTATATTTTGATTCTATATCTATGCAGAAGATTTATAGCTCTGATAACAAAAACAAAGCTTTGGCCTCCATAAGACATTATCCAGTATGGCATTTATAAGTAAATTAGTCAGGTGTGTAGCTGTTGGAATGGTGAGGTAACAGTCAAACAAATGCCAATCAGCTAAAATAGACACCTGGTAGATGAGGGGGGGGGGGTCCAGTTCATAACAGAGTTGTTTTAGGATTGTTAGGAACTTTTTCTGGCTCCCTCTTCATAGTTTTTCACACTGACCTTAGTCATTGATGTGATTTTGCCTTTCCTACCTATTTGACTCATCTTTGCTATTTTGCACAGTGGTCTATGGGCCCCAGGTATCTGTGGACTTGTTGCTATATTTCTGGTATTTGCGGATAACTGTTAGTGAGAGTAACTTACCATGTGCTGCTACATAGGATCCTTTTTTAACCGCTTTGATGCAATCACTTTATGATATTTATTTTTATTGGATTGGATTTAATAAAGAATATAAATTTAACTATTTACCCATTGCGTGTTTTTTTTGTGTTAATAGGGTTATATTACCACGCTCTCAGGTATTACTTTGTAGAGGAGTTATGGTGAGGTAACAGTCAAACAAAGGCCTATCTACCAAAAAGGACACCTGGTAGATTGGGGGGGGGGGTCCAGTTCATCACAGAGTTTACATTGGGGACCATGAGCTTCAACCTACACCTTTGGACTCTGAATGATTTAGGATTAAGGAACCCCTTTAAGTTGATCATAAACGTCAGAACCCTCTGACTATTTAAAGGGGTTCTGCAGTTTTTTAACCTGCCGATCTATACTCTGGATAGATCATCAGCATCTGACCGGCGTGGGTCTGACACAATTAGATGTTTGAGAAGGCAGCGGCGTTCCAGCAGTGCCGCGGCCTTCTCACTGTTTACCGTTGGCCCAGTGAAATCACGACTAGTATCAACTGGCCTGGGCGGGGCTAAGCTCTGTTCACTTGAATGGAGCTTAGCCCCACCCAGGTCAGTTGATACTATTCGTGACGTCACTGGGCCAACGGTAAACAGTGAGAAGGCTGCGGCACTGCTGGAACGCCGCTGCCTTCTCAAACAGCTGATCGGCGGAGGTCCCGGGTGTCGGACCCCCGCCGGTCAGATGCTGAAGATCGATGCAGAGGATAGATCATCAGTTTAAACAAACTGCAGAACCCCTTTAAAGTGTGAGTGCCCCAGCCCCAACAGATGATATCAGGAAAAAGAAGGATTGGAGATGTTGAACTTTATATCCTTTCGATCTCAGGGAAGACAAGGTGTCGGGCGGCAGCTTTTGAAGCTGTAAGTTCATCTTTATACCCCCTTTACCAGATCTGGCCTATGCCAGGCCGGCTCGGGGGAAGCAGGCATGTAATGCAGAAATTAATTGGCTTTGGAAATTATCAGTTGCTGCTATTTGTGTGTGTGAAATATGAGCCTTTTCTGCCCGTTCTGTTGGAGATATGAATCCTTCAGCATTCAGAAATTAGATGCTTGCGCCTCATTTAAATCCCCACATTAGGCTGATATTTCCATACAATAGAGGATTGTTCCTCCCTCCTCATCCCACATGAGGTTTAATAAAGTTTGTATCTTTAAGATTAATCACCTTCCTTAATGACTTTTAATAAAAAATCACGTATTAATAAATTACAGGTTTTATGATCATCTCTATTAATTAAATGACTCCATTTTATCAGCCACTTTCATGTGGGGCGGTTGCCAAAATATCTATTAAATGTATATCTATAATTCATTGTGAGGCCGTCCCAGCTGCAGTGCATTAATATGCGCTTCATAAATATTGGATTTTCTGTAAATTCCTTAGCTCGCGCTCGTGGGATTTTCATTTTAGAACCTCCCTGCCAGTAATTTTCTGCAATGTTCTACTAAATGCAAAGATTTGTGTGCTGCATATTCATGGTCCTCAGCAAAAACCTCCATAACTGTGCGAAATGTATGGCTGCTCAATTGCCATTTAATACGTCCCCTGATAATTAATCCCTTGAGCTTCAAAAATGAAATTGTTAATTGTACATTAGAGCTCGCTTCATCGTCATTTACAGGGGATTACACTTTTAATAATTCATAATAGAAATAATATATACAATTGATATATTTCCACATGCAGGGACCCCATAAAAATACTGGTGCATGGTAGGTGTCAGCCCTATTAATAATTTTACTTTATGGCCCAGGAAATTTAGGTAACACCTCTATCTGTGAGAGGCTGGACTCATGGAAAACTATGCATGAAGCTTAATTTCAAGGCCATGATGCACTGTAATAAGTTACAGAACGCAAATTCCACTTTGGTCAGGTTAGCAGACCCCTTAGGTAATAGTCAGCCCCTAAAAGGAAGGGACAACTGCTCTCAATAGCTTTACATCTCCTTGATGCAGTTACAGAAATTTGCTGTGACATAATCCCTTCTTACAGGAACCGCCATGGGGTCCTGCACAACCCAATAAAGCACAGCTATGGCGCAGGATATAATATGAGTACCAGTCTGTTAAAAAAGACCTGTGAAAATGAGAACTTGAGTAAAATATCCTAATAGTATTAGATTTTGTGGTGCAAATAGCCCCCGGAGTCATAACAGAGGGATCTTAAGAAAGCATTGCCTGGCTCTGTGTAGTTATTTTATATCAATATGAATAAACTAAAGAACCCTTAAAACGTATAGATTTTATTAATACACTTAAAATGACCTTGACCGGTCAACCAATACACATATACCCAAATGGGATGAGAAAGGGTCCAGGATTGAGTTAACAAGAGGATATCAATCGTTAAAGGGACAGTACTATCCCTATTATGTTCCTGATTGATCCTCAGCGCATAGGTATCACCTAAGGCTACTTTCACACTAGCGGCAGGACGGATCCGACAGGCTGTTCACCCTGTCGGATCCGTCCTACCGCTATTTCACCGTGCCGCTGGACCGCCGCTCCGTCCCCATTGACTATAATCGGAAAGGAGACGGAGCTCCGGCGCAGCACGGCAGTCCATGGCGAAAGGCCGCCGGACTAAAACTACGACATGTCCGACTTTTTAGTCCGATGGCCTCTGGCTGTGCACTGCAACCTGTCGGATCTGTCCTGCCGCTAGTGTGAAAGTAGCCTAATGATGGTGACCCCCCCTTTCTCGTACCTATCCTGGATACCAAGGTCATTTTAAGTGTATTAATAAAATCTATAGTTTTAAGGGTTCTTTAGTTTATTTATATTGATTTTTTCAAAAATAGGACTCATTTATCGACGTCATCTGTATGCTGCTTTGTCGTTTACATTTTATATCATGATTACTGGTTCTATTAGTTACCTTGCATACTGTATTACATGATCACTGATTTTGTATATCACACAATCGCTGGTTCTGTATAATTACATTGTATGTCACATAATCACTGATTCTGTGTAGTTACATTGTATATCACATGATCACTGGTTCTGTGTAGTTACATTGTATATCACATGATCACTGGTTCTATAGTTACATTATACATCACGCAATCGCTGGTTCTATATAGTTACATTGTATATCACATTATCACTGGTTCTATGTAGTTACATTGTATATTACATGATCAGTGGTTCTGTATAGTTACATTGTATATCACTGTCACTCTTGTGACAGGTCTTAGATGGTCTGAAAGATTATCTTCTCATTAGTGATCTGACAGCCTCTTTTGGTTTCACTTTGTCTGTGTGTTGCTGGTATGTCCACACCTCCTGTTCAGGGGTGGATCATGTGACCTTTACTCCTCCCTATTTAGTCTGACTTTACCCATCACTCCTTGCTCTGGATAGCTTCATTTGGTTTTGGAAGAGCTGGAGTGTGGTTCGTGTTGAAGTCCTGTTCATCCATCATCCTCAGAAGTTAAGTGTCCCGCTTGTTTTGTCGTCACTTCACTAAGTTGTCTCTGCCCTATCATTACCTTTAGGGCATCCGAGGGTCACCAGGGTTTTCTAGGTTATTGTGTAGGGGCATCTCTACCATTGAGAGGTGCCCATATGGATAGGAGTTAGGTTCCAGGAGCAGGGTTTTATAGGTGGTGACCCTTTTCCTTCCCTAGCGGTGAGGCCTAGTGTCTTTACCCTTCCTTCTTGTTGTATTTTGGTGTTCTCCCCTATTACATCCGTGACACACTGGCTCTGTGTAGTTACATTGTATATCACACAATCACTGGTTAGGTGTGGTAATATTGTATATAACAGGATTATCATTAGACAATTAGTACCCCTGGTGTGCCTGTCACATGATCTTTTTTACAGCTAAATGTTTTATAGATCTATAGTGGCAGTAAATATGGAAAACAAGAGGCATCTACAGTAGTATGATCATTGGTCTTGCTGTTAGGGAATGCTGTTGTTGTCTCTACAAGACCACCCTCCATGTAGACAGGTGTCAGGCTCGTTTTCCTTGTTGCTTATGTGCAGCTGAGTAGACTGCATTTCTTAAAATGACCCTCCAGTCTTCTCAGTATTAAGTGTGTGTTCAGTGTCCCCCAAAAGGCGGAATGACCGGGGTAGCCAGCGACATTTTTTTATTTGCAGCCCCTTGAAATAGAGCGATGTGACAATGCAGCCCAATGCACAAGACTTGAAAATTGCTGTTCACAGATGCTCTCCATCCAATCTGACTGAGCGCAAGCTCTTCTGCAAAGAAAAATGGGCTTACATTTCAGCCTCTAGATGTGCAAAGCTGGTAGAGACATCTCCCAAAAGACTTGCAGATGTAATTGCAGCGAAAGGTGGTCCTACAAAGTATTAAAAACCATGTATCATTTTCTTTTCACTTCCCACATACTTGCTACTTTGTGTTAGTTAATCATATAAAATAAAATAAAATACATTCTAGTTTCTGTGAAAAAAAATTGGAAAAGTTCAAGGGGTATGAATACTTTTTCAAGGCACTGTACGCTCATGTAGGTGCTTACCTCACGTACATCCTCTATTTTCACCATCCTGCCTGTGGCACTTCCTGTTACTGCTTCCAACCAAACCCATGATGCACTTCTCCTTTTTTTACCACAGCTCTGGCACCGCCCCTAAAAACACCCATCTAGGTTATAGCTCCTCCCATCCCCTGTCACTGCCCCTGTTGCTTCTTTGACTTGTCCATGGGCATAATATCACAGGAAGTAAGAAAGACCTGAATGAACATGGCCCTGTGACCACAGCCCAGAACGGAAGATAAAGGAGCAATAAAGGTAAAATAAATACATTACAAAGTTACAGCGACCTTCATAAAAGATAATTTAACAGGATGTTGATGCAAACTGGAAAAACTCTTTTAATGATCGGCCTATTCTGAGCCTTAAAGGGGTAGTCTCACTTCAGTAAAATGACCAACCCCTGGAAACGAGAAGTGTATATTGTGATGTGAAAAATGAATCCTGACAGCAATATTGAGAATCACAATACATTAGTAAGTGCCTTGTATTAACTTTCTCTACATGATAAATGCAAATTACTGAAGTGAGACAACCCCATTAAGGACCACACTTTTTTGTGTACCCCAAGAGCCATACATTTTTATTTTTCTGTTTGTGTAGCTTGTTTTCTGTGGTATTTTTCAATGGTTCATATAACGCCTTCTGATGTGGGAGAATTAAAAACAACAATTCCACCAGTGTGTTTTTTTTTTATTATTCTGTGGCATTCACTGTGTGACATTAATAACATCCTACTATTTTTGTTTCTATAGTATATTTTTTACTTATGATTTACTTTACTATTTTCACACAATAAAAAAAACATTAAAAAAAACTTACAGATTTTTTTATTGATGGAGCTTTATGAGGGCTTCATAAAAAACAACCAGTAGTTTATATACCATTTAGGGCGACTGCTTTTTATTGCAGGGTGAACAAAAAACAGTGAATCATTTTTATATTTTACGGCATTCCACTTGTGGTTTAAATAATGGGGTAATTTAATAGTTCAGGTTGCTATGGATACAAAAAAAATACCAATTATATGTACTTTTTTTCTTAGCATAATGCATTTTAATGGGTATAATTGTTTTTTGTTTAGTTTTTTACTATTTTATTTTACTTTTTTAAAGACCATTTTTAGGGCTCAGTCACTAGTGTATAATACAATACAACAGATTTGTTTTGCAATCTATTATACTTACTAAGATACTTATTACTAATAGGCATCATATTAGGACTTCTCTCTGGCAGGGCCTCATAGGAAAACTAAGATAGCAGCCATGGGGGCAAAATTTTGGCCCCTAGCTATCTTCAGAACTCATCGTCACCCCATGATGGTGTAGTCGGCTGATGGTAAGGTTAGTTATCCTATTCAAAACCTTTGCATTCCATGTACAACTATGATCTTCATATTCTACACATTGCTGCCTGAAACATCCTATGTCTAAGTTGCCTACACTTCTTCATTCCTCCCAAGCATGAAAGGGGGAGAAAGAGGAATTGTCAACATGGGGAAAGCAGCAGGAATTGTCTCCTTCGAGAGCGTTAGCAGTTTGCCCCTGCTCTGTATTGGTTACTGTGATACTTTTTCTCTTTGAAGTCTGTCTGCTTCTCCTTCCCTTTCTTTTAGGTAGACCACTGCAAGCAACAGCATTGCCGAATGCTTGCACCACCATTGGTTGTAAGGAAACAAGGCAGAGTTTGGTAGCAGGAAGTGGGGAATGAGGCTGTAGTCAAGTGTGGAGGAAGAAGGACCTGAACAAGATGAGCCAGAGAGAGAGAGAGACTTCTAGATTTTGACCATTGAAGGATATCTATCCTAGCTACCCTCCCTCCATGGTGATCAGATGGAAGAGGAAGCAGGTAGGAGGAAGCAGGAAGAGGAAGCAGGTAAATTCCCGAAACTTTCCTCTTTCACTTGAGCGTTGTGAACCAAGTTGTGTGGAAGAGTTGTTTCTTGTAAACTGGCAAATGTTCTACATCTGCGGATTATTATTAAGTCATTAATGTTAAATTGTAAATTAGAGAATGTGCTCTCACTTGGACCTGAATTGTAATAGTCCATTGTGTCTGGGACCATTTTCTCATTGTGGCATAAAAACCACTGTATGTCCACCACTGAGGGGGCTATTCACTGCTAGGACTCTTGACAAATGTCTGATATGGAACAAATTCCAGACACGTTAATCAAACTGTAGTATGCCACTGTGGATTTCTGTGTGGAAGATGTCCCTTCCATGGTCTAAAGAGGCACATAGTCTACCACAAACGATTGTCTAGGTGCAGATGGACCAGGCAGGAACTCCCATGGGGTCAAGACAACCAACTCTCAGCTAGGATCATTCCTACTTTCAAGTTGCTGTCCGTCAGTAAAATCATCTTGAATGAAGGTAGCTGATTTGTTTCCTTGTTGTATTTTTGGCCCCACTCCAGCATAGTGCCAGAATCATGTTTGACCAACCAATGCAGCAAAAAAGTTCAAATGGATCCAGCAAGTAAAATCAATGATTCTTTATTTCTTCATTTAAAAAAAATGTATAAGCATAAAATCAACATGTTTCAACCATAAGACAGGTCTTCTTCATGGATTCATAGTACAACTTGACTGTGTCACGACCATGTTATGGCCGTGACTCCTTGGGAGCCGCATACAGTTGCCCACGGTTTGGGTTGTAGTGTCAACCGCAGCTGGAGGCATAATGTTGTAGGCCTCAAGTGCGGTTGCCGCGGACAACAGCTATGTGTGCGGTTCCCTTGGAGTTGTGTGCGTGTTTGTAAGCACTTTTGGTATGTCTGTGTGCACTCTGGTTTATGTGTGGTGTGCACTCACATCTTCCCCTCACTGTGGTTGCCCGTGGCAACGTTTGGTCGTTATGTGTACATGTGGTGGCAGTGTCCCGGCCTTCGGGCTGACTCCCAGGACACGGTTGCCACCCATGTCGTTGCCTGCGGCAACAGCCACAGTGTGTTCATTGTTTGGACACTTCCCCTTTAACCACTTCAGCCCCGCTAGGTGAAACCCCCTTCATGACCAGAGCACTTTTTACACTTCGGCACTACACTCCTTTCACCGTTTATCGCTCGGTCATGCAACTTACCATACAAATGAATTTTACCTCCTTTTCTTCTCACTAATAGAGCTTTCATTTGGTGGTATTTCATTGCTGCTGGCATTTTTACTTTTTTTGTTATTAATCAAAATGTAACGATTTTTTTGCAAAAAAATGACATTTTTCACTTTCAGCTGTAAAATTTTGCAAAAAAAACGACATCCATATATAAATTTTTCGCCAAATTTATTGTTCTACATGTCTTTGATAAAAAAAAAATGTTTGGGCAAAAAAAAATGGTTTGGGTAAAAGTTATAGCATTTACAAACTATGGTACAAAAATGTGAATTTCCGCTTTTTGAAACAGCTCTGACTTTCTGAGCACCTGTCATGATTCCTGAGGTTCTACAATGCCCAGACAGTAGAAAACCCCCACAAATGACCCCATTTCGGAAAGTAGACACCCTAAGGTATTCGCTGATGGGCATAGTGAGTTCATAGAACTTTTTATTTTTTGTCACAAGTTAGCGGAAAATGATGATGATTTTATTTTTTTTATTTTTTCTTACAAAGTCTCATATTCCACTAACTTGCGACAAAAAATAAAATATTCTAGGAACTCGCCATCCCCTCACGGAATACCTTGGGGTGTCTTCTTTCCAAAATGGGGTCACTTGTGGCGTAGTTATACTGCCCTGGCAATTTAGGGGCCCAAATGTGTGAGAAGAACTTTGCAATCAAAATGTGTAAAAAATGACCGGTGAAATCCAAAAAGTGCACTTTGGAATATGTGCCCCTTTGCCCACCTTGGCAGCAAAAAAGTGTGACACATCTGGTATCGCCGTACTCAGGAGAAGTTGGGGAATGTGTTTTGGGGTGTCATTTTACATATACCCATGCTGGGTGAGAAAAATATCTTGGTCAAATGCCAACTTTGTATAAAAAAATGGGAAAAGTTGTCTTTTGCCAAGATATTTCTCTCATCCAGCATGGGTATATGTAAAATGACACCCCAAAACACATTCCCCAACTTCTCCTGAGTACGGCGATACCAGATGTGTCACACTTTTTTGCTGCCAAGGTGGGCAAAGGGGCACATATTCCAAAGTGCACCTTTCAGATTTTGCAGGCCATTTTTTACACATTTTGATTGCAAGGTACTTCTCACACATTTGGGCCCCTAAATTGCCAGGGCAGTATAACTACGCCACAAGTGACCCCATTTTGGAAAGAAGACACCCCAAGGTATTCCGTGAGGGGCATGGCGAGTTCCTAGAATTTTTTATTTTTTGTCACAAGTTAGCGGAAAATGATGATTTTTTTTTTTTTCTCTTTTTTCCTTACAAAGTCTCATATTCCACTAACTTGCGACAAAAAATAAAAAATTCTAGGAACTCGCCATGCCCCTCACGGAATACCTTGGGGTGTCTTCTTTCCAAAATGGGGTCACTTGTGGCGTAGTTATACTGCCCTGGCAATTTAGGGGCCCATATGTGTGAGAAGTACTTTGCAATCAAAATCTGTAAAAAATGACCGGTGAAATCCGAAAGGTGCACTTTGGAATATGTGCCCCTTTGCCCACCTTGGCATCAAAAAAGTGTCACACATCTGGTATCGCCGTACTCAGGAGAAGTTGGGGAATGTGTTTTGGGGTGTCATTTTACATATACCCATGCTGGATGAGAGAAATATCTTGGCAAAAGACAACTTTTCCCATTTTTTTATACAAAGTTGGCATTTGACCAAGATATTTTTCTCACCCAGCATGGGTATATGTAAAATGACACCCCAAAACACATTTCCCAACTTCTCCTGAGTACGGCGATACCAGATGTGTCACACTTTTTTGCAGCCTAGATGCGCAAAGGGGCCCAAATTCCTTTTAGGAGGGCATTTTTAGACATTTGGATCCCAGACTTCTTCTCACCCTTTAGGGCCCCTAAAAAGCCAGGGCAGTATAAATACCCCACATGTGACCCCACTTTGGAAAGAAGACACCCCAAGGTATCCAATGAGGGGCCTCGCAAGTTCATAGAATTTTTTTTTTTTTGCATAAGTTAGCGGAAATTGATTTTTTTTTTTTTCTCACGAAGTCTCACTTTCCGCTAACTTAGGACAAAAATGTAAATCTTTCATGGACTCAATATGCCCCTCAGCAAATACCTTGGGGTGTCTTCTTTCCAAAATGGGGTCAGTTGTGGGGTGTTTGTACTGCCCTGGCATTTGAGGGTCTCCGCAATCATTACATGTATGGCCAGCATTAGGAGTTTCTGCTATTCTCCTTATATTGAGCATACAGGTAATGAGATTTTTTTTTCCGTTCAGCCTCTGGGCTGAAAGAAAAAAATGAACGGCACAGATTTCTTCATTCGCATCGATCAATGTGGATGAAAAAATCTCTGCCAAAAAAAAAAAAATGGAGGGGAAAGGCGTCTGCCAGGACATAGGAGCTCCGCCCTACATCCATACCCACTTAGCTCGTATGCCCTGGCAAACCAGATTTATCCATTCACATCAATCGATGTGGATGAATAAATCATTGCCGGGATTTTTTTATTTTTTTTTAATATATATATATACAAAGTGCTTGCCAAAGCATAGGAACGCCGCCTCCTCCTCAGCTCGTATGCCTCGGCAAACGTATCTGTCACTGCAGAGGAGAAAATCCCGTCTTGCAGCGCCGCATACACCGACTTGCGTGTAATCTGACAGCAGCGCAATGCTTCTGTCAGAATGCACATCGGTGCTGCAGCTAATCGATCGGTTGGTCCACCTGGAAGGTAAAAAGACAAAAAAAAAAAAGAAAAGAAAAAACCAGGCCGCAACGCAATAATTTTATTAACTTTGCAACAGAACATGTAACTTTAACTTTTTTAACTGAACATTAACGTGTTTGCTTACTGGTGTGTTTTTTTTTTTTTTTTTTGTTTTTTTACCTTTATAGAACAAACCTCTCCTTCCCCATGGGTCAATGTGCAAAGCGCAAATCGCCCAAAGATGTGGCGAAGTGCGTTATGCACTTTGTCCCATGTGAAAGGAGACGTTTGCAGCAGCAGTGAGTGAATGGGCCCTAATAGCCCTGTGTGCCTGTCCTGGTGAGATGATCCCTATGCTAATAGTGTACCTGTGAGTGGTACTTCCGGAAACACTCTCCAAAGCATAGGGCAGGGTGGTCCGGACAGTCAGGACAGAAATAGCGGGTGTCACGCCTTATTCCACTCCTGCTACAGACACGACATCTTTTTCGGGGTGACTGTTGGGTTGAGGTACCAGGAACGACACTGGGGAAGTGTCGCTCGTGTAGACGGCTAACTACACTGGTGGATGGGGCCACGGAACCTCCTGGGTACAGGAGGTTCTCGATGATCTCTTCCTGAAATTTGAGGAAGGATCCAGTTCTCCCAGCCTTACTGTAGAGAACAAAACTATTGTACAGAGCCAATTAAATTAAATATACAGACACCTTCTTATACCAGCGTCTGGTGCGTCGGGAAACTAAATACGGAGACAACATCTGGTCATTGAAGTCGACCCCTCCCATGTGGAGGTTATAGTCGTGGACTGAGAGGGGCTTTTCAATGACACGGGTTGCTCGCTCAATTTGGATTGTCGTGTCTGCGTGAATGGAGGAGAGCATGTAAACGTCACGCTTGTCTCTCCATTTCACCGCGAGCAGTTCTTCGTTACACAGTGCGGCCCCCTGCCCCCTTGCAAGACGGGTGGTAACGAGCCGTTGGGGGAAGCCCGCGCGACTAGTTCGCGCGGTACCACAGGCGCCAATCCGTTCTAGAAACAAATGCCTAAAGAGGGCCACACTTGTGTAAAAATTGTCCACATAAAGATGGTACCCCTTGCCGAATAAGGGTGACACCAAGTCCCAAACTGTCTTCCCACTGCTCCCCAGGTAGTCAGGGCAACCGACCGGCTCCAGGGTCTGATCTTTTCCCTCATAGACCCGAAATTTGTGGGTATAGCCTGTGGCCCTTTCACAGAGCTTATACAATTTGACCCCATACCGGGCGCGCTTGCTTGGGATGTATTGTTTGAAGCCAAGGCGCCCGGTAAAATGTATCAGGGACTCGTCTACGCAGATGTTTTGCTCTGGGGTATAAATATCTGCAAATTTCTGGTTGAAATGGTCTATGAGGGGCCGAATTTTGTGGAGCCGGTCAAAAGCAGGGTGGCCCCTGGGACGGGAGGCGGTGTTGTCACTAAAGTGCAGGAACCGCAGGATGGCCTCAAAACGTGCCCTGGACATGGCAGCAGAGAACATGGGCATGTGATGAATCGGGTTCGTGGACCAATATGACCGCAATTCATGTTTTTTTGTCAGGCCCATGTTGAGGAGGAGGCCCAGAAAAGTTTTAAGTTCGGAAACTTGGACTGGTTTCCACCGGAAAGGCTGGGCATAAAAGCTTCCCGGGTTAGCGGTGATAAATTGTGTGGCATACCTGTTTGTTTCGGCCACAACTATGTCTAAAAGCTCCGCAGTCAAGAACAGCTCAAAAAATCCCAGGGCCGAACCGATCTGAGCCGTCTCAACCCGAACTCCAGACTGGGCAGTGAAAGGGAAAACTACAGGTGCGGCTGAAGTTGGGGACTGCCAATCAGGGTTTGCCAGCACCTCTGGGATTCTAGGGTCTCTACGGGCACGTCTTTGCGGTGGCTGCGACGGGGTCACTACTGCACGTGCCACCGTACCAGCTTCAACTGCCCTTCTGGTGCTCGCTACTTCACCAGGTTGTACGGCAGTGCTGGTACTAGGTCCAGGGAGGGCTGGGCTGCTGGTGTATGCCTCACCACGTAATCCGACAGCACCAGCCCCACTCTGCTGCTCTTGAAGCGAATCCTGCGCAACCTGCGGTCTAGCGACACGGGGCCGGGTACGCCTGGTGGTATCAGGGACCTCAGCCTCCTCGTCCGAACTTTGGGTCAGAGAGCCACTGCTTTCTACAGGTTCGTATTCTGACCCGCTGGATTCATCAGATGAGGGTTCCCACTCCTCATCCGGCTGGGTCAGAAGCCTGTAGGCCTCTTCAGAGGAATACCCCCTGTTAGACATGTGGGCAACTAAATTTAGGGGTATTCCCTGAGACTACCCAAGAAAAAAAAAGCAAGCCTGTCTTACAAAGGGGAGGCTAGCGAAGTACCGGAGGCCGCTGCGGTTGATAAAAAATATCAAAACAGATTTTTTTATCGCCGCAGTGCGTGTAAAGTGAATCTGCAGTGATCAAAAAAAAAATTTTTTTTGTCACTGCGGTGGGGCGGGTGTGGGCGAACGCACGTGTGGGCAACCGATCAGGCCTGATCGGGCAAACACTGCGTTTTGGGTGGAGGGCGAACTAAAGTGACACTAATACAATTATAGATCTGACCGTGATCAGTTTTGATCACTTCCAGATACTATAAAAGTACAAATGCTGATTAGCGATACGCTAATCAGCGAATAACGGACTGCGGTGCGGTGGGCTGGGCGCTAACTGATCGCTAACTACCTAACCAAGGGACCTAAACTATACCTAAAACCTAACGGTCAATAACAGTGAAAAAAAAATGTGACAGTTTGCACTGATCACTTTTTTCTTTTCACTTGTGATTGACAGGGGTGATCAAAGGGGTGATCAAAGGGTTAATTGGGGTTCAGGGGGGTGATCAGGGGCTATAGTGTAGTGTTTGGTGTACTCACTGTGAAGCCTGCTCCTCTGCTGGATCCAACCGACGAAAAGAACCAGCAGAGGAGCAGGCAGCCATATATCAGATCATATTTACAAATATGATCTGCTATCTGGCACTTTGATTGGATTTTTTAAAAATCAGCAACCTGCCAGCCACGATCATTGGCTGGCAGGTTGCTGACGAAATACTTCTCGATGAAATGCCGGCGCGAACTGCGCACGCGCGGGCGCATACTCGCGTCATCTCGCGTCTCGCGAGATGACGCGTATATGCGTGACTGTGCGCAGCGCTGCCACCTCCGGAACGCACATGTGTTTGTGTTTTCCCTTCTGTGGTATTGGAAGGGTTAACTCCCTTTCTGTGTGTGTGAGTCACGGGGTGTGTCTGATTGTTGGGTGTGGCCTCTTGGCCCTATAAAGCCTCAGTTGTAGGCAGTTGCCAGAGAGGGTGCTTCAGCCATGCTGGCTGGAGACATCCTCCTGGTTACTTACCAACTGCCAGTGGGGTCCACCCTTCTGGTCATAGCAAATATAATGTTGTTTGGTGTTTGGAAGATGTGTGTCTCTTTATCCTTCTTTATTGCAGCTTATGGATCTGGGTTCCTGTGCGTGGATATGTGGTTGCTGGTTTCATCTCAGGTTGTGTGGACATCAGCCTGCCAGCACAGGGATCCAGTCAGCAAGGCTGTGGCAGGTAGGTGGAACTAGTACGGTTCACCTGCCATATCCGTAAGTCTGTTGGTGTTCCCCTTTCCTTGCAGCTTGGCCAGTGAGACTCCTGTTCCTCCGTATCCAGAAGGAACAGGTTGTCTTACCCTGATTCCTAGTCCAGGGACCGGTCGGAGGGTGAGTCAGGGCTCCGAGGTTCCTGAGCATGGGTCCTCCTACCTTAAAGGTCGGCCCATGCAGCTAGGAGTTAGGGTCAGGTTAGGGACGCGATAGGAGGTGACCTGCTCCCTAATCCTGTTGTCCTGGTCAAGCAGCGACCAGCTTCCATCGCCGCACGGCTGAGGGTTTCCCCCATCCTCAGCTGTGACAGACTGCTGGACAACTTGTGTATGGGATGGGGATTATTGGTTGCATGCTCTTTTAGATCCATAGGTTCTCTCTACTTTCCATCTCCAGTCCTGCGAAACAAGTAGGGTTCAACAGGTGGAGGGTGACACATCAACATTTGGGAGGTTCCCCAACACAGGCTACACATGTTCACAATTGCAGAGGATCCTAAGCACATCAGTGGGCATCTTAGCAGATGACAATGCATTACAATGAGAGCCCAGCAGTCAATCACTGCTATTTCCCCAAGGTGATTGCACAGGTACAGCTTCCAAACCCATCATGCAGCCTTTTGTGGAGGCATTCCATGATGTTCATGGGTTAAAGACGCCTATTTGCAGGATGACAGGCCGAACTGGATGGACAAATGTCTTTTTTCGGCCTTATGTACTATGTTACTATGTTACTATTTATGACAGATTTTATGACAATACTTGTGCCATTCATAATGCCCCTAATAATATTTTTTCAACACATTGTCCCTAAGAATATTTGTGCCACATAGTGCCACGAAAATATTTGTGCCACATTACAAATTGGAGAATCTCACTGCCACCTATGATGTCCCTGAACATGTTGGTGCCATACACAGTGCCCTTGTAAATAGTGCAACAGATATTACCCATGAAAGACTGCCTCCCATAGTACACCCTAAAAATATAAATTCTACAGAGATAGTGCCCCTGTAAATATGTATGACACCTATAGTGTCCGCTGAAAGAAGAGTTACATCCATAGAGCACCCTATAAATCTTTATGACAGAGGCAGTACTGGCAGATGCCAGAGGGCAGGTAGGGCAGGGGAGGAAGGAAAGGCGGCCTTGTACAAGTGCACTATACGATGTCTTCTCACAAAATTACCATGGTGCCAGTCTAGATGCCATCAGCTGTAAACATCTACTGGAGGATCAACAGTAACTGAGTGGGCTCCACCACGTAAGTGGGCTTTAGTAGGAAGCAACACCTGCATCAACTAGCACCCTCCAAGATACGCCAACCGGCAAGAATAATTAGTAGCACTTCAGGGGAGGTGGAGGGGAGGATATAATTCCCTTCTCTTTGTCTTGCATATAAAACAAAGGGACCTGATAATTGTCTTTATTTCATTACGATGGATTCTTGGTGACCACAGCCATTATAAAATAACTGTGAAATTTTGCTAATAATTTTTTGGCAATAATAATTAATGAAACGGTTCGAAGTGTCTTTGAAAACACATCATAATACCAGGCTCTATTTTCCTTCCATACCAAGTGTATATTTTCACATCTCTGCAATCGAGTGCCAAAACATCTTAGATATATTTTCGCAACACCTCGTGGCTCCAGTTTGCGTTGCCAGACACATTTGCATTTCTATAAAGATCAAGCACTTGTTATGGCTGAGCCAGCAATCCAATAAAACCTGGGCTCGTTCACTGTGGCATCCTTATCTCTCCTTTACCGTTCTAGTATTACATTGAGGTCAGAAGCGTAAAAATATTACAAATTAAAGAGCGACTACAGAAAACTGAAAATCGGAACTGACAGCATCCAGCGTGCCTCTTACCATGTTTCTCCTACTAATGATGAGACCATATCAACATAATAAAGCAGAAAACTGCCTCGAGCTATTGAAACAGAACCATTGGAACAGGTTCCGGGAAGTTTCCCGCTACTGTATTTGTTTCCTCGGTACATAGCATGTGGTGCTCAGCGTAAAATGGGCAGAGATTACAGCTTTAAAACATTACGTTTTTTTGCTCAAATTCTGGATTCAGCTGGAAAGATTTACAAGCAATTAAAAAAAAAAATCTTCCTTTTCTGAACCAGTTTTTTGGGGACAAGCAGTGATGGAGTTATCTGCCAAAGGGATGAAAAGCTGCAATAAATAGGAATATTGGAAGAAAAGCAAGAAAGTGAAACATAAGACTTCAAAAATGAGAGCGACGAGGGAGCAAATTGCTGGTAGTTCAAGGTTTCAGTTAAAAAAAATGTTTAGTCAAATATTTAAGCAATTCTGGTTTTATCTGATCCCATTTTTTGTTTTTCATCTAATGCAGTAATAGTGTCAGCTTCCAAAAGAACCAGTCATGAGAATTGTTAAAGCCAAATAAATGAGCAAAAGAAAAAAATAACATAGTAACATAGCATACATAGTATATAAGGCTGAAAAAAGACATTTGTCCATCCAGTTCGGCCTGTTATCCTGCAAATTTATCCAGGGGAAAGTAAAAAAAAAAAAAAAATCCCTGGATCAACGACCCCTCTCCAGTAGCTATAGCCTGTAATATTATTACACTCCAGAAATACATCCAGGCCCCTCCTGAATTCCTTTATTGTACTCACCGTCACCACCTCCTCAGGCAGAGAGCTCCATAGTCTCACTGCTCTTACCGTAAAGAGTCCTCTTCTATGTTTGTGTACAAACCTTCTTTCCTCCAGACGCAGAGGATGTCCCCTCATCACAGTCACAGTCCTGGGGATAAATAGATGATGGGAGTGATCTCTGTACTGACCCCTGATATATTTATACATAGTAATTAGATCTCCCCTCAGTCGTCTTTTTTCTAAAGTGAATAACCCTAATGCTGATAATCTTTCAGGGTACTGTAGTTGCCCCATTCCAGTTATTACTTTAGTTATTACTTTAGTTGCCCTCCTCTGGACCCTCTCCAGCTTCTCATCACGGGCATCTATGCTCCTTTTAATGCAATCCATTATCTTATTGGCCTTGGCAGCAGCGCCTGACACTGGTTTTTACAGCTTAATTTGCTGTTCACAAAAATTCCTAGGTCCTTTTCCATGTCAGTGTTAACTCAACATAACTAGTGTTGATCGCCAATATTCTAATCGCTTTATTGCGAATATTGGCACTTCGAGAATTCGCAAATATCTATAATATAGTGCTATATCTTCGTAATCGCGAATATTCTAGATTTGTTTTTCATCAGTACCTATGATCCCTCACTGCTTCTTGCTTGTGGGCCAATGAGAAGGCTGCAATATCTTAGACTTTAGGAGTAGTGTTGATCTCAAATTTTCGTATCACAAATTTTTTTTATCTGTAATTTTTCGATTGACGATTTTCGCAATCAAGAAAATAATGACTGGAGATAACGAATTCTCATATTCGCGAATATATGACGAACATTTTCCCAAATATTCTAGAAATATTGCGAATTCGAATATTGCCCCCGCCACTCATCACTGAATAGAACAAAAAATCACAAAAGAAATTAGTTTACAAATATTACAACTAACCTATAAAACAATTTGTAGTTAATAGTTGAGGCTGTGCATTGAAAACCCTTATCTACGAGTACAGAGAGTGTCTGCAGAGAGCACCCCTCCCTCTGGAGGACGCAAAATGTTCACACATTAAGTGGACCCCACCTTGATTTCACCAGTGATGGTGCTGCTCGAAATTTAAGCGCTTGTTGGACAATAACAGCACCTCAGATTAATGCCTACATTACTGCTATACAAGTACCAGACATCTCAACATCAACTGTTCAGAGAAGACTGCCAGAATCAGGCCCTTATGGGCGAATTGCTGCAAAGAAGCCACTACTGAGGAACAACAACTTGGCTTGGGCCAAGAAACACAAGAAGTGGACATTGGACCAGTCGAAATTTGTACTTTGGTCTGATGAGTCCGGTAAAGTATACAATTAGATCCAAATTTTATGCAATTGAAAATTTGAGATAACTGAGTTATACAGTATAAGGTGACCTAGCTTGTTCTCCACACCACCAGATCATAGTTGATGGGTTATTTCCATATATTCCTCCAACTAAGGACAATTTTATCTTTTAATTTTGATTGAAAAAATCTTACTTTTGTTTTCGCTAGAAATGTCCTCTGATGAGAAGCAGATCACAAGTTGTCTCCTTGTGAAGACCCTCAGTGGTCAGTTATAATCTGTATGAGAATCTAGAGGCAATTGTTTAACTTCTATGCAGCGCTCCCACAGGGGAGAATTAGTATTGTATGGTTTTCATTGAAATCCATGGGCTGTCCATATAATTTATGGGAATGCTGGGTCCTCCAGAGAGAGAAAGAGAGATGCTTTCTGCTGTGGACAATGAGATGCGTGTCTGATGATCCTCTCACCTTAACTAGTAATTAGCTAATTGGGAATTTTAAAATGGGTTTTCTAACTCAAACAACCTCTTTAACAAGACTATAATAAGTCACCAGTAGTGTCACCTGCAAATCACCTCCACAATGTCTCGCAGTGGGAACCGCACATGTAGAAACCATCTGCTCACCTTTTCTGTGTCTCACAATGGCATGGTGGTTGAAACCATATGTACATAACTTGAGAATGTAATATTTAGCATAAAAGGCGGCATTATACTTCACTACTGACTACTCCATGTACCGCATCAACATTCTACTTAATCTATCTTACATGGACATGCTTTGTCTGACCACCTTCCATATGTGATTACAAATCTCTAGATATTCTGACTATGACTACATTATCAATGAGTTTATATACTACTCAATAAGTTTCTATGTAAACTTGCCATGCCCCTAGACTCGATTCTACCAAAATATTTGGCTTCCAATTATGATTGACCCTGTCCAGGCAATAGCTTAGGACACCAAAGTCCTGGAGCCAACTGAGCACCTCAACATGTACCACAGGCATAGGAAAGGCGGGTGCCCTAGGTAAATTATGTAATTTCAACTGATCCATTTTTTTGGGTGCTTCGATCATTACAAACCTCTATCGATTAGATTGTCTGACATTTGACAACTCCTTTTAAATAGTTGGTGGGGTCTTACATTATGCGGCAGTCTACTTGGGCAGAATGTTAATAGTCCGCCTGTTTCCCGTACTTTATACCTTGTTATAATATTCTCTTTTCTTCGGTTCTCTCTTCTTTGTTATATTTTACACATTGTCAGTTTTTTCCTCTGGAATTTCCAGGAGTTAAATAACTGTGTAATGGGAGCAATAAAAGACATTTAAATTGGGAGAAAATATAATGTTTCCATTAAAAAATCAAGGTGATTGGTTTTCTGCTCATAAAGATTTTCCCGCAGCTTCCTAAACTTCATTTAATGGGGATCGCTCAATGTGAATTATTCATATTTAACTGGAAATGGACAATAAAACATATGTTCTTTGCCCTGAGATATATGTATTGTATGAAAGTGTATTCAATAGATTCCACAGCTGTTTCCGTCAAAGGCCAGCTTTTCCTACCATATGGTGACCATACAAATCAGATCTCTATTAAAGTCTCATTTTCCTCAAAAGGTAAAGTAAAATTTCAAGTGACTTATTATTTCCCGAGGACAATCAAAATGATTTAAATGTCTTATTAAGATCATCGTCTTGGATCATGGGGTAGGCTCAAAAGTCTGAAGTACAAATTCAGAATATGCTTGGAGCAAAATGCATTCAAAAACAATACACAGATAAAACGTTAATAAATATATAAAAAGTAGACTATAAAGATTACTGATTTTATTATAATTACAGTAATTAATATTACAGTAAAATAAAGTATTCGGTTTGACCAACTTGGAGAACTTCATTGTAACGGGGTGCCGAAGGCGCACTCGGTCTCCCATCAGCCGCAGACCTGCTGCTTAGCTTCGGGAGCGAGGATCTGTGTTTGACCTCGTTCCTAGCTGGGAGGCTCCCTGCCCCTAGGTCTGCCTTGAGCGCCGAGCTGATCACTCGGTGCTCTACTGCTCGGTCTGTCGGTCATGTGACGCTGGCCACGTCACACGACCCTTACTCCCCACTATAAATACAGGCAGCCTGCTGGCCACAGGTTGCCTGTTAATTTAGGTTCCTGGCGTTTGTTGGATACCTGTGTACTTACCTGATCCTGTTCCCTGACGATCCTTTGCCTGCTCCTCCTGTACTGTGCATCCTTCCTGGTATATTGACCTCGGCTTCCACCTGACTATTCTTTGTGGACTCCTTTGGTACTTCTCGACTCTCCTGGTATTTATTACCCAGGCTTCTCCTGACCATTCTTTGCTTATCCCTCTGTACTGCGCTGTCCTCTTGGTTTTGACCCGGTCCGTTCACTATCCATTATTTGTCTTGTCTGTCCTTCCCGCGTGTATCCTAAGTTAGGGTACTTTCACACTAGCGTTTTTCTTTTCCGGCGCTGAGTTCCGTCCTAGAGGCTCAAATCCGGAAAAGAACTGATCAGTTTTATCCTAATGCATTCTGAATGGAGAGTCAGTCCTTCAGGATGCATCAGGATGTCTTCTGTTCAGTCTTTTTGACTGATCAGGCTTTTCAGAAAAACGTAGCATGCAGTATTTTTACCTCCGGCCAAAAAGCCTGAACACTTTGACTGAACGCCTGATCAGGCTTTTTTCCCATTGACTTGCATTAACGCCGGATCCGGCCCCGTGTGTTCAGTCAAAACGGATCCGGCTTTTGCATGTTAAACCCGAAAAATGTGAAAAAAAAGTTAAAGTCCATAAATGGCGGATCCGTTTTTTCCAATGCATTTTTCCATTGTGATCGAAAGCCTGATCAGGATTCAAATGTAATCCGTTTTCACACGTTTTTCCGGATCCGGCGGGCAGTTCCAGTGTCGGAATTGAACGCCGGATTAAAACAACGCTAGTGTGAAAGTAGCCTTAGGGACTGCCGTCCAGTTGTCCCCTGTCATCAGGACTCATGAGGCAAGTAGGCAGGGCCAGGGGTAAAGGTGGAGCGCAGCGGTCACTATCCTCCCCCCTGTGTGTGTGTGTGTGTGTGTACGTGACCGTTAATTATATAGATTATCACCATTTTTGAAGTAACGTTTGGGTGCATAAGTTAGATGGAACTATTCGGATGCCTTCACTCCTGCTACGTATACAGTGCACAGACTCTGTCCTCAATTGGGCTCAATGTTTAATTTTCCAATGCCACAGCTCATGGGGTTGATTTCTTAGGAAACTAATAAGCCTATTTAAAAAATTATGCATTTACTGTACATAAAAGATCAAGTAATTATGTGGCTGCAGGTATATTAGACGGTCAATGGATATCAATTTTACTGCAGGCCATTGGACTACAGGCCACAAAAATTATTCATTCACCGGACAGAAAATATCAAGTGTTTATATGGCTGGAGGTATAGTAGACGGTCATTGGATATCAATTTTTCTGCAGGCCAGTACAAATATATGTCAAATACATATGTTCAAAAGAACAAAAAATATAAAATTGGACTAAAAACATGGCTATTGAAATCCCCCCTCTTGAAAAAAAAACAAAAGATAATAGTTGAAATTCGATAACACGTGGTCGTCACAGGTGTTGAATTCCTCCAAAGTCAAAAACATTAGGCATTCACCTTACAAGTATAGGCCTTTTATGCCGCTGTATTTACATAAGACAGGGACCATTATTTGTTCTGGGTGGTGGCGGATATGTGTGGGCTGGCATAAGGAAATTCAATTAAACCTTGTCGTCACAGGTGTTGAATTCCTACAAGATCCATGCCTCGTTTATTTTTAGAAATGTGAGGTAGTCCACACTGTCGTGAGCTAGGCCAGTGTGCTTATCGGTCACGATCCCCCTGCTGCGCTGAACATCCTTTCGGACAGGACACTCGACGAGGGGCAAGCAAAGAATTCTATTGCAAATTGTGCAAGCTCTGGCCACAGGTCAAGCGTGCACACCCAGTAGTCAAGGGGTTCCTTGCTTCTTAGAGCGTCCACATCGGCCATTAACCCAATGTAGTCGGACACCTGTCGGTCTAGGCGTTCCCTGAGGCTGGATCCGGAGGGCGGCTGTCGATGGGTTGGATGCAAGAATGATCTCATATCTGAAGTGACCAACGCATCTTCTAACCGCCCTTTTCTTGCATGCGCTGTAGGATTGGTACTCGCAACTGTTTCTCTGTGGGTGGAAATTCCTCTGCCAGTGCCCGCAACAGCAGCAGAATGCAGCATCTCTCGAAGCAAGGCCTAGAAATGCTGCATTCTGACAGCCCTCTGTGTTGCTGGTAACATGTCCACCATTTTGTGTTTGTACCGGGGGTCTAAGTACGTTGCCACCCAGTACTGGTCCTTGCCCTTTATGCTTTTTATACCGGGTCCCTCTTCAAACACTGGAGCATGAAGGCCCCTATTTGCACTAAATTGGAAGCAGTGGAGGCTGGCTCCTGCTCATCGCCCAGGAGAATGTCGTCTTCGGTCTCCTCCCCCCAATCCACGGACAACACCAGGGATCCCAGAAAAGTTTAAAGCCAGCTTTTCTTGCTCCTCCTCCTCCTCCCCCCAGGCACCATCCTCCTCTGACTCCTCTTCAGACTCCTGCTGACTTGTCTCAGATGGAGTAGACCCCCCTGGGAATTCATTCAGAATTGCAACTTCCTCATCTTCCTGCTCCTCGACGGCTTGATCAATTACACCACGCAATATATGCTCCAGAAAGAAGGTGTAAGGTACGATGTCACTGATGGCGCCCTGGCTGCGACTGACCAGTTTGGTGATCTCATCAAATGGCCTCAGAAGTCTGCATGTGTTGCACATTAGCAGCCACTGGCGGTTAGAAAGAGAAATTTGGTCTAACTCTGAATATTAAAATTATGGTTGGTTTGTATTTGGCGAAAATGTTTTCAAAAATTATAAATTCCGTTCATTCTAGAACTTTTATTTTATTTTCTCCATTAATAGATTACATTAAGCTTTCCTGACATATGGTAAACCATTTATTTTCCTAAAAGCAAATGAAAGAGATTTGCTAATTCCACGGTTTCCTTTATGTCGGTCAGCTGATGCCTCTTTCTTGCAATATGTTGGTCCTATTTTTCTTTTCTCCAGTTATGCAGAAATCCGAAATCCTTAAATGACGGTGTGGGTTATGGTGGGTAGTCTCATAGGTGATGCCAGGTATATCATATGCTAGACGCGTTTCGAGGTAATTCAACCTCTTCCTCAGTGGCCACTGAGGAACAAATAGTCCCAACATATCGCAAGAAAGAAGCATCAGCTGACCGGCATAAAGGAAACCACGTGACAGATCAAGAGACGCCAAGCCAGCAACACAGACTGCGCAAACACACAATGTGAAGCAGCAAGACGCCGGGGACTTCTACCAAATCCAGCACTGCTATCACACAGCGAAGAGTCTAACTGCAGGGTAAGTACTAGCTTTTTGCCGAGTGGGACGCCACCGGCAATAGCGGACATTGAGCCATCAATCACACAGTGAGTAATAACCAGTCCCTATTACTTACACTGTTATTCTGGCATAACCACCACTCACCTTGCTGCCGCATATCACTCCTATTACCAGACATTGGAATATCCAACTATTCATTGACTAAAGTGTTCTCTTCATATCCTTTATCGTTTATCTTATCCTATCCTGGACTTATCCCTATCATCACCTATTATTATCACTTAATTATTTTTATCTTTATTATTTATATTTTTATTAATTTTTTTATTTTTTTTTCATTATCATTTTTCACCATTTTTTCACTATCATTATATATTATATATTTTTTCACTCCCTTGGACACTTACCTACGACCAACTAAATCGCATTAAATATTCATATATATGACCGAAATTTAACCACCAACCTACTAAAAGACACATCAATCAATGTTATATGAACTACTACTACCCATCATAATCTTTTATCCTACCAATTTTCTATTTTACCAATCCTTTTAATCACCTTTCAGCCCAATCCAAGACTTTTAAAATCATTACCAAAATAAACGCCATTTTATTGATTAATAAACACACTATTTTAATTAATCAGATATTGAGTGCCTGCCTTATATTTATCTATTTGTACTAGCACTAGACTATCAAACACCTTTGCTAGACACCAGAGAACCTAAAGCTCAGGCAGCTTTCTGCTGGTGAGGGCACCTTAAATACCCAAGGACTCGCAGCCATTGTCTGGGAAAGGATTTGAGAGTGCATGCACTGGCCCTTTAAGATGCCGTAGGTGAGCGCATGCACGTCATAAATGAGAATTAAGCTGGAGAATGGAGGCAGCAACGTGGAGAGGCCACCGGCAACCAGGGCACCGGATGGCATGGTGAGTGGCATTGTATCCGTGTCCACAATGGACAGCAGAAGGGCCGCGGGCACAGACCGATGCGGATCGAAAGAGAAATTTAAGATATGTAAAAAATATGAAATCTAACAGATAATTAATTGGTCTAACTCTAAATATTAAAATTATGGTTGGTTTGTATTGGGCGAAAAAGTTTTCAAAAATTATAAATTCCGTTCATTCTAGAACTTTTATTTTCTCCATTAATAGATCACATTAAGCTTTCCTGACATCTGTTAAACCATTTATTTTCCTAAAAGCAAATGAAAGAGATTTGCTAATTCCACGAGCCACTTCATGAATATAAAACTCGTGAGAGACGCTGAACAAGGAGAGACATATTAAATCTCAGCGGCTCTTCAATGCTGAAGACTTTTCAGATCTTTTTTTTTAACTAATTTAATTCTTATTTGCATAATTTAAAATCTGACAGATTTTACAAATATTGACAGAGCGTATCAGGAGGCAAGCGGCAGTGGACGGCAGCGTGCCACTTCAAACACTTATCCGCCACTTTCAGCAACACTTTAAGCTGCCACTAAGTTGTGAGTGAACATCGCTAATGTCTGCGCTTCTCTACAGATAATTCTCTAATACATACACAGCAAGGAAGAGCAGTATCATTGACGGATGCCCAAATGTGTGAAATTATCGTACTAAAGAACCAGTAAAGCACCAAGTAGGGATTTCTGATAATGTTTATACAACTGAAATCCATTGTATACATTACATATTATATGTCTTCTTATTATTTAGTTGAGATTTTGGGTCTGAGTCTAATAATTAGGTCAGCAAATTTGATTCGGAGGAATCGGAGGTTGCCTAGGACTGGATCAAACCCTTTTCAAGCTCTTTCGTCGGAGACACCATCAAAGTGACAGCTACATATATACAGTCGCTATAGGTAAACAGATGGCAGCCGGTGGTAACAGACAGCCCGTCTGATTTTAAGCTTTTTGAAATAAAAAAATGGTCTAAAAAGGATCCTCTTTTAGGTTAGCGTGCCTACTGTTTATAAACACACAACCGTTTTGGAAGAAGCAATGGTTTGTTTTTTACAAGTGGTCTAAAAATTATTTATTTTATTTGGGTAGCGGCATCAGGTTTTGTGTAATTTGTAGGAAATTATATCTCAACTTGGAAAGTGTAGAAGCAACAGATTTTTACAAAATTACCCCTTTTTTAAAGAGCAGTTACAGGTTTATTACACCAAGCAGAGTAGTGTTCACAGAAGCAGCACAGGATGGAACATAAAGAATAAGAAAGGAAATGTGTAGCTGTGTAGGGGTAGTAGTATTAGCAGCAGCAGCAGCACAAAATGGGACCTGATGGGCAAGGCAGGAAACGTGAGGCTGCGTAGGGGTAGCATCAGCAGCTGCACAGGATGGAACACAATGGACAAGGCAGTAGATGTCTGGCTGTGCAGTGGTAGTATCAGCAGCAGTACAGTATGGAACGTGATGGATGAGGCAGGATGGACAATGCAATAGATATCCACCAGTGTATGGGTAGTAGTACAGGCAGCAGTATAGTATGGAACGCGATGGACGAGGCAGGATGGACAATGCAATAGATATCCACCAGTGTATGGGTAGTAGTAGAGGCAGCAGTATGAAACATGGTGGACAAGGCAGTTGTGTAGGGGAAGTAGTATGGAAGCAGTATAGTATGGAACATGATGGAACATGCAGGAGATATATGGCTGGGTAGGGGTAGTAGCATTGGCAGCAGCACATGGAACATGATGGACAAATTGGTATACTAGTACAGAAGATTTCTAATGGTGATTATGAATTATGTAGTGTAGATTGAGGTCATACACATTTAAAAAAATGAGTACTATAGCTTTAAATATAATTGTGAAAGTGTATCACTCACTGCAAATGGCTGTATTCAATGACACACTCGCTACATTGTACACAAGCTAAAAATACAAGTACATCGTGCCGATGACATATGTCAATATGATAGGCTGACTGATTCTCCTTCATTTTCCTTGCCCTACTCTGCTATTGTAATATTTGTAATTTTGGTTTAATTAGAAATCCAAAATTTTAGGACATATTAAGATAAATCCAGTTCAGTTAGTATCGTTTTGCTCATCTCTGCAATTTATTATTATTTTTTCTTAAGCTATTTCTTCCATTAAATTGGCCAACTTCTGTATATACTGTATGTACAGCTGGTATAAGTGATACATCTTCTTGTATACAGTGATATGGACCATGCTGGTATAACCTGGGTCTCTCCTGTATATAATTATATATGTACAGCTGGTATAAGTTATACATCTTCTTGTATATAGTGATATGGAGCATGCTGGTATAACCTGGGTATCCCCTGTATATAATTATATATGTACAGCTGGTATAACCTGGGCATCTCCTGTATATAATTATATATGTACAGCTGGTATAGGTTATACATCTTCTTGTATATAGTGATATGGACCATGCTGGTATAACCTGGGTATCTCCTGTATATAATTATATGTGTACAGCTGGTATAAGTTATACATCTTCTTGTATATAGTGGTATGGACCATGCTGGTATAACCTGGGCATCTCCTGTATATAATTATATATGTACAGCTGGTATAAGTTATACATCTTCTTGTATATAGTGATATGGAGCATGCTGGTATAACCTGGGCATCTCCTGTATATAATTATATATGTACAGCTGGTATAGGTTATACATCTTCTTGTATATAGTGATATGGACCATGCTGGTATAACCTGGGTATCTCCTGTATATAATTATATGTGTACAGCTGGTATAAGTTATACATCTTCTTGTATATAGTAATATGGACCATGCTGGTATAACCTGGGTATCTCCTATATATAATTATATATGTACAGCAGGTATAAGTTATACATCTTCTTGTATATAGTGATATGGAGCATGCTGGTATAACCTGGGCATCTCCTGTATATAATAATATATGTACAGCTGGTATAAGTTATACATCTTCTGTATATAGTGATATGGACCATGCTGGTATAACCTGGGCATCTCCTGTATATAATAATATATGTACAGCTGGTATAAGTTATACATCTTCTGTATATAGTGATATGGAGCATGCTGGTATAACCTGGGCATCTCCTGTATATAATTATATATGTACAGCTGGTATAAGTTATACATCTTCTGTATATAGTGATATGGACCATGCTGGTATAACCTGGGCATCTCCTGTATATAATTATATATGTACAGCTGGTATAAGTTATACATCTTCTTGTATATAGTAATATGGAGCATGCCGGTATAACCTGGGCATCTCCTGTATATAATTATATATGTACAGCTGGTATAAGTTATACATCTTCTTGTATATAGTGATATGGACCATGCTGGTATAACCTGGGTATCTCCTGTATATAATTATATATGTACAGCTGGTATAAGTGATACATCTTCTTGTATACAGTGATATGGACCATGCTGGTATAACCTGGGCATCTCCTGTATATAATTATATATGTACAGCTGGTATAAGTTATACATCTTCTTGTATATAGTGATATGGACCATGCTGGTATAACCTGGGCACCTCCTGTATATAATTATATATGTACAGCTGGTATAAGTGATACATCTTTTTGTATATAGTGATATGGACCATGCTGGTATAACCTGGGTATCTCCTGTATATAATTATATATGTACAGCTGGTATAACCTGGGCATCTCCTGTATATAACTATATATATATAGCTGGTATAAGTTATACATCTTCTTGTATATAGTGATATGGAGCATGCTGGTATAACCTGGGCATCTCCTGTATATAATTATATATGTACAGCTGGTATAAGTTATACATCTTCTTGTATATAGTGATATGGAGCATGCTGGTATAACCTGGGCATCTCCTGTATATAATTATATATATATAGCTGGTATAAGTTATACATCTTCTTGTATATAGTGATATGGAGCATGCTGGTATAACCTGGGTATCTCCTGTATATAATTATATATGTACAGCTGGTATAAGTTATACATCTTCTTGTATATAGTGATATGGAGCATGCTGGTATAACCTGGGCATCTCCTGTATATAATTATATATGTACAGCTGGTATAAGTTATACATCTTCTTGTATATAGTGATATGGAGCATGCTGGTATAACCTGGGTATCTCCTGTATATAATTATATATGTACAGCTGGTATAAGTTATACATCTTCTTGTATATAGTGATATGGACCATGCTGGTATAACCTGGGTATCTCCTGTATATAATTATATATGTACAGCTGGTATAAGTTATACATCTTCTTGTATATAGTGATATGGAGCATGCTGGTATAACCTGGGCATCTCCTGTATATAATTATATATGTACAGCTGGTATAAGTTATACATCTTCTTGTATATAGTGATATGGAGCATGCTGGTATAACCTGGGCACCTCCTGTATATAATTATATATGTACAGCTGGTATAAGTTATACATCTTCTTGTATATAGTGATATGGAGCATGCTGGTATAACCTGGGTATCTCCTGTATATAATTATATATGTACAGCTGGTATAAGTTATACATCTTCTTGTATATAGTGATATGGAGCATGCTGGTATAACCTGGGCATCTCCTGTATATAATTATATATGTATAGCTGGTATAAGTTATACATCTTCTTGTATACAGTGATATGGAGCATGCTGGTATAACCTGGGTATCCCCTGTATATAATTATATATGTACAGCTGGTATAAGTTATACATCTTCTTGTACAGTATATAGTGATATTGAACATGCTGGTATAACCTGGTTGTCTTCTGGTATAGGTTTTACTTCATAAACTTCACTACATAGGACAACAATGGAGAACCAGGTTGTGAAAAATAGATGATTGAATAAATACAGTTTTTATTTTCCTCTCCTGCAGTTGTGTAATGCTGTGTCTGTGGAGCCGCCTTTCATCTGCTTATGTTCCTGTGATTAATACTTTGTATTCAGTTAGGATTTGTTCTCCTCTTAAATTCTGACCATTAATTATACTCAGTGTGACTGCTCATCTGTATTTGTAACCTGCCATGAAATATCACATTGTTTTCATCCGATTGGTAAAATTAATGAGATGATTCTCTTTTTCAGGTCTTACTAAATAATTTATGACATTGAAAATGTGGAAATGTTTCTTTCCAAAATGTTCACCTCCCTAACCTCTGAAGCAGGTGCTGAAGCCTGGATGTCCGCATTGCATTACAGTAAGTGTGAAACATTGAGCTCATTTTGATTCTGTCACTGCAGCCGTATAGCATTCAACAGGAAGTCTCCGGAATTTTTATCTGCTGGCGCCCATGTGTGAAGCAAATTCCAGGAGATGACAGAACTGGACATAGTTTTTAGAAAGTTTTGTGTCTAAAAAGTTGGTTGCACAGATGTGTCCACTCTTACCTTTCTTTGAATTTGGTTAAATACTCCAATTTCAGTATTTTTTTTTCAAAGCTGGTCATTAAATGCCAATCATCTGAGAATATGTGCAGTCAAAGGACATCAGTATGCATGTTTGGCTATATTTTTTCTTTTATTTCTTTTACGAACTTATATAGCGCTGACTTATTCCGCAGCACTTTACAGACGTTAGCTTTAAGCTGTCCCCAATGGGGCTCACAATCTAAGGTCCCTATCAGTCTGTCTTTGGAGTGTGGGAGAAAACCAGAGAACCCAGCAGAAACCCACGCAAACACAGGGAGAACCTAAAAACTCCATGCAGATGTTGTCCTTGGTCAGATTTGAAGCTGGGACCCCAGCACCGCAAGGCACCTGTGCTAACCACCGAGCCACCGTACTATAAGAAGTGTCCTGATGGTGCAAATTGGAGTCAAATAACAGGTTGATGAGCCGTGAATGGGGGCATATGGAGATAAAGCTAGAATTGATAAATAGGGCTGAATTAATAGAGGGGCACAAGGAGCACCTGCCCAGGGGACTCGGCCACTGACCCTTCTACCCAGGTGGTCTCTGGAAGTCACTAATTAAATGGGTACTGTGCTCATCTCTGGGATGTCTACAAAAATTTGAGATCCCTGATGGCAGTGGGCCAAGGACAGGTGGAGATGTCTATGTGTGATTCTCATGTAAGTTATTGACTCAGCTGTCTCCATAACTACTATAGCCTTAAGGAGAACCTGCATGCATGCAACCTCTCCTAGATGTGGCTGCTGTAATGGATCAGAGAGTAAAAGTACCAGAGTTTTGATGGGAGCTTCCACCAATCTTGATTGGTCTTTAAACACAATCCTTATCCATCACCTCCATAGAATGAGTTCTTCAAACCCCCAAAACATAGAGAAGGTTGGGAAACCGTTTGACATAAAGGGAAGAACACACCTTCTGAATGCCTCTCCATTGCAGCACTATGCTCCCCACCTGCTTATTTTGATATGCAGCGGACTAGAGGTGTAGAGTCTAATTTTACTCGAGCATCGCGATGCGCGTCACATGCTCGATGCTTGAGTATCCTCCCCGCACGTTTGTTGGCTTCTACGCAGCCAATAAACGTGCAGGTAAGTACCGCCCTTCACTGTAATCTCATAGCCATGTTGGCTACTGGAATTACAGTGATTGGCTGGCCGGAACACGTCATCGGGTGCTATATAGCACCCGATGACACGTGTTCGGCTCAGTCTTAGTCAGGGAGAGCTGTGCTGAAGAAGGGACAGATAGTGTAGGGAGTGAAATACTAATATTTTTATTGAAAAAACTTTTTAGAGACCCAAAAGTCCTTTTAAGGACTATAGTTGTATCTGGCAGCAATATCTATTTCAGCGCATCCTGCGCTAAATAGCTTCCAATTACTTGCGCTATACCTCCTGTTTAACGTGTGTGCGCAGCCTAAAAATATCTGACATCCAGTGTACTTTTTCCATAGACAGTGTCTGCTGCGGAAAGTTAGATTACCTGCGCTACATCTCCTGTAACGTTTGCGTATCCGAAATATCAGTGACATTTAGTCAATTTTTTTTTTTGCTGCTGATGGCAGTGACATTACCTGCGCTACATCTCCTGTATAACGTTTGCCCATCCTAAATATCAGTGACATTCATTCAGTTAAATTTTTTATTAGCTGGTGGTGACAGTGACATTGCTTGTGCTACATCTCCTGTATAACATTTGCACATCCTAAAATTATCTGTGACATTCAGTGTACTTTTTTCATAGACACTGCTGACAGTGACATTACCTGCGCTACATCTCCTGTTTAACGTGTGCGCATCCTAAAAATATCTGTGACATTCTGTGTACTTTGTTTGCACATACGCTTACAAAACCTGCGCTACTGTACGTGTGACATACTTGCAAGCATATATACCATTAAATATGCGCAAGGCGAGCAGTAAGGGACGGGGAAGTGGCTGTGATGCTGATGGTGCACGCAGAGGCTGTGGCCCTGGGCGCAGTGAAACTGTGCCTGCTGCCAGAGCACAAGAAACACACTAATCCACGATACCTAGCTTCATGTCCTAGTTTGCAGGGCAGCACAGAACACCACTCTCTATGTCACACCAGTGCAACCAGGTGTCACCGCCGGCCCTGGGAGAGATCTTAGAAGTTCAGATAGACGGAAGACTCAGGAGTCTATCTGACAGATCTCTCTTGTTTTCATTATTGCTGACAGGTTTACACCCCTTCGCAGATGCTGCTCATTATCAGTCAGGTGGCTCTTTATATGTTCCGCCTCTCACTTGTTTCCCTGCGGCTGATAGTTCTTCTGTGGAGTGTTCTGCTTGTGTGGTGGTTCTCCTGTTCCAGTTGCTTCTCAAGCTAAGTCCTTTTCCCTTACTCGGTGTGTCTGTTCTGACTAGGTCTCAGGGAGACACTAGCTTCTTCAGTTTGGAAACAGCCGGTTGCCTCTTTCCCTGTTCCCTAAGCTAAAGGTTTGGTGCAGTGTTTCAGCAGTCTCAGGTTCCTGTGCATGTGCATTTCTACCTTTTGAGATTTGCACATGTTAGCAGCTTAGGGAGAGTATCAGAGATTGCTAGGAGGTGAACTCTTTGTTCCCTAGGTTTGGGGCCTAGTCTGTTGTTGCTTTGTTGTGATTCCCTTTGGTTGTATTTCCTTCCCGTACTACCCGTGACACCAGGTGGTCGGTTGTATTGCAGCAGATATGCTTCTAGTCGGTTAAGCACCACTCTGTCTTCCACAAAGTCCAGTCTTAGTAGCCAAGAGTCTGGCCAACAGAATCCTCGCCCTGATACTCCTTCCTCCCACCATGGAGAGTCTTGGCAAACAAGTGATCCCACACTTGGATATTCCGAGGAGCTCTTTTCATCGCCATTCCTTTATTTTTGCCTCTTGCCAAGCCCACTTGAAGAGGGACATGAGGAGATCTTGTGCCCTGATTCCCAAACTTTTCATCATCCACATTCAAAAGAGGATGGCGGTGGGGAACGGCTATTAGTGTTTCATGAGGTGGATGATGATGATGAGACACAGTTGCCAATAAGTCAACAGCAATTAGTGTCTCAAGAGGTTAATGATTAGGATGAGACACAGTTGTCAATGACTGAGGTTGTTGTTAGGTCAACAAGTCAGGAGGATAACCAGAGTGAGGAAGAGGAAGTGGAAGAGGAGGTGGTGAACGATGAAGTCACTGACCCAATCTGGGAATGTGGCAAGCCGAACGAGGAGAGCAATACAGAGGGGGAGGGATCCGCAGCACTGCAAAAGGCTGGAAGAGGCAGTGGGGTGGCAAAAGGTTGAAGGCGGGCCACACCAAACAGGCTCGCAACTGTTCCCCAGAGCACACCCTTCCAGCAATCTCTCTTGCCAAGGTGTAGGTATTCCGCAGTATGGCTCTTTTTTGAGGAAAGTGCGGATGATAATAAAAGAATTGTCATTTTGCAACCTGTGCCGTACCAAAGTGAGGAGGGACATGAACACTAGCAATCTCACCACCACCAGCATGATCCTCCACATGGCATCAAAGCACCCTAACAGGTCGGCCGAATGCCTGGGTCCACAATCGGTGTCTGCGGGTCACACCACTGCCTCCTCTTCCCCTGTGTTACATGCTGGCCAATCCCCTGTCCAAGACGCAGGCCCAGATGCCTCCCGCTATGCACCTGGACCTTCGCAAGCACCATCAGCTAGCACATCCACTTCTGTGTTCCAGCGCAGTGTACAGATGTCTATACCTCAGGCCTTTGAACGAAAGCGCAAATACCCAGCCACCCACCCACAGGCCATAGCACTAAATGCGCACCTTTCTAAATTGCTGGCCCTGGAAATGTTTCCATTTAGGCTTGTGGACACTGAGGCTTTCTGCAGCCTGATGGTGGTGGCCGTCCCTCGTTACTCTGTCCCCAGCCTCCACTATTTTTCCTGGTGTGCCATCCCTGCCTTACACCAGCATGTGTCCCGTAACATCACCTGTGCCCTTAGCAACACAGTTATTTGTCCCTGCCTTACACCAGCATGTGTCCCGTAACATCACCTGTGGCCAGGGACGCTACATTTCCCTGACGGCACACTGGGTGAACGTTGTGGAGGCTGGGAGCGAGTCATACCCTGGGATGACACAGGTGCTACCGATGCCAAGGATTGCTGACCCTACTTCCATCAGCGTTTCCGCCACCACCTAAGTTAGTGGCTGCAACCTCCCTTCTCCTTATCAATTATAATCTTGCAGCACCAGTCAGCCATCAGTCAGTAGCTGGAAGCAGTGTAGCACTGCAGTGGGGAAGCGGGAACAGGCCATGCTTAAACTGATCTGCTTAGGTGACAAACAGCACACCGCCGTAGAGCTGTGGCAGGGGATAAGGGACCAGACTGAGCTGTGGCTCTCGCCACTCAACCTACAACCAGGCATGGTTGTGTCTGATAGTGGCCGTAACTTGGTGGCGGCTTTGAAGCTCGGCAAGCTCACACACATACCATTCCTAGGCCAGGTGTTCACCCTAGTGGTTCAGCGGTTTCTCAAAACCTAACTCAATTTGCCTGAGCTACTGGTGAAGGTGCCCATTTCCGCAAGTCATCAACAGCTTTCACCGGTCTGGCAACGCTGCAGCAGCACTTGCAATTGCTAGCTCACCAACTGTTGTGCGACGTGAGCACGAGCTGGAACTCTACATTCCATATGTTGGCCAGGCTTTGTGAGCAGAAGAGGGCAGTAGTGGAATACCAGCTGCAACATGGTCGTCGCCTTTCCAGTCACCTTCCGCTCTTCACAAGTGACAAGTGGGCATTGATGTCTGACCTCTGTGAGATTTTACGCTACTTTGAGGAATCAACACAGATGGTAAGCGGTGATAACGCTATTATCAGCGTAACCAATCCACTTCTGTGTACTGAAACACTTACTGCTCACAATGGAGGTGAACGCTTTGCATGTGGAAGAGGTGAAAATGGGGGACGACACACAGGGTGATAGCCAGACCACCCTCAGTTTGTCTTCTCAGCACAAATTGGATGATGAGGAGGAGCAGGAGATGGTTGCTTCCGCTATAGAGGGTAGTACCCATAGCAGGTTTATTCCATCTGTTCAGTGTGGATGGGCAGAAGGGTCGAAAGAGGATGAGGATATTGAGAGTCATTCTCCTGATGAGGATAGTGAAGTCTTGTCTGTTGGGTCTCTGGCACACATGGCTGACTTTATGTTAGGCTGCCTTTCCCGTGACCCTCGCGTTGTATGCATTTTGGCCAACACCGATTACTGGTTGTTCACCCTTCTCGACCCTCGCTACAATGAGAACTTCTCATCTTTCTTTCCTGTGGTGGAGAGGATGAGCAAAATGGTGCAATACCAGAAGATTTTTGTGGAAAAATTGCTCCAAAAGCTTCCAACTGACAACGCTGGCTGCAGAGTCCGTAGTTCCTTGGCCAACCGAGGAAGGGAGTAGAGGGGAATACACAGCAGTTCCAACAGAGGCAGGGCAACACTCTCCAAGGTCTGGGACAGTTTTATGACACCCCGCCAGCACCCTCAACCTGATGCATGGCCTAGTGTCACAAGGAGGGAAACATTTTGAAAGATGGTGAAGGAGTACGTAGCAGACCGTGTCAGCATCCTCAGTGATGCCTCTGTGTCTTACAACTATTGGGTGTCCAAGCTGGACACGTGGCACGAACTCGCACTCTACGCCTTGAAGGTGCTGGCCTATCCGCAGCCAGCATTTTGTCAGAGCGGGTATTTAGTGCTGCTGGGGGCATAATAACTGATAAGCGCATCCGACTGTCAACTGAAAATGCTGACCGATTTGACTTTTATAAAAATGAACAAGGCCTGGATTGCCCCTGACTTCTCTACTCCACCAGAGGAAAGCGGCTGAACATAAAGGCACTTTAAATGTGGCTTTTATGGTGTATTGAATACACTGTATTCCCATGCACCCCTTCGACTACAAAAAAGGGTATATGGTTTAATCTCCCTTTTCTCATCCTCCTCCTCCATCATATCAACATGCTTATTAGGCTGCCCTCGCTCCTAATGTTTTAGAGAGTCAGCTCAGCAGCAGGCCCTCACCCTTAGTATTTTAGAGGGTCACCAGCAGGCCCTCACTCATAATGTTTTAGATGGTCACCAGCAGGCAGTCGCCCATAATGTTTTAGAGGGTCACCAGCATGCCATTGTCCCTAATGTTTTAGATGGGCAGATCAGCAGCAGGCACTCTCCCCTAATGTTTTAGAGGGTCAGCTCAGCAGCAGGCCCTCGCCCCTAATGTTTTAGAAGGTCAGATCAGCAGCAGGCACTCGCCCCTAATGTTTTTGAGGCTCAGCAGCAGGCACTCACCCCTAATCAGTGGCGTACATGCAGGGGTCGCAGCTGCGACCGGGCCTGGCACTCCAGGGGGCCCGGCCGCCTGTGGACCCCTGGCCCCTGCAGTAGTGCCACTCAGACTCAGGTGTGGGCCCGTGGCAGCGGTGCCGGCAGGTGACAGGGAGATGAACGCTTCCATTGTGGAAGCGCTCATCTCCATAGTGATCTGTATCGCCGTCCTCAGGACAGCGATACAGATTGCTGTGCTGCGGCTGGGAAGGGGAGGGAGGTGTCTCCCTTCCCTGTTCCTCCTATCAAAGCGGTGCAGGCGGCGCGATGACGTCATCGCGCCGCCTGAGTTGTACAGCGCGGGACACAGGCCGGAAGAGGCCTGCATCGCATCGCTGCTAAGGAGGTAAGATTAAGGGTTTATTTTTTATTTTTATTACCGGACTTTACTGGGACATGAGGAGGCACTTGATACTGGAAAATGAGGGGGGGGGGGAAGGTTGGCACTTGATACTGGAAAATGAGGTGGGGGGGAAGGTTGGCATTGATGCTGGAAAATGGGGGGGGGGAAGGTTGGCACTTGATACTGGAAAATGAGGGGGGGAGGTTGGCACTTGATACTGGAAAATGGGGGGGGGAGGTTGGCACTTGATACTGGAATATGGGGGGGAAGGTTGGCACTTGATACTGGAAAATGAGGGGGGAGGTTGGCACTTGATACTGGAAAAAGGGGGGGGGAGGTTGGCACTTGATACTGGAAAATGAGGGGGGGTTGGCACTTGATACTGGAAAATGGGGGGGGAAGGTTGGTACTTGATACTGAAAAATGAGGGAGGGAGGGAGTTGGCACTTGATACTGGAAAATGAGGGGGGGAAAGTTGGCACTTGATACTGGAAAATAGGGGGGGAAGGTTGGCACTTGATACTGGCACACGGGGCGGTTGGCACTTGATACTGGCACACGGGGCGGTTGGCACTTGATACTGGCACAATATTGGGGGCACTATTGGGGACCACAGGGCACAGTATTGGGGTAGTAGGATGTTTTGTCCAGAAGATAGTAGGATGATGGAAAAGTAGTAAACTAAGATATTTTTTTTATCAAACTGCAGAGATTAAAAACGGCATAAAAATGGTGGTCTGGTCTGAAAGGAGAAGACGAGGACAGAGAGCATCTACATCGAAGGAGACGTCACTTGATGTAAGAGGTACGGGCGCGATTTATGGGTGGGGCTGTGTGTGGGTGTGGTTTGAGGGCGGGTGGTGACACAGGGGCCCCATAATCTCCTATTGCCCGGGGAAATGCCCCTCCCGAGACTGGGGGGGGGGGGCATGGATCAGTTTCGCACCGGGGCCCCATGGATTGTGTGTACGCCACTGCCCCTAATGTTTTAGAAGGTCAGATCAGCTGCAGGCACTCGCCCCTTATGTTTTAGAGGGTCAGCTCAGCAGCAGGCCCTCATCCCTAATGTTTTAGATGGGCAGATCAGCAGCAGGCACTCGCCCCTAATATTTTAGAGGGTCAGCTCAGCAGCAGGCCCTCGCCCATAATATTTTAGAGGGTTACCAGCAGGTCATCAATAATGATTTTTCAAGGGTGTGTATGATGCCCTCCTTTATGTGTAAAAAAGGAATAAAGGGGTTAAATATGCCATAATATTTAATGGAAGCTGGAAACAAATTCCGAATGGGGTAACATTGGAAAAAAGCGCAATTCGACAGTTTTATGGGTTTAATTTTTACAACATTCACTATATAATAAAACTGACTTGTGATCTTCATTCTCTGGGTCAGTACAAATACAATAATACCACATCTATATAGTTTTTCTGGTGTTTTAATACTGATAAAAAATAAAAACCTTTAGGGAATTTTTTTTTATTTTTTTTCCTTTTATCGCCATATTCTGACCCCCTTTTTTATAGTTATGTCTACAAAGCTGTGTTGGGCCTAATTTTTTGCAAAACAATGTGGAGTTTGTATTGATACTATTTCAGAGTGTGCATGAATTTTTGATCACCTTTCATTAAATTTTCTGAGGCGGGGAAGTGACAAAAAAATGTTGAATCGGATATTTATTTATTTTTTTCCATTAAGCCATTCGCCATACAAGATATTTTATTTTAGTATGGACATTTTTGGATGCGACGATGCTTATGATGTTTATTTTTTTAAATGTTTATTTTTATTCTAGAAAAAGGGACTGATTAGAATTTTTTACATTTTTAAACTTATTTAAACTTTTAATTCTACTATTTTAGGCCCTCAAAGGCGTAACAACATGCAATTGTTAACTTGCCATTTCTATTTATCAGTGGAATTCGACTGTATATTCAGTTGTAGTGCTGCTACCTGCAGGCTTACTTTAGAATATACCTATGAAAGGCATTGGACCCTCCAGCAGGCTTCGGCCTTTCACAATGAACAAACAGCTCCCCAAAAGCCACATTGGGGAGCTGTTCCAAGCCCGGAAATGCAGAGCTTCCGGGTTTTGCACTTTGAGATGGCATGGTCACATTTCACCACGGCATCTGAGCGGATAAATGCCTGCAATCGCCGTTATCACCGATCACAGACATTAGCACCAGGTGTCGGCTGTATGAAACACCAAAAACATGGAGGCCACACAGAACCTTTGAACAAATGTGAAGCTGATTTTGGAATAAAGCAGCCATGTTTTTCTCCATGCCCCCCTTTAAGCCTTTGCAATGTTCTGATTTGTTGAAAGTTAGTTGATCTAATCATGTAAGTATTTTATTGCATTTAATGTTAGCAGCGTCACCCGTATCATTTATTTTTTGACCACGAAACATCAATTCTACATTTATTCACTAAGGAAAGGAAAGAAAATTATATTAATACCATGAAATATGATCTTGGGTCCCATGGAACCTACAAAACTTCCAAAGCAATCAGTAATATAATAAAAAGTTCTAATGTTTTACTTGAAATAAATTAGTACAGTAGAAAACATGTATTTACTTGTCTGCCCTCGGTGTGACCCATGCGTGATGAGATTCACGTGAACATTGATGGAATATACCGTGACCGCTTTGATTTATTCCCATGTCTGCTCTCAGTTTATGAAAAGATTAATTGCTGAAGGAGTTAAAGCAGCTGGGAGATGTATGAGATTGTGCATTAGACGACTCGCACTTAAAACATTCCCCAAGAGGGAACATGTGTATTAATTAGAAAGTGACATCACTTCGGAGACTCTATATTAATACTTCCATTCTTTGAGTTGTCTTGAGTGTTCCAAGTAATGAAGAGGCCTTCAAGTTAATGTCCACTCAAGCACTTATCTGCTTTTTTTTATTTTTTTTATCTTTGGGGCTGTTTTTCTGGTACAAAGCTCCAAATTCTCACAAACTGCACTGTTACCTCTGTTATTCCCCTCTGCTAGCTGCCTGCCTTTTACCCAGGTGGCTTATTCAGGTTTGAATTCAACTTTTTTATTCTGGCTACAATCCGAATCTATTATGTTTCTGTTTAGTCCCTCAGCCACATCCTGCTATGCCAGCAAAACAATGGTTAAATTCATCCCTGGTTTTCAGTTCTTATTCAGTGTTGTTTCTTATAAAATCTGTAACTATATTTGATTCCTGAACAAATCTCCTGATGATTACCATGGGCTATGTTTTTGATCATGTCCTGCTGCTGCCTATGGTCCATTCTTGCGTCTTTGCTCAATTCTTGTCTTTGATCCAATTCTGTGTCTAAACTCCAGCTCAGTGTCTATGCTACACCACCGTCCTGTGTCTATGCTCCAGTTAGTTCAGTGTCTACATTCCAGTTTACTGTCTATGCTCCAGTTCAGTGTCTACGCTCCAGTCCTGTGTCTACACTCCAGGTCACCGTATACACTTCAGTCCTGTGTCTATGCTACAGCTCAGTGTCCACATGAAGGGGGAATTGGCTATATGTTCAGTCCCTTATCCCCACATAATACGTAACTCCCTCCCAGCCCCATATAAATGACCACACAACACTACTGCTTGGATTTAATCGGCCACAGCAGCCGTTTATTAAATAAATACATAACATAACTTAATAAATTAACCAATGACGAGGGAGGTCCTAGAAGCCCCAATAACCTCATAAACACCGTAACAAACCTGCGACTCCATCTTGCCCCCAGCCGTTGAACCCAGCTCGGAGGCAGCAACTGATGGACGCCTAGTTCGTTAGTACCGGCTCCTCCATGAGAGTCCAGCCCCTACCGCGGGGCCCTCCCATCCTCAGATACCACCATATTTTCCACTTCCAGGACCTCCCCCGCCTCCAAGAACGCTGCTTGACCTCCTCAAGCCTGCGCGTCCCTCCACATCCGTAACGCTATCTCCACTCCATTTTGGATCCCCAAAGACCACAGATCAGTCCCCACCGCATTCAAATGCACCCCATCCGTTCTCCAAAATGCACCAACTCCTTTTTCCAACTCCTCATGACGTACCGCCACAGCCCCATTCCGTGCCATAAACCTGCCAACTGCCCTACTCACCTTGATCCGGGCTTTATTAATGCTCTCCACAGACCTAGCCTCCCTCCATGACTTACGCGGTACAATGTCAGACCACACTGTAACAACACCCGGAAATAACGCCCAAATCCTCAGCAGGTCGAACATCACATGTCGCACCAACTCCCTAAATGGCCGCCTCCCTAAGTCATTGCCCCCCACATGAAGCACCAACACATCCGGAGGCCTGTCCAACCGCGCAAACCGCTGCACCTCCCGCAAACCCCCCCCCCACAACATTCCTCTGACCCCTAACCACCTGACCGTAGCAACCTACGGGCTCAACCCCAGCTGGCGGTCATTCGGCCTAACATCCGCTCTAATCGCCCCCCAGAACACATAGGAATGTCCTAAAATCCAGACCAAGGCCACCGGAAAACCTGCAAACAAACAAAAACAAAATTAACACAGCCCCCCAACCACTGATCAACAACTACAGAAGACCCAGGCTAATATAGGACTTAAATCGCGCCGACTCCCAACGCCCGATCCTCATAATTACCTCATCACTGACCCCCAATCTTGCCGCCTCAGTCGCAGCACCAATCCTGAACGAATGACCAGAATAATCCTTATCATGCACCCCCAAACTCCTCAAACATTTCTTAAACACTGCTAAGAACTGAAATCTCGACAGAAACGAACCATCCTCATGACGAAAAAACGGCAACGCATCCGTCTCCCTGCCCGTCCAATACCTCCCCAAACACTGAACAGGGCACATACCACAACCCGTAACAGAAAACAAAGTAACCTGTCGATCTCTGCCCTCCTGATCTGTCTTAGACCTGCGAATCCGCACAATGACCCTATCCTCCCCAATCTCCACGTCCTCACTAAGCAATCCCCCCGCACGACAAGCACTGCCGCTCACTAACTCACCCAACCTGAAAGCCCCAAAAAACGCTAACGCAAATGCCGCCCTAAACAACCCCAACTCCCATCCTGAGCTACACACCACGCACAACTTCTCACCCATCTGAACCAATAGCTCAAAAGACACTGGTCTCCTACTATCTGTCACCCTACCCGCCCCCCTACGCCAGCCTTTCAAAACCTGTCTCACTAAAAAACATTTCGTTAAATCCCCCAATCCCCGCAGCCGAAAACCAAAGGCTATACCTGCAATCAACCGACTGACTTTGGACACCGACCACCTCTCACCTTTCAAATGCCCCAATAACATCACCAGCCTGACCCCCTTGTCGTCTCCACCCGAACCCCAGCCCCCAATCCACTTCTCCCAGATTTCCCACGCCTTCCCATACTCCCTCCACGTACCAGGGCTCAGCGAATCCCTAAGCAACCCCATCACCTCTCCTCCAAGATCCCCCACAGCCATGACGGACACTCCAGACCCTCCAACTCCGCTTCTGGCACAAGAAGCCGGAACCGGTCCCACTGTAAATGAGAAAGAGAGTCCGCCACAGAATTAGTCACTCCAGCCACATGTTTTGCCACCACCCAAACATTAATTGACAAACACCGTAACACCAAAAACTGTAACAGCTTAACCACCGGAGGGGAGGATGCTGATAAGCTGTTAATAGCCTGAACAACCCCCAAATTGTCACAATTAAAGCGCACCTTCCTATTCGCAAACCTATCCCCCCACAACACCACCGCCATAACAATAGGAAACAACTCCAACAGTGCAATATTCGTCACCCAACCGCGCTCCACCCACGACTCCGGCCAACCGCCCGCACACCACTGCCCCTGACAATAAGCGCCAAAACCCACACCCCCCGACGCATCCGTATACAATTCAAAATCTGCAACATCACAAACCTCCCCCATAACCAACGTCCTCCCATTATAACGTCCTAAAAATTCCGCCCAAACCCTTAAGTCACCTTTCAACTCTTTTCGCAACCTAACAAAGTGATAAGGCGCAGACACCCCCGCTGTAGCGGCAGCCAGCCGTCTACAAAAAATCCTCCCCATCGGCATAATCTGACATGCAAAATTAAGCTTCCCCAATAATGACTGCAGCTCCCGCAACCTAATCTTCTCCCTCCCTATGGCCTGATCGATTTCGCGCCTCAAATCCAGCACCTTGTCCGCCGGAAGCCTACACTCCATCCTTACAGTGTCTATAACAATCCCCAGGAAACACAATTCAGTAACTGGACCCACCGTCTTCTCCATCGCTAACGGCACACCAAAACGCGCAAAAACCGTCTGAACCGTGTGTAACAACAAAGAACATACCCGAGAATTTGCTGGCCCCAAACACAAAAAGTCATCTAAATAGTGAATAACCGATGCACAACCCGAAACATCTACCACCACCCACTCCAAAAATGAGCTGAACGTCTCAAAATAAGCACAAGAGAGAGAGCACCCCATAGGCAAACACCTATCCACAAAATACTCCCCACCCCAATAACATCCCAACAAACCCATGCTCTCCACATGAACCGGAAGCAGCCGAAATGCTGCTTCAACATCAACTTTTGCCAACAACGCCCCCTGCCCACACCGTCTCACCCACCTAACAGCCGCATCAAATGACGTATACACCACCGAACACAATTCAGGATCTATACCATCATTGACCGACGCACCTTTCGGGTAAGACAAATGATGAATGAGCCGAAACTTATTCGGCTCCTTCTTGGGCACCACCTCCAAAGGAGACACTCTAAGGTTCGGAAGCGGCGGCACCTTAAACGGGCCAGCCATCCGCCCCAACGCAACTTCCCTATTTAACTTCTCGGTCACCACATCCGCATGATCAAGCGCAGACCTAAGATTCTTATGAACCACAGGCCCCGCCGTTACCTCTGCCGGGATGCGAAAACCACATCTAAAACCATCCCCCAATAGCCTGGCCGCCGCCCGGTCCGGGTACCTATCTAGAAATTCCTGCATCCTTTCCACCCGCACCGGTGTCCGACCCCTTTCCAACACCATCCCCCCCCCTCTGCCTTCCTCCTCTAAAGCAACGGCTAGCCCCATGCGACCCTCCACAACCTGAGCATTCATGCTTGAATTTGCACTTAGCTCCAAATCTGCAGCTCCCCTCATTAAAGAGGAAACATAATCCTTTTGCTGATGCTGCCGCCAATGCCCCCGGGGACGATCCCCCAGGCTCTGCCCGAAAGGATTGCCCAGCCCTAGGCGGTGCCGTCACCTTCAACCACAACCCAATGTCTTTGTGGTCCCACCATATATCTGACCTAACCGCCTTACGCTGCCGAAACTGCTCGTCGTAACGGAGCCACCCCACACCGCCGTATACCCGATACGCCTCCCCTATCGCATCCTGGTAACAGAACAACGCCGAACAACATTCCGGAGACTTCTCCCCAATGACACTTGCTAATATGGCAAACGCTTGCAGCCAATTAGCAAATGTGCGGGGAATCAACCTATGCCGCCGCTTCTCCTCGTCCTCTTTATTTCCCTCATCCTTCTTCCCCCTATCCAAATTAAACCGCTCCAAAGGAAGCAAGGAAAAAATCTCCACATATTCCCCTTTCCAGATTTTTTCTTTTACCTCCTGCTTCAAATGGGCCCCCAAAGGGCCCTCAAAGCACACATACACCTCCCCACGCGCTCTATCATCCAACCTCTGCCCCTCTTCCTCACCCCCAACTTGAGTCTCCACCGACACCGCCCCCCCACTCGACCCGGCTACCGGTCCAGGCAACACCCCCCACGCCGGTAATGGCGACCCGCCCGCGGACCCCAAACTAGCCAACCACCCCGCCAAGCCCCCCAGCAACTGCCCCAAACCCTTTCCTAAATCACCCATGGCCACCACCCCCCCCCCCCCAACACTTCCCACCGGGAAGCCCTGCGCTAATAAGGGACCCCAATTAGTCTCACCAGGCACCACGGGCGCTGTGACTCCTGCTGCCGCAGATCCTGACTCCCGCTGCTCCGCCTCAACTTTGGCGCTCCTCCTGGACGTTGAAGGCGACTCCTCCCGGACGACTTGAACTGCCCGCTGTATAATGCTGACCGGCCTCTGGCCCACAGACGCGGCTCCCGCTCCTTCACTGGGCCTGCACAGCTCCTCCCGCCCATTCTGCGCAACCCGAAGCATGTGGATCTCCTCACACCGCTGAGTAGACCGCCCGCTGGGACCTGGACTGGGCCGGTCCACCGTTCCTGGTCCCGCATCCTCAATACTAGCAGGTGAGAGTGGGGGAAGGGGCGTCCCACTCCGCTCTGGGCCCCGCCATGTACTGGGATTCCTCCCGCGACAAGCGCGCCCTGCTGAAGGCTGGGCAGACCCTCTCCGCCGCGAAGGGTCCCTGGAGGGGCTCCCCACTCGGCGCCGGACCCTGGGGGTGCATTCAGGACTAAGGCGCGCCGGTGGGACACCCCGCCGCGGCCGGACAGCCCTTACAGTGGGGGTGGCTGCAGAAGCAGGGGCAATAACGCACGCACCCACGTGCTCCTGCAACCAGCCAGGCCCCCGCACCTCCGCCTCCCTGCGCAGCAACTCCAGCATCTCCTCCACTGATAACGGCAGCGCCGACATGATCCTGCAGCTCCGTTTGCTTTCCCTGGCCGAATGCCTCTGCCCCCCGCCTCCTCCTCACTCTGACCAGCAGCCCCTCCCCCTCGTTCTCATGACTACCCGCGCCCTTTCTAACTTCTCTGCACCTTAACTCACCTGTCCCCTCTCAGCCAAAACCCTCTTCATGGCCGGCCTCCCCTTAATGCTGCGCTTCTTGTCCGGCCTCACTCTCCAGTTCAGTGTCTATAGTACTGTTCAGTTTCTACACTCCAGCTCAGTGTTTACACTCCAGTTCGGTGTCTTTGCTCCAGTTCAGTGTCTACACCACCATCCTGTGTCTACGCTCCAGTTAGTTCAGGGTCTTCACTCCAGTTCAGTGTCTATACTACCGTCCTGTGTCTATGCTCCAGTTCAGTGTCTACGTTCCATTTCAGTGTCTATATTCCAGCTCAGTGTGTATGCTCCAGTTTACTGTTTATGCTCCAGTTCAGTGTCTACACCACCATCCTGTGTCTATGCTCCAGTTAGTTCAGTGTCTACATTCCAGTTCAGTGTCTACACTGCAGTCCTGTGTCTATGCTACAGCTCAGCGTCTACATTCCAGTTCAGTGCTTATGCTACAGCTCAGTGTCAACACTACTGTCCTGTGTCTATGCTCCAGTTTAATATGGACACTCCAGTTCAGTGTCTATGTTCCAGCTAAGTGTCCACGCTGCAGTTCGATGTCTATGCTCCAGTTTAGTGTTTATGCTCCAGTTCAGCATCTACACTACGGTCCTGTTTCTACACTCCAGTTAGTTCAGTGTCTATGCTCCAGCTCAGTGTCTACACTACTGTCCTGTGTCTACCCTCCAGTTCAGCATCTATACTAGAGCTCAGTATCTACACTCTAATTTAGTGTCTATGCCCCAGCTCATGTCTACACTCCAGTTCAGTGTCTATGTTCCAGCTAAGTGTCCATTTTGCAGTTCAGTGTTTATGCTCCAGTTCAGCGTCTACACCACCGTCCTGTGTCTACACTCCAGTTAGTTCAGTGCCTACACTCCAATTCAGTGTTTACATTCCAGTTCAGTGTCTATGCTCCAGTCCTGCGTCTACACTCCAGTTCACTGTCTATGCTACATCTCAGCGTCCATACTCCAGTTCAGTGTCTATGCACCAGTTTAGTGTCTATACTACAAATCAGTGTCTACACTCCAGTTCAGTGTCTATGTTAGAAATAAGTGTCCTTACTGCAGTTCAGTGTCTACACAACTGTTCTGTGTCTATACTTCAGTTAGTTCAGTGTCTCCACTCCAGTTCAGTGTCTTAATCCAGTTCTGTGTCTACACTCGTTAGTTCAGTGTCTATGCTCCAGTTCAGTATCTAAACTACCGTCCTGTGTCTACACTCCAGTTCAATGTCTACATTTCAGTTCAGTGTCCATTCTCCATTTCAGTGTCTATGCTCCAGTTCAGTGTCTACACTCCAGTTCAGTGTCTACATTCCACTTCACTGTCTATGCTCCAGGTTAGTGTATACACTCCAGTCCTGAGTCTACGCTCCTGGTCAGTGTATACACTTCAGACCTGTATATATGCTACATCTCAGTGTCTACACTCCAGTTCAGTGTATACACTCCAGTTCAGTGTCTGCACCCCAGTTCAGTGTCCAGGCTGCAGCTCAGTGTCTATACTTCAGTTATGTGTCTATGCTCTAGCTCAGTGTCTATGCTCCAGTCCAGTGTCTACACTGTAGTCTAGTGTGAAGACTACAATATGGTGTCTATGCTCCATTTCAGTGTCTACACTCTCATCTGGTGTTTACTCTGCAGACCAGTGTCTGCGCTCCAGTACAGTATCTACACTCCAGCTTAGTGTCTATGCTTCGGTTCAGTATCTACACTCAAGTTCTGTGTCTAGGCTCCTGCTAAGTGTGTACGTTCTACTTCAGTGTCTGCACTCCTGTTCAGTGTCTACATTCCAGCTTAGTGTCTACGCTCCAGTTTATTGTCTATGCTACAGCTCAGGGTCTACATTCCAGTTCAGCGTCTACACTCCAGTTCAGTGTCTATGCTTCAGACCATTGTTTACACTCCAGTCTGGTGTCTTTGTTCTAGTTCAGTGTCTACATTGCAGTTGAATGTCTACACTTTAGTTCAGTATTTATGCCCCAGTCCAGTGTCTAGTCTCCAATGTGGTGTCTATGCTTCAATTTAATGTCTACACTCCCACCTGGTGGTCTACTCTGCAGATCAGTGTCTTTGCTCCAGTTTAGTGTCTAGGCTCCACTACAGTATCTACATTCCTGCTTAGTGTCTATGCTCCAGTTCAGTGGCTACACTTCAGTCCTGTGTCTATGCTCAAGCTCAGAGACTACACATCAGTCTTATGTATATGCTCCAGTTTAATGTCTATGCGCCAGGACAGTGTATGCACTCCAGCTCAGTCTCTACACTGCAGCTCAGTGTCTACACTCCAGTTCAGTGTCTACTCTCTAGTTTAGTGTCTATGTTCCAAAAACCCTACAAAAAACCTCCCTATTTTATACATAATGAATCAATCTCATGGATATCAAATATCTAAGCTACACCACCAAACAAGAAAAACCAATGGGACATACAGTACAGACCAAAAGTTTGGACACACCTTCTCATTCAAAGAGTTTTCTTTATTTTCATGACTATGAAAATTGTAGATTCACACTGAAGGCATCAAAACTATGAATTAACACATGTGGAATTATATACATAACAAAAAAGTGTGAAAAAACTGAAAATATATCATATTCTAGGTTCTTCAAAGTAGCCACCTTTTGCTTTGATTACTGCTTTGCACACTCTTGGCATTCTCTTGATGAGCTTCAAGAGGTAGTCACCTGAAATGGTCTTCACTTCACAGGTGTGCCCTGTCAGGTTTAATAAGTGGGATTTCTTGCCTTATAAATGGGGTTGGGACCATCAGTTGCGTTGTGGAGAAGTCAGGTGGATACACAGCTGATAGTCCTACTGAATAGACTGTTAGAATTTGTATTATGGCAAGAAAAAAGCAGCTAAGTAAAGAAAAACGAGTGGCCATCTGCTTTGGTCTGATGAGTTCAAATTTGAGATCTTTGGTTCCAACCACCGTGTCTTTGTGCGACGCAGAAAAGGTGAACAAATGGACTCTACATGCCTGGTTCCCACCGTGAAGCATGGAGGAGGAGGTGTGATGGTGTGGGGGTGCTTTGCTGGTGACACTGTTGGGTATTTATTCAAAATTGAAGGCATACTGAACCAGCATGGCTACCACAGCATCTTGCAGCGGCATGCTATTCCATCCGTTTTGCGTTTAGTTGGACCATCATTTATTTTTCAACAGGACAATGACCCCAAACACACCTCCAGGCTGTGTAAGGGCTATTTGACCATGAGTGATGGGGTGAGCTGGACCGCAGAGTGAAGGCAAAAGGGCCAACAAGTGCTAAGCATCTCTGGGAACTCCTTCAAGACTGTTGGAAGACCATTTCAGGTGACTACCTCTTGAAGCTCATCAAGAGAATGCCTACTTTGAAGAACCTAGAATATGACATATTTTCAGTTGTTTCACACTTTTTTGTTATGTATATAATTCCACATGTGTTAATTCATAGTGTTGATGCCTTCAGTGTGAATCTACAATTTTCATAGTCATGAAAATAAAGAAAACTTTTTGAATGAGAAGGTGTGTCCAAACTTTTGGTCTGTACTGTATATGTATAAAAAATTATATAACAATCTTTATTGTACAAAAATATAGATACTAGGTCAGTTTGCAGAGTAAGACTTGATGAAATTAGATACAGAGAACATATAAAGGGCAGGTACACGAGTGTGATCAAAATCTCAGACGAAAAATCACAAATACACAAAATAATATACTTCCTATAGATATAAGCCCCCGCATGCAAGTGGGATATATGAGATATTAAAACACTTCACATAGATGTATACCTCCACAAGCATATGGAGTATACTCTAAGAATGTGTGTTATATCATGTCAGCAAAATCACTGAGAAGAAATGTAAAAAGGCCACTAAATATATGTGACTATAATTAAACTCTACAAGTAAATCATCACCTGTATGTCAGAGGACCAAATGAGATCATAAACAGAACATATTAGAACAATATTCCTGTAAACAAAAGAAGCATACCCTGTCACATGATACACCACAAGTGAAGTCCTGCCCGAGCGCAGACAGCTCGACGGGCGTTTCACCTCTCAATCGGCTTTGTCAGGAAGTAATCGTATAATTAAAACTTGGGTATATATAAGGGGCGGAAGATCATGAGTGAAGCCACATGAGCGCACGTTGATAATGGCGCAAATCCGCCATGATGCCCATCTCCACCGTTTTGCGCATCCACGTCATCCCAGTCCGCAGCATGGTGCACCAGATGACGATAACTATCCCCCCTCACCCCTACAATAAGGTGATAAAGATAAGAGAAAAAAAATACAAACACCAACAAACTTATATAAATGGATACCAGTACAGAAACAAGGATCCTAGATCCTACATGCCTAGAAAAAGTGTGTCTAATTGGTTATTAAGAGTCCTACATGGACAACATCCCATGTAGTCAAAGTGTGAGTGCAAAGGTATATTGGGTACATCCTTATATCCCATGGATGAGATGCAAGACGGTCCACCCGAAACCTCCCAGAAACAAAGGGGGGTATACGGGTGGCTGGAGTGCATCCAGGCCATACTTGTTTAATAGGACCATCTTTTATTTTCCTTAACTCATCCCATTTCTTCATGTCCAGTTCAATTTTCATGAATCTTTCATCCCCACACAGAATAGAAAGAAACCTATATACATAAATAAGACAAAAACACAGTTAAGAACAAGCAAAATACCCCAGGGGTTAAAATTTGCGCATATCTTACAAAAAGGATTTTAAGCTATTGGATTCTGTTAAACCTATCGGAGTCATAGGGCCAGATTTATCATTAGCTCAAGTCAGAATAATGGAGTGAAAAAGTCGCAAATTTTTGCGCAATCACTAAAACTGCGCAAAAATTTGCGACTTTTTTCTGCTCTGCACTATGCTTGCCAGTTTTCTGAAAGTGGGCGTGTTTTCTTATGTAAATTAATCTCTAGACAGATTTACTATTGTGACTATTTAAAAAGTCGCAAAAAAGTCGCAAAAAAGTTGCAAAAAATTGCGCAGTTTCACTCCAGTGAGGACCATGCTTATCTTATGAGACTTTTTAATAGAACATGCGACTTTTTCGTAAAGACGTGCGACTTTTTCGTAAAGATGTGCGACTTTTGTAAAGCTGCTTACTGACGGATAAACTGCTACCGTCAAACCACATTTATTACAGTCTTAAAGGGCCGATAATAAATCTGACTTGGCTAAAACTGACTTTAGCCATATGTGAAAGTGGAGTGAGCTGTTAGAGTCATGATAAATCTGGCCCATTGTGTCTAATAATACTATCCATTTAGTTTCTTTACGTAACAAGGCACGCTTCACATCTCCACCCCGAGAGCCCAATTGTACCCTGTCTATACCTCTAACTTTTAAGCCACTAGGATTGCAGGAATGTCTAGAGTCTATGTTCCAGTCTGATGTCTAGGCTCCAGATCGATGTCTATGCTCCAGCATCTGATGTTGATGCTCCTAGTTCCAGTTCACATCTTTGACCCTGTGTTTTACTTCTGGACTCTGCTACTCCACAGTGACAATATCAACTTTGCTACTCCACAGTCAAAAACTCAGTTCTACTTGCATCTCCACGATAAGATACTTAGCTCTGCTTAGCTTTCCCTGTTTGTTCCTGTTTGCTCTTTAGTGATGGATGAACATCGGCTGAAAGCCAATGAGATAAAAGTTCCCAGGTAATTAAGGTTAATTGGGGATGACAGGTTGTCAAAACAAAAATTTCATATTGGCTAACAAGACAATTAACCTTAATTCCCTGGGAACTTTTATCTCATTGGCTCTCATGACCATGGGAACATTTCCCTGATTGGCTCACTATGCTGTATTCTGTGAATAAAATCTATTTTTTTATGTGAATGGGCAGGGGAGGGCATGTGACTTGTGCAACCAATGAAAACACACTTCCTGCTATAAAAGGAACAGCCAGAAAAGAAAATGGCAGTCCTTATTTGTTAAGAAGCAGAGATGCTGTCCTTTTTTTTAATTGACCCTGGATGTTCTGGAGCGTCCCCCTGACCTCCTGTCATACTGCCCAGTAACCCTTTCATCCCCTTTCTTCCACCTTCCATCACACAAATATATTATGGAGTAATAGTCATGTGTAGACTGGTATAAATAGTATCGTCCCAGGACAGGGGGGCACTGCTAGCGCTCACACACGGGGCTGTCCATTGCAGAATCATATCGCAGGATCAAATATATATAAAATGCAGGTGATGTGCAGATCATTGGTTCCTGCAAATGGGGTAAACAGCAAAGCAATTGTCAAAAAGTAACACCATATTCACATATATGACATATAATGATACTCAATATCGAAGAGCCGTCCTCAAATAAAGGTCATTACTCGATTTGAAAGCAGTGATCTGCACAAACGGTATTATGATGATAATGGTGCGTGAAGCACATAAGAAATGTGACTAATCAGATATATGTGCAATATACAGTCGGGTCCATAAATATTGGGACAGCGATACAATTAAATTTTTTTGGGCTCTAGACACCACCACAATGGATTTGAAATTAAATGAACAAGATGAGCTTTAACTGCAGACTGTCAGCTTTAATTTGATGGTATTTACATCCAAATCAGGTGAACGGTGCAGGAATTACAACAGTTTGCATATGTGCCTCCCACTTGTTAAGGGACCAAAAGAAATGGGACATAATAATAATCATAAATCAAACTTTCACTTTTTAATACTTGGTTGCAAATCCTTTGCAGTCAATTACAGCCTGAAGTCTGGGACACATAGACATCACCAGACGCTTGGTTTCATCCCTGGTGATGCTCTGCCAGGCCTCTACTGCAACTGTCTTCAGTTCCTGCTTTTTCTTTGGCTCACTATCAGTTTTGTCTTCAGCAAGTAAAATGCACGCTCAATCGGATTCAGGTCAGGTGATTAACTTGGCCATTGCATAACATTCCACTTCTTTCCCTTAAAAAACTCTTTGGTTGCTTTTGCAGTATGCTTTGGGTCATTGTCCATCTGCACTGTGAAGAGCCTCCCAATGAGCTCTGAAGAATTTGGCTGAATATTAGCAGATAATATTGCCCAAAACACTTCAGAATTCATCCTGCTGCTTTTGTCAGCAGTCACATCATCACTAAATACAAGAGAACCAGTTCCATTGGCAGCCATACATGCCCACGCCATGACACTACCACCACCATGCTTCACTGATGAGGTGGTATGCTTAGGATCATGAGCAGTTCCTTTCCTTCTCCATACTCTTCTCTTGCCATCACTCTGGCACAAGTTGATCTTGGTCTCATCTGTCCATAGGATGTTGTTCCAGAACTGTGAAGGCTTTTTTAGATGTTGCTTGGTAAACTTTAATCTGGCCTTCCTGTTTTTGAGGCTCACCGATGGTTTACATCTTGTAGTGAACCCTCTGTATTCACTCTGGTGAAGTCTTCTCTTGATTATTGACTTTGACACACATACACCTACCTCCTGAAGAGTGTTCTTGATCTGGCCAACTGTTGTGAAGGGTGTTTTCTTCACCAGGGAAAGAATTCTTCGGTCATCCACCACAGTTGTTTTCTGTGGTCTTCCGGGTCTTTTGGTGTTGCTGAGTTCACCGGTGCGTTCCTTCTTTTTAAGAATGTTCCAAACAGTTGTTTTGGCCACGACTAATGTTTTTGCTAGCTCTTTGGATCTCATCTTGAGAGTTGACAGCAACAGATATCAAATGCAAATAGCCCACTTGATGTGAACTCTGGACCTTTTATCTGCTCATTGTAATTGGGATAATGAGGAAATAACACAGACCTGGCCATGGAACAGCGGAGAAGCCAATTGTCCCATTACTTTTGGTTCCTTAACAAGTGGGAGGCACAGATGCAAACTGCTGTAATTCCTGCACCGTTCACCTGATTTGGATGTAAATCCCCTCAGATTACAGCTGACAGTCTGCAGGTAAAGCACATCTTGTTCGTTTCATTTCAAATCCATTGTGGTGGTGTATAGAGCCAAAAATGTTACCATTGTGTCCATGTCCCAATATTTATGGACCTGGCTGTATGAATACAAGGCGACACACTGAGGAATCAGAGAAATAATAAGCCAGTTGGCATTTTATTAATCGGATATCTATATATAGTATATGTATTTAAGCTGATACAGAGTATCATTATATGTCATATATGTGAATATGGTGTTACTTTTTGATAATTGCTTTGCTGTTTACCCCATTTGCAGGAACCAATGATCTGCACATCACATACATTTTATATATATTTGAGCCTAAGGTTCTTTCATACTGCCAGCCTGGAAATGCAGCTTTGGCAGTGACTGGAGTATGAGAGCAGTTTAATTTCTGTTCCTTTTTCCTTTACCTAAGGTTTTCTATGATTCATCAGAAACCATGTAAGATCAGCACAAGATAAGCCTCACTGCAGATTTTGTGTAGCCCCCCCTTCCCGTTTCTTTGCGGCATTATAGTTGTGGGTGAATTAAACGTACTTAGCGGTGATGGATATCGCTGGATGGGGGGGAAAGGTTTCAATTAAGCAGATTATTTTGCAGATAGCAGGCGGCTTCCCCAAGGCTATAGAGCATATTGGGCTCCATCGGCTTCGCGGTTATGTCTCTGCGCAGAAATACCCAGAACAGCCAGAGATGCAGATGGGGAGAAGCGGCGCGGCGAAAATAAATATATATTTTTTTCGATGAAATGTGCTATTAATGATCAAAAGCAGTAAATCATTAAAAAAAACTATGCATATTTAGTATCATTGTGATCATACTGACACATAAAATAAAATTAAAGTTATGCACTGAACAAAAATCTTATTTTACATTAGGTGTTAGTATGATCACAATGACCCCAAATATGCATAGTTTTTTTTTTAAGATTTACTGCTTTTGATCGGTAATAGCACATTTCATGCAAAAACATTATTTTTATGTCGTGGCATTCAAAGAGGCATTTCTTTTTTAATTGGGATAATTTTGGTAACCTTTTTTAGAGTGGTTGAATGGGGAAAAAGCAAATCTGTCAATGTTTTTTGTTATTTGTAATTCACCACTTGATTTAAATAACGGGTTAAATTTATTGTACTGTACCATTGTGACAGCTGCGGTGATACACAGTATGTGTGTGTCTTCATGTTTTTTTCTTTAATTTTGCGATATGAAGCCACTTTTTTTAAATGAAAAAATGGTTTTATAGCACCCCTCAATCAGTATTTTGTGGAAGCAGGTATATCGCAGGCCTCAATCAGTATTTGGTGGAAGCTGGTATATCAAACTCCTTAATCAGTATTTTGTGGAAGCAGGTGTATCGCAGGTCTCTATTAATATTTGGTAGAAGCAGGTATATCAATCCCCTTAATCAGCATTTTGTGGAAGCAGGTATATCGCAGGCCTCAATCAGTATTTGGTGGAAGCTGGTATATCAAACTCCTTAATCAGTATTTTGTGGAAGCAGGTGTATCGCAGGTCTCTATTAATATTTGGTAGAAGCAGGTATATCAATCCCCTTAATCAGCATTTTGTGGAAGCAGGTATATCGCAGGCCTCAATCAGTATTTGGTGGAAGCTGGTATATCAAACTCCTTAATCAGTATTTTGTGGAAGCAGGTGTATCGCAGGTCTCTATTAATATTTGGTAGAAGCAGGTATATCAATCCCCTTAATCAGCATTTTGTGGAAGCAGGTATATCGCAGGCATCAATCAGTATTTTGTGGAAGCAGGTATATAAAAATCCCTTAATCAGTATTTTGTGGAAGCAGGTATATCGCACCCCTCAATCAGTATTTCGTGGAAGCAGGTATATTCCCCCTTAATCAGTTTTTTGGGGGGCAACAGGTATATCACACCTGTTGAGAATAGTTGTTCCAATAGCGCTTGTCCCTCTATATACCTGCGGTATCGCAGCAGAACCGCACACAACTGCTGCACAATAAAAATGCACTATATACTTTCTATCTTAGAAAGTATATTATATGTATATCACACCCCCCAATCAGTTTTTGGGGAGGCAACAGGTATATCACACCAGTTGCAATTAGTTATTCCAATAGCGTTTGTCCCTCTATATTAGCTAGCGTTTGGTATCCCTAAGGCCTCTTTCACACGGGCATCATGTTTTTTGCCCGGATAAGAGGCGGGTGCGTTGCGGGAAAATGCGCTATTTTTCCGCGCGAGTGCAAAACATTGTCATGTGTTTTGCACTCGCGTGAGAAAACTCGCGCATGTTTGGTACCCAAACCCGAACTTCTTCACAGAAGTTCTGGCTTGGGATTGATGTTCTGAAGATTGTATTATTTTCCCTTATAACATGGTTATAAGGGAAAATAATAGCATTCTGAATACAGAATGCTTAGTATAATAGTGCTGGAGGGGTTAAAAATAATAAAAAAAGTTAACTCACCTTCTCCTCTTGTTAGCGTAGATGCCGGTCTGTTCTTTAGCTGTGGGCTGAATGACCTGAGGTGATGTCAGATCACATGCTCCAATCACATGGTCCATCACCATGGTGATGGAGCATGTGATCTGACATCACCACAGGTCCTTCAGCCCACAGCTAAAGAACAGACCGGCATCTACCCGAACAAGAGGAGAAGGTGAGTTAACTTTTTTATTATTTTTAACCCCTCCAGCACTATTATACTAAGCATTCTGTATTCAGAATGCTATTATTTTCCCTTATAACCATGTTATAAGGGAAAATAATACAGTGAATAGACTGTCACCTAGAACCCATGCGTGAAAATCGCACCGCATCCGCACTTGCTTGCGGATGCATGCGATTTTCACGCAACCCCATTCATTTCTATAGGGCCTGCGTTACGTGAAAAACGCACAAAGAGGAGCATGCTGCGATTTTCACGCAACGCACAAGTGATGCGTGAAAATCACCGCTCGTGTGCACAGCCCCATAGAAATGAATGGGTCAGGATTCAGTGCGGGTGCTATGCGTTCACCGCACGCATCGCACCCGCATGGAAAACTCGCCCATGTGAAAGGGGCCTAACAGTCCCTGTTTCACAAAGCAATCTGTCCCTACACTGTCAAAACACAGAATGTAAAATGGCTGCCAGATCGGGTTCTGTTATAGGGTGGGGATGTGTCCATGTGCTGAAATGTCTCAAATGGCTGTCCTGTCCCACCTGATGGATGTGTCATGGGTCAAAGTTCGGCGCAATGCAAATGAATATGGCGCATGCGAACATCGCCATATGTTCACTTGTTTGGCGAATCACAAACGAGCAAAGTTCGCTGCGAAATGACCGCTGGGAGAACCGCAAGGCCATCTCTATTCCTCTTTACCCTACTTACTCTTTCCATATTGCACGCTCCAATTTTGCTGTTGCTATGTTCATTTGAGAATCCACATTTCCATTTTAAAAATAAATCATGCAATAAAAAACTAATATAGCAAACCACACACAAAGCTCATACCAAACCATCACCATTGAAACCCCATACCATAATATATAGTATGTATCAAAACAACTGAAACAATATAAGGAACCCATTCTAATACTGTTCTCATGTCAATCTGCACCTATATGGTTTGCACTATATGTTAGTCTCTCACCAGTTTCTGAAAGAAGGTCTGTGGGGAACAAAAATTATGCACAGATAAATCTTGCAGATGTGTTTATGCTGCACTTTGTGTTTTAGTACTTTGCAAGTTTTTATAATTTTTTATTAGTATACATTCACTCACGGTGTCTGACTGGTTGGTATTGCAGTTTCTCAACCAGAACACTACAGCTGTTATTTTAGCTGTTTTTAGAGGTGGATGGAGATATAGGGAGTTGTTTCACTCTTTTTGACTCTCCAGATAGACCCCCTCCGATACTGGACTCCCCCTTTGATCCTGACATCCTCATTCTTGACTCCTGCTCGAATTATGGCACCCTAGCTCTTGACTCCCCTTTGGATGATGGCACCCTAGCTCATGACTCCCCCTTGAATGATGGCACCCAAGCTCTTGACTCCCCCTTGGATGCTGACATCCTCATTCTTGACCCCCCTTTGGATGCTGGCACAATCACTCTTGACTCCCCTTTGGATGCTGGCACCTTCACTCCCCTTTGGATGCTGGCACCCTAGCTCTTGACTCCCCCTTGGATGCTGGTACATTCGCTCTTGACTCCCACTTGGATGCTGGAACACCTGCCCTTGTGGATAATTGATGAAAACGTTACATAAGTACTTAGAGGTAGTGTCTAGGAGAATTGAGGATTATGTTAATCTGAATGTGATCCCCTTGATTCATATATTGAGCGGAAATAAAATTGTGGAAACAACTCCTATTATCCTTTGTTTCTCTGGTGGCATTATATAAAATGGTTGTACTCCCCCAACTTTTTTTGGCCCAGTGCGGATCCCCCCAAAGTGTTTAAGACAATTGATTCATTACTCACTGAGGTGATTTGGAGGGGTAAATGTCCCAGAATGGTTATTTCACATATATATGTTCCAAGGGCTAAAGAGGGACTTCCTAATATAGGCATTTCCTAATATGTCTTTTAGAGGGCCAATTTAAGCAATTTTTGCTTTGAAAGTTAGGTTGTGTTGGTCAAAATATCCAGAGCATGTGTCTAGGTGTTGGAAAAATTTTGCTGAGATTTTGGATGGGTTTTTGCATGTGAGGCACTAGGTTTTAGCAGTAATATCTTAAAGCAGAAAGTTCGGCAAGAGAATATCCATATGTGCATGAGCTCGGGAGTCCTCTCAATGCCTTTTACTGCTGGTTTGTGGGAGCAAAAGTTCGGAATGCAAGTATGCATGAAGATAATTATATAACCAGACTCCGCATCACTTACACTATGCCCCACTTACTCTTCTTTGGGGGCTGTTTTGGAGCTGACACATTCCTTTTAAGGTTCTCAAGTTCATATCTGGTGCCATAGTGATAGCCTTGATGCGTGCCAAGATGCAGTCCATCGATTGAGATTTGGAAATTTATGTTGAATAATATGATTTGGTAACAAGGGTTATGTAAGTATAAAGGATATTATGATAAATACACAGCTGTCCTGTCTGGTCTCCTTGGATCTCGTCACTACCGGAGGAAGTTTCACGTTTCCTGAAATAAGATTATTTTTTTTTCCTTTTTCTCCCTCTTTCTTCAGTTTGGAAAAGGTGGGGGTTAGGAAATCTATGCAACCATTATGTGTTTTTTTTTTGTACTATATTTATCTAATAAAAAAAATCTACTCACTGTGCCTGACTGGTTGGTATTGCACTAAAATAAAGAAGTCCAACATCCAGTTTCTCCCACATATAGACCTCTGTCTAGGACAAGGAAAAGCAACATTACACAGCATATTTTGGCTTTACTTAGATTAAGCTTTAAAGGGGTATTCTGACAGTACAATTTTGATGAGCTATCCTTAGGTTAGGTCATCAAGAGGAATTACCAGTAGAAAGAGGGAGGCGCTCATGCCGCTCTACAGAGCACTAGTGAGACCTCATTTGGAGTATTGTGCTCAGTACTGGAGACCATATCTCCAGAAGGATATTGATACTTTGGAGAGAGTTCAGAGAAGAGCTACTAAACTGGTACATGGATTGCAGGATAAAACTTACCAGGAAAGATTAAAGGACCTTAACATGTATAGCTTGGAAGATAGACGAGACAGAGGGGATATGATAGAAACTGCTAAATACATAAAGGGAATCAACAAGGTAAAAGAGGAAAGAATATTTAAAAGAAGAAAAACTGCTACAAGAGAACATAGTTTTAAATTAGAGGGGCAAAGGTTTAAAAGTAATATCAGGAAGTATTACTTTACTGAGAGATTAGTGGATGCTTGAAATAGCCTTCCTGCAGAAGTGGTAGCTGCAAATACAGTGAAGGAGTTCAAGCATGCATGGGATAGGCATAAGGCCATCCTTCATATAAGATAGGGCCAGGGGCTATTCATAGTATTCAGTATATGGGGCAGACTAGATGGGCCAAATGGTTCTTATCTGCCGACGCATTCTATGTTTCTATGTTTCTATCAATATCTGATTGATAGGAGTCCAACTCTGAGCATCCCCAACGATCAGCTGTTTGAAAGAGTCACAGCGATGGGACAAGCACTGCAGGCTTCTCACAGCATACCAAGCTCAGTACCACACTTTGTATAGTGGCCGTGCTTGGTATTGCAGCCCAGGCCCAGTCACTTAAATGAGACATAGCTGCACATAGGGCATATGACCAATGAATGTGACTTCACAGACCTAGGAAGAGAGTACCACGGCCTCTTCAAACAGCTGATCAATGGGGTGCTGAGAGTACAACCCCCACCGATTAAATACTAATGATCGATCCTGAAGATAGGTCATCACTATATTGAACACTCGGACAACCCCTTTAATATTCCTGCAACAGATAAATCAAAAAATCTTCCCTTTTCTACAGTCTACTGCTTAAGATCTCTCTCTCTTTACTGACTTAGAAAATATGGTTTTCAAGAGAGTCTCGGATTTCTGTTACAAAGTTACAAAGTTTAGGCATTTAAATGGGTCATCGGGATGGATTTGTAATATTTAAAATACATCAGTATTCAGCCTATTCATGTTGTCTGGCTTATGTGTGAAGTGAGAGGAAAATGACTATTTATTGCATTCCGAAAAATTTGCATTTCAGCTTTCCTGATAGTTGATCCTTGACTGCTTAATTTTGAAAGAAACGGGTAAAATTCTAAAGGGAGCTGACAAGACGCCTTCCCGCACGATTACGCTCCTTGTTAAACTTCATTTCTGATCCTCTTACAGTGTTTGTGTTGTGATTAAGATGAACACGTAACTCAATGGAAGTCGACATACACTTCAGACACCCGGGGGATTTACATATTTATTATACACTGTCGAAACATGAAAGAAAGAACAGGTGGAAAACTTCATGCCAGAGATGAGACTGACAAAGTAGAAACTGCTGATGGGGCTTAGTCACTGATCACACAAGGCGGTGCCCCCTTTATTTTGGGTTCTGCAGCGGGGTATATGCTGAGGTCACATTAATACTGGGGGCATCTACCCATGCAATGGTGATGGTCATATAGATGCTGGAGATCCTCCTGTGGGCATTGCAAGTTCTTACAACTTGGATTGCGTAGTTCAGTCAAGATGGCTGCTGTGTATGGGAAATCCAATCCCCATCCAATACCAGACACTCTCGATCGGGGAGATGGGTAAAGCTCCTACTGCCATCGTGTATGGTGTGGAGACACACAGGACGTGGGGCGACATTAGCTACCATGACCTTTCTTGTCTGGTATTACTGGAGGTGGCAAAAAAGTATAAGCCATTAATATTTTTTAAATTTTTTAAACCACCAAAATTTTACAAAATAGCAAAACAGTTCATACCAACATGTCTCGCATTTTGACTCTACCTAGTTTACCCACTGGTCTCTGTACTTCCTTCTCTACAGACATGTGACATCTGAGGTCAATCCCTTGCTGTAGCGGTGACCTGTCAATTCCATGAAAGACTGTGGTAAGCGATTGGCGTCACGCGTCCACGTCAGGAGGTCATTGCTGGAAGAGGAAGCGCAGAGACCAGGTGGGGTACCGGGATGTTTTATTATTTTGGTTTTCCAAAAAAAATCCAAGGCTGGAAGGGGTTAAATCTCACTTATTCAAAAAGGTATTGAGATTCAGATGATTCTCAGAAATTATTTATTTCGTGCACATATGAGGAGGATTTACAAAACACTCATTTGACTAATTACGTTTCATTATGGCCGCGATGAATAAACAGCCATGTTGATTTTTTTTCCCAGGAATTAATCCTATTTTGTCATTAGAAACAAACAGCTTTTGCGTTGTGTTATGTAGCCGACGCGGACGCTGCTGTAATTGAGGAGATTTATTTCATTTATGTAATGAAGAATTATGTGACCCTCCTGTTGTATCCAAATGAGGGGAGCAAAATTCACAGAACTAATAAGCTGTTTATTGTGATCACCACGCGTTTTGTGACTTCTCCAGACTCAGTCAGACGCGTCGACTATGTAACTCATTTTACCTGAAAAAAATTGTGTCTGGAGAGGTAGACCATACAGTAAGACGTTAAGAGGGGCCCCAGGGCTTCTAAAAAGTGCATAATCCACAGTCCATCTTGTAGGAACATATGGAACCCTTGCGAGGCCTGATGAAGGTTGCAACCTTGCACAACTATGTTGTCTTTGTTTGTAACCTGTAACCATGGAGACACACAGGAGCTGTATACACAAATCCAAAGTACTGGTGATGCTTAATCTTGCATTTGCAAAATTGTTTCAATTTTTTCAGACCAATTGCAAATAATAAAAAATAAAAAAAATGGCTGTATAAGTATTCACACCTTTCCGTAGTTTATGACAATCTCACACTTAATAATAGGAGGAAAATGTAGTTTAATTATTTGACATGAACATCTCTTCCACCCATTTGCATAATTCCAGTCAATATAATTTTATGCAATCTTTAGATTGGAAGAAACTATTATGGTTTTGATAGCCTGAATGATTATTTTGAGGTTCGAGTAATTTGTGCCACTGAACGACGCTGCCAGCTCAGATTTAATAACCACAGTAAATTTTTTTTATTCCTTAAGGCAAAGCAGATGAAACAATATATTCAGTAAATTTAAATGAATAGATTTTTTTCTCGTAAAAATGTAATCTGCGTTATTATTATATTTTATAAAGATTCATATGTGAGCAGAGTAATTTTCCTCCATAAATTTGTGCTGAAAAGAGGGAAAATTAAGGTTACTGTCGTGTAAGAGCCTGTTATTGAAACGGCTTAGGATGATTAGGTTAAGAAAACAGGGATGTAGCTGAGGGCAGGGGGCCTACCGGGGTATGATCGGTGTACGGTGTAAAAAATCACATGGTCCATTAATTCTTTGGATAGTTTTTCTTGTTTTAATACTTTAAAAAAGAAAATATTAGAACACAAAAAGTTTCTCTTTATTGCCATGTTCTGACCTAACTTTCTTAGTCTACATGCACACGAATGTTTGTTTCCGTTCCGTTTTTTTTTTTGCAGATAGGATGCAGACCCATTCATTTTAATGGGTCCGCATAAAAAATGCAGACAGCACACCATGTGCTGTCCGCATCAGTATGTCCGTTCTGTAGCCCCGCAAAAAAAATAAAACATGTCCTATTCTTGTCCATTTTAGGCATTGTTACAATGGATCCGCAAAAAAAAAAATAAACAATGGCATACGCATGTAGCCTTATCTTGCTGTCTAGAGCTCTGTAGAGCAAATTTTTTGCAGGCTGATCTGTGGTTTTTATTTATACCCTTTTGGGGTGTCTATGACCTTTTTGAATCACTTTTTATTCAATGTTTTTTAGGGGTAAAGTGACCGAAAAACTGTGATTTGTCCAATTATTTTCCATTATGCCGTTCACTGTATTTATTTAAAAAAGTTAATGCATTTATTTTTGCTTACTTTTATATGTAAAATTGGGAAAGCAGTGGGATTTTAATTCAATTTTATTAATTTTACGTTTAAAAAAAATGTTTACTTTAATTTTAGTTCCTTGCCTCCCGTCTCAAGTCTCCCCAGTGGCGCCGTCCTCTACCTAACTTTGGTAGATCCACCGCCGCTTAAGACAGCTTCCTTGCTATCCTTCCTTGCCCAATAAATCACAGTTCTGATCAATAAGGACATCAGAAATCCAAGTCAGTCACTAGTGTAATTGAATTATATATACGTAGTGTAAGGGATCGCCTTCCTTTCAGGGGTTGCAACCACATAACTCTTCAGGACACCAGGATTAAGGTCCAAACAACGCTTTCATTGGCACCAGCACAAACATAAATGATGCAAAATAAACACCTGCCCGTCTAGGCACTAGCTAGTACATAAATGGTATCCCTGACTCACCTACAGAACACAGTTCACACGTGACATCAGGACCGGCTTTTCAGCCAAACAGTCTAGCAGCCTCCAGGCTGTAACTACACCATGAACAATTCCACCCCGGGAAGAGATTCAGCTACACAGCCTCGTGGCCCCTCAGCCCTGCTAGCTGAGGCCACACAGAGCCTCTGTTCCAGGATCACACTCTCCCCCAGACTGACATACTGGGAGGTGCTTTATGCCAGCCTGATTACAGCAGGCCTCACCTGAAATCGCCTCACATAGAATACCCGTCCTGGAAGGGTGTGGATTGGCAGATCCCACTTCCAGTCCCATCTGCCAATCCAACAAAAATCCAGCCCAGAATTAAATCAACAAAACTGTCTCAGCAAATTATGCTTTGCTGAGACGACTGCCGCTCTCTGGATTTTAGCTGTCTCACCCCGCTGAGGTACTTGAGTGGGACATATACGCCTTCCAGCACTGTTCCAATTACCACAGTAGTCACAGAGCATCTGCACCAGTGTAAAACATAACCTTTACTAATAGTATTTAAAACTAACCCAAAAAATGGCAATACATTTTTTTTCTCTAGTAGGCTGAGTATGCTGAGGAAAAGAGAAATGACTAACCCTCACACTTGCCCTATAGACTGATGTCCCTGCCTACAAAAACGGAATGGCCGCCCCGATAGGGGCGATCCTGTGTCAGGAACCTCATAATAGCTCCTGTATATCCCTGACAAGGGATAGATACCACCACCCAAATAGAGACCTACTGTGACTACTATCCAGTATTAATTGTCAGTGGTCAATTTATATATATATAAAAAAAGAAAAAGAAATCAATAGTAATCTCACGCATATTGTATATGCACCTAAACATCCAATAGCATCAAGGTCTTATAGTTACCATTAGAGAATTAGAGCACATATTATATGTATGACGAGCGACAGGGGCAATCTTCAAATTCGCAATATTTTGCAAATTTTTGGGTTGAATATTCGTCATAAATTCGCAAATTCGAGAATTTGCCATTATTTTCTTGATTGCAAAAATCGGCAATGTAATATGTGTGTATTGCATGCGCAATACCGGCGTGGGTCACTTTTGCTAAATTTTTCAAGCTGCAATAAGATTCCTGAGACTGGAGAAAATGGTTGGCACGCCAGAACATTACAATAGCTTTATATGCAGATAGAGGGCTCCAATATATTCACGATTGTGCAAGTCGGCAATTAATGATGCACATATTTTAGCACAATATGTGCAACTTCACATTTTAGCAGGTCTGATTACATATTACTGATTGGTGCACTTGTGAACTTGTTACATCACAGCACTATGTCTGTAGCATGTATGTATGGACAGCAGAACCTATCACACTGCCTAACACCCTGAACTGCAACCTATTAGCTACACTATATCACTATATTTGCTCCCCTATATATATGCACAACTGCATGTGGGTTTAAGCACTTCCTTCCTGTTTAATACCACGCCATTCTTTTCAGTTTGTATATATAGAGATGCCTGGAGGTGTATAAAATCTAATTTAAATGTGCCTGCTTTCCATCTACAGGCTACATTTAGGTGCACCTGTGAGGCCTGGGCCATATCAGCCAGTCTTGAGTGGGACTCGCAGACTCCTCCCTCCTCCCATTGCAAGCATGGCTACATGCTGGAGGTAACTGGTGAGCTGTTTGTGAGTCGGCCTCATGCTCCTGTAATTTGCCCACTGGCTCCTGGTATTGCCCACATGGCACAGGTAGGTGAGTGTTAGGTCCCGAGCTACTTGAGAAACCTTGGCTCGGTGCTCGGGCTCAGACATGTCCTACACCGTAGGACATGTTGGCTAATCTCTCAATATTAAAATCAGTTTGAGGGTTTAGTAAGACCGCAGAGTGCACCTGTCTTTGCTATTATTTTGTTATATCACTATCTAACCTACACTGACTATCTCCCACTAACTATCTGTATTATATATATGAGCTAACTATCTAATGTAATGACACAGTAAAGCACAGAGCACAGCAATGTCACTGCTCTCTCTCTCAGAACTGCAAAAAACTGCAGAAAATGGCAGCTGGGGAGGTTCTTATATAGTAAGGGGTAGGCAACTTTCCTATTGGTTGCTAGGGATGTTGCTAAGCTCAGACAAAGACATTGCAGCCGTCTCATTGGCCAACAAGCAAGAAGCAGGGAGGAATCATGGGTTCAGATGAAAAAAAATCTAGAATATTCGCAAATACGAATATATAACACTATATTCTAAATCTTCACAAATTCTCAAGTGCCGATATTTGTGATAAAAATTCTCAATTTGAATATTCGCGCCCAACACTAATTATATGTCCCAGATAAACTTTGTCCCGACGTGTTTCTCTGATCCGTTTAATAGAATCAGTTCATCATAAACATAAGTAGCCTCAACCTCAAAAATGAAACTGGGGAGGATATACAGTACAGACCAAAAGTTTGGACACACCTTCTCATTCAAAGAGTTTTCTTTATTTTCATGACTATGAAAATTGTAGATTCACACTAAAGGCATCAAAACTATGAATTAACACATGTGGCATTATATACATAACAAAAAAATGTGAAACAACTGAAAATATGTCATATTCTAGGTTCTTCAAAGTAGCCACCTTTTGCTTTGATTACTGCTTTGCACACTCTTGGCATTCTCTTGATGAGCTTCAAGAGGTAGTCACCTGAAATGGTTTTCACTTCACAGGTGTGCCCTGTCAGGTTTAATAAGTGGGATTTCTTGACTTATAAATGGGGTTGGGACCATCAGTTGCGTTGTGGAGAAGTCAGGTGGATACACAGCTGATAGTCCTACTGAATAGACTTAGAATTTGTATTATGGCAAGAAAAAAGCAGCTAAGTAAAGAAAAAGGAGTGGCCATCATTACTTTAAGAAATGAAGGTCAGTCACTCCGAAAAATTAGGAACACTTTGAAAGTGTTCCCAAGTGCAGTCACAAAAACCATCAAGCGCTACAAAGAAACTGTCTCACATGCGGACCGCCCCAGGAAAGGAAGACCAAGATTCACCTCTGCTGCGGAGGATAAGTTCATCCGAGTCACCAGCCTCAGCCGCAGGTTAACAGCAGCTCAGATTAGAGTCCAGGTCAATGCCACACAGAGTTCTAGCAGCAGACACATCTCTACAACAACTGTTAAGAGGAGACTGTGTGAATCGGGCTTTCATGGTAGAATATCTGCTAGGAAACCACTGCTAGGGACAGGCAACAAGCAGAAGAGACTTGTTTGGTCTAAAGAACACAAGGAATGGACATTAGACCAGTGGAAATCTGTTCTTTGGTCTGATGAGTCAAAATTTGAGATCTTTGGTTCCAACCACCGTGTCTTTGTGCGACGCAGAAAAGGTGAACGGATGGACTCTACATGCCTGGTTCCCACCGTGAAGCATGGAGGAGGAGGTGTGATGGTGAGGGGGTGCTTTGCTGGTGACACTGTTGGGGATTTATTCAAAATTGAAGGCATACTGAACCAGCATGGCTACCACAGCATTTTGCAGCGGCATGCTATTCCATCCGGTTTGCGTTTAGTTGGACCATTTATTTTTCAACAAGACAATGACCCCAAACACACCTCCAGGCTGTGTAAGGTCTATTTGACCATGAAGGAGAGTGATGGGGTGCTGCGCCAGATGACCTGGCCTCCACAGTCACCGGACCTGAACCCAATCGAGATGGTTTGGGGTGAGCTGGACCGCAGAGTGAAGGCAAAAGGGCCAACAAGTGCTAAGCATCTCTGGGAACTCCTTCAAGACTGTTGGAAGACCATATCAGGTGACTACCTCTTGAAGCTCATCAAGAGAATGCCAAGAGTGTGCAAAGTAGTAATCAAAGCAAAAGGTGGCTACATTGAAGAACCTAGAATATGACATATTTTCAGTTGTTTCACACTTTTTTGTTATGTATATAATTCCACATGTGTTAATTCATAATTTTGATGCCTTCAGTGTGAATCTACAATTTTCATAGTCATGAAAATAAAGAAAACTCTTTGAATGAGAAGGTGTGTCCAAACTTTTGGTCTGTACTGTATGTGTGAATTTGTGTCAATCAAAAGTGCGCATAGATGATTATATCATATTTTGGCCCAAAAGAAAAACGAAAAAACAAAAACCATTATCTACAGTCATGTGAAAAAATTAGGATACCCTTTGAAAGCATGTGGTTTTTTGTAACATTTTTAATAAAAGGTTATTTCATCTCCGTTTCAACAATACAGAGAGATTAAAGTAATCCGACTAAACAAAGAAAACTGAAGAAAAGTCTTTTCAAGATCTTCTGTAAATGTCATTCTACAAAAATGCCTATTCTAACTGAGGAAAAAGATAGGACACCCTTGCCGCTAATAGCGAATGTTACCTCCTTTGGCTGAAATAACTGCAGTGAGACGGTTCTTGTAGCCATCTACCAGTCTTCGACATCGGTCTGAGGAAATTTTACCCCACTCCTCAATGCAGAACTTTTTCAGCTGTGAGATGTTTGAGGGGTTTCTTGCACGTACAGCCCTTTTCAAGTCACCCCACAGCATCTCAATGGGATTCAAATCTGGACTTTGACTTGGCCATTCCAGGACTCTCCATTTCTTCTTTTTCAGCCAATCTTTGGTTGATTTACTAGTATGTTTTGGGTCATTGTCATGTTGCATGGTCCAGTTCCGCTTCAGCTTTAATTTTCTAACTGATGGTCTCACATGTTCTTCAAGCACCTTCTGATACACAGTAGAATTCATCGTGGATTCTATGATGGTGAGCTGACCAGGTCCTGCTGCAGCAAAGCAGCCCCAAACCATGACACTTCCACCTCCATGCTTCACAGTTGGTATGAGGTTCTTTTCTTGGAATGCTGTGTTTGGTTTACGCCAAACATGTCCTCTGCTGTTGTGTCCAAATAATTCAATTTTGGACTCATCTGTCCAAAGAACATTATTCCAGAAGTCCTGGTCTTTGTCAACTTTATCTCTGGCAAATGTCAGTCTGGCCTCGATGTTTCTCTTGGAAAGCAAAGGTTTCCTCCTTGCACACCTCCCATGCAAGTTAAACTTGTACAGTCTCTTTCTGATTGTAGAGGCATGTACTTCTACATCAACAGTAGCCAGAGCCTGCTGTAGTTCTCGAGATGACACTTTAGGGTTTTTGGAGACCTCTTTTAGCATCTTGCGGTCTGCTCTTGGGGTGAACTTGCTGGGGCGACCAGTCCTGGGCATGTTGGCAGTTGTTTTGAAAGCCCTCCACTTGTAGACTATCTTCCGGACAGTGGAATGGCTGATTTCAAAATCTTTTGAGATCTTTTTAAATCCCTTCCCAGACTCATAGGCTGCTACAATCTTTTTTCTGAAGTCCTCTGACAGCTCTTTTGTTCTCACCATGGTGCTCACTCTCACTTCAACAGTCAGGAGCACACCAAACTAAATGTCTGAGGTTTAAATAGGGCAAGCCTCATTCAACATGCAGAGTAACGATCTACTAATTATGTGCACCTGGTGTGATATACCTGTGTGAGATCTGAGCCAATTTAAGAGGGAATACATGTGAGGGTGTCCTATCTTTTTCCTCAGTTAGAATAGGCATTTTTGTAGAATGACATTTACAGAAGATCTTGAAAAGACTTTTCTTCAGTTTTCTTTGTTTAGTTGGATTACTTTAATCTCTCTGTATTGTTGAAACGGAGATGAAATAACCTTTTATTAAAAATGTTACAAAAAACCACATGCTTTCAAAGGGTGTCCTAATTTTTTCACATGACTGTATAATCAGACCCATATACAGGATGGATATGTAGAAGATTGTAACGATATCAATGATAGTGGTGAACATTGCATAAAGACCAGCTAGTGATCAGAAAAGGCATATCTATATACACTCAACTAAAGAATTATTAGGAACACCATACTAATACGGTGTTGGACCCCCTTTTGCCTTCAGAACTGCCTTAATTCTACGTGGCATTGATTCAAAAAGGTGCTGATAGCATTCATTAGAATTGTTGGCCCATATTGATAGAATAGCATCTTGCAGTTGATGGAGATTTGAGGGATGCACATCCAGGGCACGAAAATCCCGTTCCACCACATACCAAAGATGCTCTATTTGGTTGAGATCTGGTGACTGTGGGGGCCATTTTTGTACAGTGAACTCATTGTCATGTTTAAGAAACCAATTTGAAATGATTTGAGCTTTGTGACATGGTGCATTATCCTGCTGGAAGTAGCCATCAGAGGATGGGTACATGGTGGTCATGAAGGGATGGACATGGTCAGAAACAATGCTCAGGTAGCCCGTGGCATTTAAACGATGGCCAATTGGCACTAAGGGGCCTAAAGTGTGCCCAGAAAACAACCCCCACACCATTACACCACCACCACCGGCCTGCACAGTGGTTAACAAGGCATGATGGATACATGTTCTCATTCTGTTTACGCCAAATTCGGACTCTACCATTTGAATGTCTCAACAGAAATCGAGACTCATCAGACCAGGCAACATTTTTCCAGTCTTCAACAGTCCAATTTTGGTGAGCTCGTGCAAATTGTAGCCTCTTTTTCCTATTTGTAGTGGAGATGAGTGGTACCCGGTGGGGTCTTCTGCTGTTGTATCCCACCTTTCTTTCCCATTCTGACATTCAGTTTGGAGTTCAGGAGATTGTCTTGACCAGGACCACAACCCTACATGCATTGAAGCAACTGCCATGTGATTGGTTGACTAGATAATCGCATTAATGAGAAATAGAACAGGTGTTCCTAATAATTCTTTAGGTGAGTGTAGTATACACAGGGAGAAAAAAAGATACACATTTGTACTTCCCTTGTGATATATATTGCCAGGTCCAAACTTAGATTGGGTCCAGTAATGGTTGCAGATTAGGATATCAGCATTGGTAGTGCAGTGGTTGCCATCCTGAGAGAGAGTATGGTATCTGTCTATACCTGTATGGAATCAGCGTCGTTCTAAATACCCCCTCGCCGAGAAACCCGAAGTCACATGACCAGAAGTCGCAGCCAGCGGTGGAATGCATATTTGAACGCATGGTGTAGAAAATGGTAAATGAGACAGGCCTGCTGGTTCACCTACTTCTACTCCACAGCCACTTTTTGATACCTGGAGTGAGCGGAGAGAAGTCGCAGATTGTGCCTCAATCCGTGCCAGAAATACGCCTAATATTAGGCTTATTTCCTATTAATAAATGACCCCCAGAAAGTTCAGTGTGTTAATCCAGTCTAAACCAGTTCAGTCAGATACAGCGCAGTGTTAGAGGAAGCACCAAGATGTGAAGCTGACCCCAGGTACCAGCCAGGGTGGGGGCGTGAAAGGAACAACTACCCGAAGCAGGCCAGATGTAACAGAGAGATGTAGTGAAAGTCCGGTAGAGGTAACTTGTCTAAAAGATCTTATGGACTATACAGCATCCATGGTCAGGACTTGCCTCCGGTGCCTGACCATACCAAATTACAGTTTGGCCCACTGTGAGAATCTCCACATCCCAATGTAAATCCTGTGGAAGTGTCCTGTAAGTACAGCAATCTGTTCAAAGAATAGAGCAGAGGTGTTTAGCTGCCGTTAGGGAAAACCGCCCTGTTGGTTTCCAGAAGTAAAGTCTACACCCTGTGCCTAGATGCTAGTGTGCACAGTTAGCTAGAGAAGTGCAGGATAAGGGAGATTGCTTTAAATATCTAAGAGACACCAATTTAGCCTGTGGCTATCTGTGCAGCTGTGGGAACTGTACCATCTGAGGAGACTACATTTCTGTGTGACATCAGCCAGTCCATAACAAGTAAGACCAGTCCTGAACTGTCTGCATCTGAAGCTTCAGTAAAGAATTGTTTGCTGTTAACCTGGACTCATTATTTCCATCCTACACTTGCACCCAAGGGTGCTGGCGTCACAAAGACATCAGGGACTCTGCCTTCCCCGCACCTTAAACTCATACTACCAAGGGCACCTCAACTACCATCCAGCGGGAGAACCCCTTTCACCCAGAGAGTGCCCCTAAGGAATCCGGTGCCTTCCTTCCCATCACTGCACGCTGGCCCAGGGAGCTTCAGATAACTGTGAGTATAACTACTGCACCCATTCGGCCACCCACACTGACGTGCAGCCACACGGCCAGTCGCTGCACTAATACAGTACAAATGTATATTTTTTTACTTTAACAGAAAGCAGCACAATTTACTGAGCTGTGCAGATTTGTGGTTGTTGCCCACTGCACTCCTAAATTGTTTCTATGCACACATCCTACCACACCATAATCCAAGATTACAGGGGTCAATAGACTTGGGCAAGTATGGGGACTCCCTTTAAGAGGGGGAAGATCAGGTTTAAGCAGGATATGGAATTAGCAACTATAATAAGTCATTTTGGAGACTGTGGAGAGTTATTTTTGGTCACCGGGTCACCCAATTTGTACACAACTATACACAGGCACTCACTGGTCTCCCTGGTTTATCTGTTCTTGCTCGGCTTTCCTCTTGGCTTGAAATATCCTAAGATGAGTGGCCTTTCTTTGCCGCTTTAGGGGTCAGCGTATGCGCAGTACAGCTGTTTTCCACCCTGGCAGGTATCAGGGCAGTATTGTGTGTGCGCTGACACCTGAAGCAACAGCACATGTATGAGAACACATGGAAAGGTGAGATTGCTTAGCGACTGGACCTATCAATCAAAGTAGGAACAGAGGGGCTGGGCACAGAATGAAGCAGAGACTTTGTGCAATGAGAACAACGGTGACACCGGCTTTACACCAAACAGTTCATATTATAAAAGATGCTTAGAAATGGAGCCTGGGATCAGGAAGGGGAAACATGTTCTATTCAGGTGACCTACAGATATGTACAGTAAGTATGCTCTTGGTCTGATAGGAAGGTCTCTACTGACAGACACCCTTTAATAACCATCTTTGTAGAACAACTGATGACACATCATCATCGTCTGGAATGAAGTTAAATGTGTCTTAATTTTTCAGCCAATACATGGACAGTTATCCTGTGAAGGATCACCTTCCACCTTTACATGCTCCATACATGCTCAATGTAACTGAACATGCATGACCACTTTGAACAATTGTAAGAGTCAATATAAACTAAAATGTGATGTTCACTAGTGATGAGCGGGAGGTGCCATATTCGATTTCGCGATATTTCGTGAATATTTGAATGAATATTTGTGTTATATTCGTCGAAATCGAATATTCGTAATTATTCCAATTATCGCGAATAATATGCAATTTATTTTTCGCGTATTGCGATTTTTTATCTTGATAGTATAAGGCAACGTTCCTATGCTAATTGACTATGGCTAGGCTAATATGTGTATTTTACGAAATTTCGTGATATTGCTCTAACTTCGTCTCTTAGAATATTACGAATATTCTAAAAGAAGAAGTTAGAGCAATATTACGAAATTTCGTAAAATACACATATAGATTGTAATTTAGCTTAATATAGTGCTATAATCCCTTTTTTTTCCTCTAATTTTTTTTTGCCTCTTCTGAACTTAAGTTTTGTAAAATATGTACACTATTAAAAAATATTACTATAGCAGTATATTAGCTTAAATACAATCTATGTGTATTTTACAAAATTTCGTAATATTGCTCTAACTTCGTCTTTTAGAATATTACGAATATTCTAAGAGACGAAGTTAGAGCAATATTAAGAACATTTGCAAAAGTCGAAATTGAGATGCGAGTAATATAACACGAAATAATCGCATGAAGATTTCAACTTAGCACTGCTATACTCCATATTCTAGCCTAATATGGAATATAGCAGTGCTAAGTTGAAATCTTCATGCGATTATTTCGTGTTATATTACTCGCATCGCAATTTCGACTATTGCGAAATTTCGTAAAATACACATATAGATTAGATTGTAATTTAGCTAATATGGAATATAGCAGTAAGTTGAAAACGCCACTGACTGAAGCAGCCAGGAAGCCAGGAATCCAAAGGACAGGTAAGAACAACTTTAGGGAAGTGGGAAAGAAAAAAATATAATAATAAAAAAAAAAACGAATATTCGATTTCGCGAATATATAGAACGATATTCTAAATATTCGCGAAATCTCAAAATTGCGATATTCGAGAAAAAAATCCGCAATCCGAATATTCGCGCTCAACACTAATGTTCACCAGACAAACATTCATTCAATGATTATTCAACCATTAACCTCTATCTAATGTGTATGACCACCCTAAAGAGCACCCACCAGTAGGATCAACTGCCTGATAGGGTTTATTGTACTGATTAAAATGATACCTGCCTTGTCAAAATCATATGTGGCGTACACAAGAAAAAATACTTTCATTCTTTCTGCAAATGAGAGCTTCAAGGCACAAAATGGCGAGGTCTGGCACTCAGCTTTCCAGTGCTGGTCTCACCCCTTGGTGCACTGAAGCCCTCATCTACAAAAAAAAATGAAAGTCTTATTTCATGGGAATGCTGCAACCAATTTTCAAAAGACAGGTAGCATTTTAATCCACAGGCAGTATTCCCATTTTAATAGGGTTGACCCTGGTGGTGGGTACTCATTCAGCATAGTTACTAAATATTTGTGAAGACTCTAGATGATGAGTTTGCTTCTTCGAATATATTATAGCATTTCCCACCATTTTGGTTGATCATTGAAAACCCCTCCAACGTTCGTTATTTGTGGGCAAAAAAAAAGGAACCAATCTCAGATTTACTCCAAAATGCAACTTTTTCAGAAAGAATTACTAATTGTATTATTCATCTTTGCCTTCCATGGATGATGCAAGCTTTAATTGTATGAAGGGCTGGTACATGCGATTCCAGATAATGCACATTCCATGTAGTCTCAGGTCAATAGAATCCATCCAGGTATCTAACCAGCTGATGGATTTTGTTTTGTGTGCATAATGAGAAAACATTAGGCTAATTAATGCAGATGATAATAATTCAGCATCGATCAGTGATCAGGTTGTATTGTGGAGGTTAAAAACTCTGCTAACTTCATTTCTTGGTACCATGAAGATTTAGGTCAGAAAGTGCAGATGCATATTTCTTCATCCATCCATTTCTCGTCTCCTCATGCCCTACTGGTCGACCTATTAGAACCGGAACTGGATTCTGCATAGGAATTGGTGTCCTCCTTTAGACCGCTTCCAGTTTTCTGGGACTTTCATGACCCATTTTTAAAACCACCAAAACACATTTGGATATTTTTGGTGGAACCCACAATTTTCACCCGAACCAACATTCTAATGTGTATGGGGAGCTCCCGACTCTTCTCGTAGAGATGATGAAAGAAAATCACCCAATCCTTTTGTTCTCCCAGAAAATTAGCTGACAGTTGGTTTCTCCTCTTTCCCTATTGAAAACACATACACATACACGTGTATGAAGGACACAGGAGAGATAGCTGTCGGCCAAACAAGAGTTTGGTTGACAGCTACTGATGGTGCACCGTTAATATAGGTCATCAATATCAGATTAGTGGTCCAACAACTCCTGTATAGTATTCAGAGAACTCGAATTGCAAAGTTTTTGGGTCCGTACCCGAACCCGAACATTGCAGCAAAAGTTTGGGTTCAAGTTTGGTGTTTGGGCATTTAATGCAGGGCAGCCAATCAACAAGTTTTTAAGCTGTGGGCACTTATAAGCCATTACAGCCATGCCTAGTAATGGCATGGCTGTGATTGGCTGGTGCATCATGTGACCCAGCCTCTTTACAAGCTGCAACACTTGTAGCACCGCCCATCAGCTCTAAGTAGTGCAGGGACAGGAACCAGGCAGCTGAACTGAGGGAGAGAGTTAGGAATCTTATCTAGCTATTTATTCTGTGGGTGACCTATAGTGTTTTTTTTGTGGGTACAATACACCAGCTTTGCACCCCTGACACAGAAATATAATAATTAATCTGGCTGTTAATTCTGTGGGTGACCTATAGCGATTTTTTTTGTGGGTGCAATGCACCATCTTTGTACCCCTGACACAAAAATATAATAAAAATAGCAAGTATGGGGGGGGGGCACACTCAAAAGGGAACCACAAAGCGGTAGTACTTGCTATTTTTGCTATTTTTACTATTCCCTACCGGTCCTGAGGGTGGGACCTGGGGGTGAGCACCTTTTCCATATAGAAAGAGGGTGAGCCGCTGTAATCTTTCTCTACAAAAATATAAGAGTTAAACTGTCTGTTAGTTCGGTGGGTGACATGTACCCATTTTTTGGTGTGAGGTACACCTGCACGGCATCCGTGACAGGGAAATTAATATAGTTAATCCGTCTGGTAGATCAGTGGGTGACATTCCCATTTTTGGTGTGAGATACACGTGCACTGCATATGTGACAGGGAAATTAACCACCTCAGCTCCCCTAGCTTAAACACCCTTAATGACCAGACCACTTTTTACACTTCTGCACTACACTACTTTCACTGTTTATTGCTCGGTCATACAACTTACCACCCAAATGAATTTTGCCTCCTTTTCTTCTCACTAATAGAGCTTTCATTTGGTGGTATTTCATTGCTGCTGACATTTTAACTTTTTTGTTATTAATCGAAATTTAACGATTTTTTTGCAAAAAAAAATTACATTTTTCACTTTCAGTTGAATTTAAAAAAATAAATAAATACATTTCTAAATAAATTTTTGTGACTTGTGACAAAAAATAAAAACTTACATGAACTCCCTATGCCCATCACGAAATACCTTGGGGTGTCTTCTTTCCACAATGGGGTCACTTGTTGGGTAGTTATACTGCACTGGCATTTTAGGGGCCCAAATGCGTGAGAAGAAGTCTGGAATATAAATGTGTAAAAAATGCCCTGTGAAATCCTAAAGGTGCTCTTTAGAATTTGGGCCCCTTTGCCCACCTAGGCTGCAAAAAAGTGTCACACATGTGGTATCGCCGTACTCAGGAGAAGTAAAGCAATGTGTTTTGGGGTGTATTTTTACATATATCCATGCTGGGTGAGAGAAATGTCTCTCTAAAAGTCAACTTTTCCCATTTTTTTATACAAAGTTGTCATTATAGAGAGATATTTCTCTTACCCAGCATGGGTATATGTAAAAATACCCCCTAAAACACATTGCCCAACTTCTCCTGAGTACGGCGATACCACATGTGTGGCATTTTTTTGCAGCCTAGGTGCGCAAAGGGGCCCAAATTCCTTTTAGGAGGGCATTTTTAGACATTTGGATTCCAGACTTCTTCTCACACTTTAGGGCCCCTAAAATGCCAGGGCAGTAAAAATACCCCACATGTGACCCCACTTTGGAAAGAAGACACCCCAAGGTATTCCATGAGGGGCATAGTGAGTTCATAGAAGTTTTTTTTTTTGGCACAAGATTTTTTTTTGTTTTTTCTCACAAAGTCTCCCTTTCCGCTAACTTGTGACAAAAATTTCAAGCTTTCATGGACTCAATATGCCCCTCAGCAAATACCTTGGGGTGTCTGCTTTCCGAAATGGGGTCACATGTGGGGTATTTATACTGCCCTGGCATTTTAGGGGGGCTAAAGCGTGAGAAGAAGTCTGAAATTTAAATGTCCAAAAAAATTTACGCATTTGGATTCCGTGAGGGGTATGGTGAGTTCATGTGAGATTTTTATTTTTTGTCACAAGTTAGTGGAATATGAGACTTTGTAAGAAAAAAATAAATAAAAAAAAAATCCATTTCCGCTAACTTGTGCCCAAAAAATGTCTGAATGGAGCCTTACAGGGGGGTGATCAATGACAGGGGGGTGATCAGGGAGTCTATATGGGGTGATCACCCCCCTGTAAGGCTCCATTCAGACGTCCGTATGTGTTTTGCGGATCCGCGGTGTCCGTGTTTTGCGGATCCGATCCGTGGATCAGCAAAACACATACGGACCTCTGAATGGAGCCAGCCTTACAGGGGGGTGATCAATGACAGGGGGTGATCAGGGAGTCTATATGGGATGATCAGGAGGTTAATAAGTGACAGGGGGGGTGTAGTGTAGTGGTGTTTGGTGCTACTTTACAGAGCTACCTGTGTCCTCTGGTGGTCAATCCAAGTAAAAGGGACCACCAGAGGACCAGGTAGCAGGTATATTAGACGCTGTTATCAAAACAGAGTCTAATATACCTTTTAGGGGTTAAAAAAACCGCATCTACAGCCTGCCAGCGAACGATCGCCGCTGGCAGGCTGTAGATCCACTCGCTTACCTGCAGTTCCTGTGAACGCGCGCCTGTGTGCGCGCGTTCACAGGAAATCTCGCGTCTCGCGAGATGACGCGCCGGCGCGTCAAGGAGGAATGAATCAACCGCCTCTGGACCGCAATCCTGCGTTAGGCTACTTTCACACTTGGGGCAGGACGGATTCGACAGGCTGTTCACCATGTCGGATCCGTCCTGCGGCTATTTCGCCGTGCCGCCGGACCGCCGCTCCGTCCCTATTGACTATAATGGGGACGGGGGCGGAGCTCCGGCGCAGCACGGCTGTGTGCGGGCGAAAGGCCGCCGGACTAAAATGACTGCATGTCAGGCTTTTTAGTCCGGCGGCTTTCGCCGCGCACCGCCGTGCTGCGCTGGAGCTCCTCCCCCGTCCCCATTATAGTCAATGGGGATTAGCGGCGGTCCTGCGGCACGGCGAAATAGCCACAGGACGGATCCGACATGGTGAACAGCCTGTTGGATCCGTCCTGCCGCAAGTGTGAAAGTACCCTTAGGCGGTCCGGAGGCGGTTAATATAGTTATTCCGTCTGTTAGTTCAGTGGGTGACATATACCCATTTTTTGTGAGAGGTACACCTGCACTGCATCCGTGACAGGGAAATTAATATAGTTAGGCCTCGTGCACACGACAGTTTATTTTCACGGTCCGCAAAAACGGGGTCCGTGGGTCCGTGATCCGTGACCGTTTTTTCGTCCGTGGGTCTTCCTTGATTTTTGGAGGATCCACGGACATGAAAAAAAAGTCGTTTTAGTGTCCGCCTGGCCGTGCAGAGCCAAACGGATCCGTCCTGAATTACAATGCAAGTCAATGGGGACGGATCCGGTTGACGTTGACACAATATGGTGCAATTGCAAACGGATCAGTCCCCATTGACTTTCAATGTAAAGTCAGGAGTCCCTTTACTTTCACACTTGTTCATGTTCATATACTGCAGACGGTGGCTCCGTTCAGAACGGATCCGTCTGCATTATATTGTTAAAACATTTCTAAGTGTGAAAGTAGCCTCAGACGGATCCGTCCAGACTTTACATTGAAAGTCAATGGGGGACGGATCCGTTTGAAAATTGAGCCACAGTGTGTCATCTTCAAACGGATCCGTCCCCATTGACTTACATTATAAGTCTGGACGGATCCGCTTGCCTCCGCACGGCCAGGCAGACACCCGAACATAACTTGAAGCGTCCCCATCACCATGGGAACGCCTCTATGTTAGAATATACTGTCGGATATGAGCTACATTGTGAAACTCATTTCTGACAGTATATTCTAACACAGAGGCGTTCCCATGGTGATGGGGATGCTTCTAGTTAGAATATACTACAAACTGTGTACATGACTGCCCCCTGCTGCCTGGCAGCACCCGATCTCTTACAGGGGGCCGTGATCAGCACAATTAACTCCTCAGGTGGCGCACCTGAAGGGGTTAATTGTACTATCACATCCCCCTGTAAGAGATCAGGGCTGCCAGGCAGCAGGGGGCAGACCCCCCCCCCCCAGTTTGAATATCGTTGGTGGCAGAGTGTGCGCCCACCATCGGGCCCCCCCCTTCCTCCCTCTATTGTTATAAATCGTTGGTGGCACAGTGTGCGCCCACCATCGCCCCCCCCTCCCTCTATTGTAATAAATCGTTGGTGGCACAGTGTGCGCCCACCATCGCCCCCCCTCCCTCTATAGCAGCAACAACATTGGTGGCAGTGTGCGGCCTCCCATCTCCCCCCCCCCGATCATTGGTGGCAGCGTAGTTCCGATCGGAGTCCCAGTTTAATCGCTGGGGCTCCGATCGGTAACCATGGCAACCAGGAAGCTACTGCAGCCCTGGTTGCCATGGTTACTTAGCAATAGTACAATTGTAGAAGATTCATACTTACCTGCTTGCTGCTGCGATGTCTGTGAACGGCCGGGAGCTCCTCCTACTGGTAAGTGACAGTTCTTTAGCAATGCGCCGCACAGACCTGTCACTTACCAGTAGGTGGAGCTCCCGGCCGGACACAGACATCGCAGCAGCAAGCAGGTAACTATGAATCTTCTACTATTGTACTATTGCTAAGTAACCATGGCAACCAGGACTGCAGTAGCGTCCTGGTTGCCATGGTTACCGATCGGAGCCCCAGTGATTAAACTGGGACTCCGATCGGAACCACGCTGCCACCAATGATCGGGGGGGGGAGTGATGGGAGGCCGCACACTGCCACCAATGTTGTTACTGCTATAGAGAGAGGGGGGCCGATGGTGGGCGCACACTATGCCACCAACGATTTCTAACAATAGAGGGAGGAAGGGGGGGCCCGATGGGGGGCGCACACAGTGCCACCAATGATTTCTAACAATAGAGGGAGGAAGGGGGGGCCCGACGGGGGGTGCACACTGTGCCACCAACGATATTCAAACTGGGGAGGGGGGGGGGGTCTGCCCCCTGCTGCCTGGCAGCCCTGATCTCTTACAGGGGAATATGATAGTACAATTAACCCCTTCCGGTGCCGCACCTGAGGGGTTAATTGTGCTATCATATCCCCCTGTAAGAGATCGGGTGCTGCCAGGCAGCAGGGGGCAGTCTTGTACAAAGTTTGTAGTGTATTCTAACTAGAAGCGTCCCCATCACCATGGGAACGCTTCTGTGTTAGAATATACTGTCGGATATGAGTTTTCACGAAGTGAAAACTTAGATCTGAAAAAGCTTTTATGCAGACGGATCTTCGGATCCGTCTGTATGAAAGCAACCTACGGCCACGGATCACTGACACGGATGCCAATCTTGTGTGCATCCGTGTTCTTTCAAGGACCCATTGACTTGAATGGGTCCGTGAACCGTTGTCCGTCAAAAAAATAGGACAGGTCTTATTTTTTTGACGGACAGGATACACGGATCACGGCCTCGGCTGCAAAACGGTGCATTTTCCGATTTTTCCACGGACCCATTGAAAGTCAATGGGTCCGCGAAAAAAAAAGGAAAACGGCACAACGGCCACGGATGCACACAACGGTCGTGTGCATGAGGCCTAAATCCGTCTTTGCACATCCTCAGGTGTACGTAGGCGACAGAACATTCAGCGTTATTTTGTAGGCCCGAATACCGATGTAGGAATGGTGAGGCCAGAACAAGTAGAGGCGGTAGTAGATTGGATGGCTGACAGTGCCTCCAGTTTCTTCACACTGTCAACCACCTGGTCCCCTGCTGAAACCACAGAGTTTGCACCTGCAGCCCATGGGCATCTGTCTTTCACCTCACCCCCTTGCAAATTACCCAAGCAGTCTAAACCCCAAGTCATGCAGCAGTCTCTTATGCATTTTGATGACTCTGCTGGCGGGGTTTCTGTAGGCTGTCCACATAGCCCTGCCCCAGAAGTGGAAGAGATTGAGTGCATCGATGCCCAACCACTTATGTTTCAGGATGTGGACATGGGAGGACCACCACAGCATGTCTCTGATGATGACGAAACACAGATGCCAACTGCTGCGGCTTTCTGCAGTGTGCCAACCGGCAAGGAGGGCAGAGGTGAAGAGTGGGTGGAAGATGATGTGGAGGATGATGAGGTCCCTGCCCACCACACCCAGGGACTGAGCACACCAAAGCCAGCTCCAAGGAGTTCCCTGGCGTGGAAGTTCTTTAGACAATGTGCTGACAACAAGACAGTATGTTATTTTAAGTCATTTCCCTATCCACATTTGTTTGCAGGGTAATTGTCCTACTCTTACCCACATTTTGCTTCCTTTTGCAGCCCTCTAGCCCTTAGGGTCCATTCACATGTCCGCAATTTCTTTCAGCATTTTGCGGAACGGAATTGCGGACCCATTGATGCGGACCCGCACTTCCGGGACCACAATTCCGTTCCCGAAAAAAATAGAACATGTCCTATTCTTGTCCGCAATTGCGGACAAGGATTAGGCATTTTCTATTAAGTGCTGGCGATGTGTGGTCTGCTAAATTCAGTACGCACATCGCCTTACTATGACTATTTTACAGCCATTTTAGTGCACCAAAGTTTGGGTCAAGTTGGGGCCACGAACCCGAACTTTGACCCAAGCCACGAACCTGGCGAACCCGAACATCCACAGGCCCGCTCATCCCTACTCCTGTATGCTCTACCAATCATTTGATGAAAGGGGTGACGACCACATCCCCTTTGTTGGTTACCATTCACAGAGCTGCAGCATCAGTAGCAGCCAATACAAAATATTTGGCACTGTTGCTGGTAAACAATGAATGGGACACAGTAATGGACTTGGTTACGGGAATCGGTCCTCCACCGATCACATAAAGATGACCTGTCGAAAGGATTCGCTATCAATATCAAAATCCAGAAAAAATAATTTAGCCCCTTAATTGCTGGGTCAATTTTTGCCCTAAGGACCAGAACAAATATTTAATTTTTCATCAGCAATTTAATTTTTTTTATTTTTTTTTATTCAACCTATCCATATAAGGTTTTGTTTTTTGCAGGATGTTTCATATTATGTGCATTTTTGATACACATACATTAGGCTTTCATTTGTAAATTTTTATTTTGGCAAAAATTCTGAAAATAAGACATTCTGCTGCAGTTTTGACAAAAAATGGTAGAAATTTATTGTGCAGGTTGCTACAGACAAGAGGATGTCTGATCAGTGTATGTTGATGTATCGTATGTCTTGAGATTTCTAATTAATAAAGTTAACATTTTGTAAAAAAAAAATGTGTATTGTTTGTGTGTTTTTTATATTGCTTTTTTCAACATTACTTTTGTTTTAATTCCATAAGGAAGGTTTTGAATTTTTAAACTGTAATGCACTGGCATATACTGTATCTATACACTCACCTAAAGAATTATTAGGAACACCATACTAATACGGTGTTAGACCCCCTTTTGCCTTCAGAACTGCCTTAATTCTACGTGGCATTAATTCAACAAGGTGCTGATAGCATTCTTTAGAAATGTTGGCCCATATTGATAGGATAGCATCTTGCAGTTGATGGAGATTTGAGGGATGCACATCCAGGGCACGAAGCTCCCGTTCCACCACATCCCAAAGATGCTCTATTTGGTTGAGATCTGGTGACTGTGGGGGCCATTTTAGTACAGTGAACTCATTGTCATGTTCAAGAAACCAATTTGAAATGATTTGAGCTTTGTGACATGGTGCATTATCCTGCTGGAAGTAGCCATCAGAGGATGGGTACATGGTGGTCATGAAGGGATGGATATGGTCAGAAACAATGCTCAGGTAGTCCGTGGCATTTAAACGATGGCCAATTGGCACTAAGGGGCCTAAAGTGTGCCCAGAAAACATCCCCCACACCATTACACCACCACCACCAGCCTGCACAGTGGTAACAAGGCATGATGGACACATGTTCTCATTCTGTTTACGCCAAATTTGGACTCTACCATTTAAATGTCTCAACAGAAATCGAGACTCATCAGACCAGGCAACATTTTTCCAGTCTTCAACAGTCCAACTTTGGTGAGCTCGTGCAAATTATAGCCTCTTTTTCCTATTTGTAGTGGAGATGAGTGGTACCCGGTGGGGTCTTCTGCTGTTGTAGCCCATCCGCCTCAAGGTTGTGCGTGTTGTGGCTTCACAAATGCTTTGCTGCATACCTCGGTTGTAACGAGTGGTTATTTCAGTCAACGTTGCTCTTCTATCAGCTTGAATCAGTCGGCCCATTCTCCCCTGACCTCTAGCATCAACAAGGCATTTTCGCCCACAGGACTGCCGCATACTGGAGGTTTTTCCCTTTTCACACCATTCTTTGTAAACCCTAGAAATGGTTGTGCGTGAAAATCCCAGTTCCCATTCTGACATTCAGTTTGGAGTTCAGGAGATTGTCTTGACCAGGACCACAACCCTACATGCATTGAAGCAACTGCCATGTGATTGGTTGACTAGATAATCGCATTAATGAGAAATAGAACAGGTGTTTCTAATAATTCTTTAGGTGAGTGTATATCTATAGCTAGTCCATTAGTCTGTGTACACCTATGTATGCCCTAACAACAGAGAATTTGGTAAGACAGCCCTGGGGTCTTTCAAGTGTCATGTCACCCTGTAACAACACGAAAGGGTGTAGTCACCACCTACATTATTCAAAGGATTACACAGCGAAGACAGGGGTGGACTGGCTATAGATCCTATAGGGAAATTTCCTGGTAGGCCAATGCTAACTGGTGCTGCCCGAGCCCTCCTCTCAGCCACCAGCCAGGGACACACCGATCTGAACCTCTCAGCATTAATTAATGTCGGAGCAATGGGCGCTTTTGTACCTCCTGAATTCAACTGCATTGCAGTCCTCAGGACAGTGATGCAGTTGAATACTGCAACAAGGTGGCAGTATTTTGTGCTGCACTGTGGTGATTGATTCTGCTGGGGTGGTATTTTGAGCTGTACCATGGTATTGGCCTCCCCTACTTCAGTTGTCCTTGCCCACTCGTGCTGTCCCGCCTTCTATCAATTTGGACTCGCCAAAAACACAGGGCCACTTTTAGGATTTTTTTCAGGTGCACTTTTAGTCCCCAGTCCTCCTCTGGGTGGAGATCAGAGTATTATAGCTGTTACCCTGTTCCTGATTGCACAGTGTCTGTATAATAAGTAGTGATGAGCGTCAGGGGTCATATTCGAATTTGCGATATTTCGCGAATATTTTGTTGAATATTCGGCGAATATTTGCGAATTCGAATATTAGTTATATTCTACGATTTTTTATTTGAAAAATCGACAAGGTTATTATCGCGTAATATGCAAGGTTTCGTAATGCAAATTTTTATTGCAAATATCTCAATTGCCGAGCAAAAACCATGATTCTGCCCTGCTTCTTGCTTGTGGGCCAATGAGTTATTGGACTACAAGCAAGAAGCAGGGAGGAATCATGTTTTTACTCAGCAATTAAAAAAATCACAGCCCTTTCTGCATCTGTGATTGTTAAAAACAAGTTTGAAATACTTCAATAATTTTCTGGCTTAAATTTCTTTTTAAAAAATGGCAATACCCTTCATCTGGGGCCTCTGCACCATTAGTCAGTGTGCAACTTAAGCTAGAAATACAGCTATAGTTTTCTGGGTTTTAAAAAACACCCTTTTTGGGCAAAATACACAATTTTACAGCCCTTGCTGCATCTGCACGTGTGAAATTCAAGCGTTATATACTGCTGTCATATTCTGTTAGTAAAAAAACACCCATTCTGGGGAAAAAACTAAATTTTGTAGCCTTTGCTGCATATGTCATTGTAAGATACACCCTTTATATACTGTGGTTCTATTCTGCTATTAATAAAACACCCATTTTGTGCAAACATCCTAAATTGAAGCCTAGTCTGCATCTGTGCGTGTGAAATACACCCTTTAGATACTGTGGTTCTATTCTGCTATTAGAAAATCTTTAATTGCAGACCAACAAGGAGGGCAGGGGTGAAGACTAAGTGGAAGATGATGTGGAGGACGATGAGGTCCTCGACCCCACATGGAATCAAGGTCATGCGAGTGACCTGTGTAGTTCGGAGGAAGAGGTGGTGGTCGCATAGAGCCACCAGCACAGCAGAAGAGGGAGCAGGGTGCAAAAGCGGAGCGGCCGTCCCCTAGACAGTACGCTTGCCACTGCCCACTGCAGCAAGGGACCAAGCACACCAAAGCCAGCTCCAAGGAGTTCCCTGGCGTGGCAGTTCTTCAGACAATGTGCTGACGACAAGACACGAGTGGTTTGCAATCAGAGCCTGAAGCGAGGCATAAACGTTCTCAACCTGAGCACAACCTGCATGACCAGGCATCTAAGTGCAAAGCACGAGCTGCAGTGGAGTAGACACCTCAAAAACAAAGAAAGGTCTCTGGCTCCCCCTGTTTCCTCTTCTGCTTCAGTCTCGGCCTCTTCATTCTCCTCTGGAGTGACAATGCCACCTGCCACCCTGCAAACAGAGGATCTGCCAGCAACACCACCTTCTGGGTCACCAAGTGTCACGGTCATATTGGTGTTTGACCGTGACGCGGTTGCTGTGCCTCCCTGCTGTTTGGTGAGCAAGGGGTTAATCTTCTGGCTAGTGTGGATTAAGGTGTTTCCTGGGTGTGGCTGCGGGCTTGATATAAATCTGTGGCTTGCTGGCTGGGTGCAGTTGTACTACAGCCTTGCTTGGTGTTGGAGCTCTGCTCCTTGCCTGGGTGATTTTGCCCAGTCCTTGAGGGCCACCTTATGGAACATAAATTGTCTTTCTTTATGTTTGCTCCTGATTCCCTACCTCTCGTTATTTTTTAGGTGTGGGTTTATGTTCAGCGTGTGTTGTACGTCTTCATGGTTGTTACATGTCTGGGCTGTTGTTGGTCTTTGTCCCTACATGTATGTTTGACATTTGCCCTGTATGTTGTAGCCTGTATGCAGCGCTGCTTGGGGCTGCCATGCACTGTGTGAGCATGGGGGGCCCTGGCAGAGTTGGTATGCTGGATTCCTGTATGGGTTGTTTGTACTGTGACCTGCTGTGTTTTCTTGCTCCTTTACTGATGCACCGGTTCCAGTTGTGGAGGCTTCGGCAGGTAAGTGAGTTGTCATGTTCTTACCTGCTGATCCTCTTGCTGCATATGGTCTTTTCCTTTCCCTGCTGCTAGGCCATTTGAGACCCCTGTTCATCTGTGTCTGGGAAGAACAGGTTGTCTCTCCCTGCTCCTATGTGAGGGATTATCAGGGCGACTCGGGGCCATAGGTATCCTGGTATGAGCCGTCCTACCATCCAGGTCTGCTCATACGGTGAGGAGTTAGGGTGAGGATTAGGGACGCAATAGGAGGTGACCAGCTCCCTTATTCTGGCATACTGGCCTAGCAGCTACCCTTTATCCTTTACATGTACGGTGGGGGGTTTTCCCCACTCCCCACTGTGACAGCAAGCATCTCCACAATGTCCCTTGGAAGCGTTCAGCTATCTGTCTCCCAAACACTGTCCTTGGAAATGCTGTCATTCCATCTGGTGGAGACAGAGAGTTTTAAAAGCCTTATGGCGGTGGCTGTCCCACAGTATGTCGTGCCCAGCCGCCACTACTTCTCTAGGTGTGCCATCCCTTCCCTGCACAACCAAGTGTGGGACAAAATCAGGTGTGCACTGCGCAACGCCATCTGTGGCAAGGTGCACCTCACTACGGATACGTGGACCAGTAAGCACAGTCAGGGACGTTATGTCTCCTAACAGCACACTGGGTAAATGCAGTGGCGGCTGGGCCTGAGGCGGATAGCAGTTTGACGCATGTCCTTCCACCACCGAGGATTGCAGGGTGCTTCAGTTTGCCTCCTGTTGCTTCCTACTCCGCTTCCTCATCCTCTACCGGCTCCTCATCCGGTCAGCATAACACCTTCACCACCAACTTCAGCACAGCCAGGGGTAAACGACAGCAGGGAACCTGTCATCTCTAATTGACCTATTAAACTCGGCCCTAAGAATTAATAAATGCATTTCCACAGTCATATATATCTTATCCAGACTCCAATCTGCAGCCTTTTTGACCATCTAATCATCTTTTTTAAATTTCCCGCCATATATGCTAATGTCCCCGAAAGAGTCATATTTTACTTTTCATAGACAAGAGGAGTCATATCTTTCCAGCGTCATCTTCTTCATCTCCTCCTTAGAAACGCCCACAGCCATGTAATCCCGCGCAATCGCATTACTCTGCATACTGAAAACGAGGTTGTGCTGGTTTTGGAGCGCAACCACGTCATTTACGTCAAGGCCAACGTAATTGCACAGTCTCAAATTCCTTCCTGACTCCCCATGCCCAATAGTAGTCAGTGGATCGCTGTGAGGTAGGAACTCTAGCACTGGATCTACTATGGCTGGGGGACAGGATTGTTCGGAACTTTCTAGGACGTTGTGGCGTGAGGGGGAGGATACAGAAAAGAAGTAATTTTATTGGTGGAAGGAAAAGAGGAGAGAGCATGCGCGAGATTTAAGAAGAAAGAACGAGATCTACGGAAGATTCTATGAATAGGGGGCCAGGGAATAGGCTATGACGTTCTGATGAAATCGAAAGCATAATGCTAATGAGGATTCCTGCAGGAAAGCATTCTGGGGGCCAAATATTAGGAACGGGGGGTGCTGCTAAAATTATGGACGCATCACTTTAAAGAGTATTAGAAGAAAAGTTTGGAGGTACCTTTAATTTTATATGTATAGGTTCCCTTTAAAACGTATCTGTTTGGGGGACAAACCCCACACAGTGCAGGAGCTGTGGACGGGCCTTGAACAACTGACCGATGACTGGTTTGTGCCAGCGAGCGTCAAGCCCGGCCTGGTGGTGTGCGATAATGGGCGAAATCTCGTTGCAGCTCTGGGACTAGCCGGTTTGACGCACATCCCTTGCCTGGCGCATGTGCTGAATTTGGTGGTGCAGAGATTCCTTAAAAATTACCCCGATATGTCAGAGCTGCTGCATAAAGTGCGGGCCGTCTGTTCGCGCTTTCGGCATTCTCACCCTGCTGCTGCTCGCCTGTCAGCGCTGCAGAGTAACTTCGGCCTTCCCGCTCACCGCCTCATATGCGACGTGCCCACCAGGTGGAACTCCACCTTGCACATGCTGGACAGACTGTGCGAGCAGCAGCAGGCCATAGTGGAGTTCCAGCTGCAGCACGCACGGGTCAGTCGCACTGCGGAACAGCACCACTTCACCACCAACGACTGGGCCTCCATGCGAGATCTGTGTTCCTTGTTGCGCTGTTTCGAGTACTCCACCAACATGGCCAGTGCCGATAATGCCGTTCTCAGCGTTACTATCCCACTTCTATGCCTCCTTGAAAAAACGCTCCTGGCGATGATGGAAGAGGATGTGGCACAGGAGGAGGAAGGGGGATCATTTTGTAGGGTTCCCGGCCAGTCATTCACAAGTGGCTCCGAGGGTGGGTTCCTGCACCCACAAATGCCAGGTATACAATTGTCCAGCCAGGGCACAGTTCTGGAGGATGACGAGGTGGAGGATGAGAGATGGAGGAGGAGGAACCATGTTCACAGCAGGGTGGCACCCAGACCAGCTCATGGCCATCACTGGTGCGTGGATGGGGGGATACAGAGGACACAGACGATACACCTCCCACAGAGGACAGCTTTTCGTTGTCTCTGGGCAACCTGGCACACATGAGCGATTACATGCTGCAGTGTCTCCGCAACGACCACCGAGTTGTCCACATTCTAACTTGTGCTGATTACTGGATGGCCACGCTGCTGGATCCCCATTACAAGGACAACGTACCGTCCTTAATTTCCTCCCTGGAGTGTGATCGTAAGATGCACGAGTCCAAGCGCACACTGGTAGACGCGCTCACGGGTGGGCTGGGACGGGGGCAGGGAGGAAGTTGCCCCCCAGGCCTCCTTAAAAAAACGTCCACTGGGGCGGAGCTAGCCGCGAGCCGAGATGGACGCTTGATCTCAGAGCTCCACACAGACGCTGCTGCAGCTTCGGTCTAGCGGGTGATAGACTCCCCTAAGATGGTGAAATCCAATAAAGAAAAGAGCGATACAGTACAGGGCGCACAGAAATCGTGTCAAACACAATCTGAAATGGATCGTTTTCTCAAAAAAAGGAGCTTTTCGCCAGCTCACAGATCCAAGATGGCGCCGGAGGGAGCCAGAGCCGCTGCACCACCAGAAGACTCCGATGGTGAGAGTTCCTGCGCCATGTCTGAAGGAACGGAGCCTGCAGACCTTCCTCTGTCCAGAGCCTTCTTCAAGAAGACACTCTATAAGGCGCTTCAGCCCCTGCACAGAGACTTATCCGACATAAAGACGGAGGTAAAGCAGATTGGGGGCCGCGTGGTAGCACTAGAGGAGACGCAGGCGGCTATTATTAGTCGCAGCGATGCTGTTAAAAAAGCTCTGCAAAGCCACAATGCGTTACTTACCTCAGCGATTCTTAACCTGGAAGATCAGGAAAATAGAAGTAGGCGGAAGAATGTCCGCATCAGAGGGGTCCCGGAGGATGTTCCCCCTGGAGAAATTACATCTGCAGTTGCCGCCATATTTGCTTCTCTGGTCGGGGAGGACAGGGCCGCACAGATAGTAATTGAAAGGGCCCACAGAGCCCTGAGGCCTAAACCACTTGAAAATGGCCCGCCGAGGGATATCATATGCGGCTTGCTAAACTTTCTTGACACTGCCTCTATTTTAAGAGCTGCTAGAGAGGCTAAGGACATCTCCTATAATGGAGCACGCATCCAATTCTTTCAGGACCTAGCGTCTAGTACCCTGGCAAAACGCAGGGCGCTAAAGCCAGTTACAGAGGCACTCAGAGCTCACAAGCTACCAGTGAGATGGCTTTTTCCATTTGGCCTTGCCACCTTTAAAGCGGGCCAACAGATCATTATCAGAACACCGCAAGACTTAACAGATGCCTGGGACAAGCTTGGTATAGCCCCGGTTGAAGTCCAATCATGGATGCCGGTTCCAGAAGACTTGGGCCTGCCTGACCTGCCAGAGATTCCACCGTGGCAGGTGGTCAAAAAGCCCAAATCACCAAAGAATAGGAAGAATACCTGAACGTTTCTGTGATCTGTTTGTCTTCGTCTCTCTGCTTCTTTTTTGTTTTTTCTCATTTTAGCTCGTCACATGCGCCCTCAAATACCACCATAGGGGGCGCTGGTAAACTCGAAGTGGTTAGATGATACCTGTTACTTGCACCAGGGGGCGTGAGTAGGGATGAGCGAACTCGAACTGTATAGTTCGGGTTCGTACCGAATTTTGGGGTGTCCGTGACACGGACCCGAACCCGGACATTTTCGTAAAAGTCCGGGTTCGGGTTCGGTGTTCGTCGCTTTCTTCGCGCTTTTGTGACGCTTTCTTGGCGCTTTTTGAAAGGCTGCAAAGCAGCCAATCAACAAGCGTCATACTACTTGCCCCAAGAGGCCATCACAGCCATGCCTACTATTGGCATGGCTGTGATTGGCCAGAGCACCATGTGACCCAGCCTCTATTTAAGCTGGAGTCACATAGCGCCGCCCGTCACTCTGCTCTGATTAGCGTAGGGAGAGGTTGCGGCTGCGACAGTAGGGCGAGATTAGGCAGATTAACTCCTCCAAAGGACTTGATTAACTGATCGATCTGCAGCTGTGGATCATTGAGCTGCTGATCCTCAATTGCTCACTGTTTTTAGGCTGCACAGACCGTTTGTCAGTCTCATTTTTCTGGGGTGATCGGCGGCCATTTTGTGTCTTGTGGTGCGCCAGCACAAGCTGCGACCAAGTGCATTTAACCCTCAATGGTGTGGTTGTTTTTTGGCTAAAGCCTACATCAGGGTGAAGCTGTGACACCAAGTGCATTTAACCAGCAATAGTCTGTTCATTTTTTGGCCATATACAAAATCAGGGGCAAGCTGCGCCTGTCACCAAGTGCATTTAACCCTCAATGGTGTGGTTGTTTTTTGGCTAAAGCCTACATCAGGGTGAAGCTGTCACACCAAGTGCATTTAACCAGCAATAGTCTGTTCATTTTTTGGCCATATACAAAATCAGGGGCAAGCTGCGCCTGTCACCAAGTGCATTTAACCCTCAATGGTGTGGTTGTTTTTTGGCTAAAGCCTACATCAGGGTGAAGCTGTCACACCAAGTGCATTTAACCAGCAATAGTCTGTTCATTTTTTGGCCATATACAAAATCAGGGGCAAGCTGCGCCTGTCACCAAGTGCATTTAACCCTCAATGGTGTGGTTGTTTTTTGGCTAAAGCCTACATCAGGGTGAAGCTGTCACACCAAGTGCATTTAACCAGCAATAGTCTGTTTATTTTTTGGCCATATCCCAGTCTAATTCTGTCACTAAATCCATACCGGTCACCCAGCGCCTAAATACTAGGCCTCAAATTTATATCCAGCTAAATCTGTCCCTAGTGCTGTAGCTGGGCGAGTTATTTAGTGTCCGTTCAAGCACATTTCTTGTTCTGGGTTGAAATACAATTCCCAATTTAGCAATTTCATAATTTAGTGGTTCCTGCTATATCAGAGCTCTTTGAAATCTATCCCAAAAAGGGTATATAATATTGAAGGTGCACATAGGGTCATTCAGAGTAACTTCACACACACCCGCTACTGTGTATTTCCAAGTCTAATTCTGTCACTAAATCCATACCGGTGACCCAGCGCCTAAATACTAGGCCTCAAATTTAATTCCCTCTAAATCTCTCGTTACCCACCGCTGTACTGTTGTTGCTGGGCAAGATATTTAGTGTCCGTCAAAGCACATTTTTTGTTCTGGGTTGAAGTACAATTCCCAATTTAGCAATTTCATAATTTAGTGGTTTCTGCTATATCAGAGCTATTTGAAATCTATCCCAAAAAGGGTATATAATATTGAAGGTGCACATAGGGTCATTCAGAATAACTTCACACACACCCGCTACTGTGTATTTCCAAGTCTAATTCTGTCACTAAACCCATACCTGTCACCCAGCGCCTAAATACTAGGCCTCAAATTTAAATCCCTCTAAATCTCTCGTTACCGTTGTCCTGTTGTAGCTGGGAAAGTTATTTAGTGCCCGTCAAAGCACATTTTTTGTTCTGGGTTGAAGTACAATTCCCAATTTAGCAATTTCATAATTTAGTGGTTCCTGCTATATCAGAGCTATTTGAAATCTATCCCAAAAAGGGTATATAATATTGAAGGTGCACATAGGGTCATTCAGAATAACTTCACACACACCCGCTACTGTGTATTTCCAAGTCTAATTCTGTCACTAAATCCATACCGGTGACCCAGCGCCTAAATACTAGGCCTCAAATTTAATTCCCTCTAAATCTCTCGTTACCCACCGGTGTACTGTTGTTGCTGGGCAAGATATTTAGTGTCCGTCAAAGCACATTTTTTGTTCTGGGTTGAAGTACAATTCCCAATTTAGCAATTTCATAATTTAGTGGTTTCTGCTATATCAGAGCTATTTGAAATCTATCCCAAAAAGGGTATATAATATTGAAGGTGCACATAGGGTCATTCAGAATAACTTCACACACACCCGCTACTGTGTATTTCCAAGTCTAATTCTGTCACTAAACCCATACCTGTCACCCAGCGCCTAAATACTAGGCCTCAAATTTAAATCCCTCTAAATCTCTCGTTACCGTTGTCCTGTTGTAGCTGGGAAAGTTATTTAGTGCCCGTCAAAGCACATTTTTTGTTCTGGGTTGAAGTACAATTCCCAATTTAGCAATTTCATAATTTAGTGGTTCCTGCTATATCAGAGCTATTTGAAATCTATCCCAAAAAGGGTATATAATATTGAAGGTGCACATTGGGTCATTCAGAATAACTTCACACACACGCTTCTGTGCATTTCCAAGTCTAATTCTGTCACTAAATCCATACCGGTGACCCAGCGCCTAAATACTAGGCCTCAAATTTAATTCCCTCTAAATCTCTCGTTACCCACCGCTGTACTGTTGTTGCTGGGCAAGATATTTAGTGTCCGTCAAAGCACATTTTTTGTTCTGGGTTGAAGTACAATTCCCAATTTAGCAATTTCATAATTTAGTGGTTTCTGCTATATCAGAGCTATTTGAAATCTATCCCTAAAAGGGTATATAATATTGAAGGTGCACATAGGGTCATTCAGAATAACTTCACACACACCCGCTACTGTGTATTTCCAAGTCTAATTCTGTCACTAAACCCATACCTGTCACCCAGCGCCTAAATACTAGGCCTCAAATTTAAATCCCTCTAAATCTCTCGTTACCGTTGTCCTGTTGTAGCTGGGAAAGTTATTTAGTGCCCGTCAAAGCACATTTTTTGTTCTGGGTTGAAGTACAATTCCCAATTTAGCAATTTCATAATTTAGTGGTTCCTGCTATATCAGAGCTATTTGAAATCTATCCCAAAAAGGGTATATAATATTGAAGGTGCACATTGGGTCATTCAGAATAACTTCACACACACGCTTCTGTGCATTTCCAAGTCTAATTCTGTCACTAAATCCATACCGGTGACCCAGCGCCTAAATACTAGGCCTCAAATTTAATTCCCTCTAAATCTCTCGTTACCCACCGCTGTACTGTTGTTGCTGGGCAAGATATTTAGTGTCCGTCAAAGCACATTTTTTGTTCTGGGTTGAAGTACAATTCCCAATTTAGCAATTTCATAATTTAGTGGTTTCTGCTATATCAGAGCTATTTGAAATCTATCCCTAAAAGGGTATATAATATTGAAGGTGCACATAGGGTCATTCAGAATAACTTCACACACACCCGCTACTGTGTATTTCCAAGTCTAATTCTGTCACTAAATCCATACCGGTGACCCAGCGCCTAAATACTAGGCCTCAAATTTAATTCCCTCTAAATCTCTCGTTACCCACCGTTGTACTGTTGTTGCTGGGCAAGATATTTAGTGTCCGTCAAAGCACATTTTTTGTTCTGGGTTGAAGTACAATTCCCAATTTAGCAATTTCATAATTTAGTGGTTTCTGCTATATCAGAGCTATTTGAAATCTATCCCTAAAAGGGTATATAATATTCAAGGTGCACATTGGGTCATTCAGAATAACTTCACACACACACGCTTCTGTGCATTTCCAAGTCTAATTCTGTCACTAAATCCATACCGGTCACCCAGCGCCTAAATACTAGGCCTCAAATTTATATCCCGCTGAATTTGAATACAATACATTGGGCCAAATAATATATTTGTTGTTGTGGTGAACCATAACAATGAGAAAAACATCTAGTAAGGGACGCGGACGTGGACATGGTCGTGGTGGTGTTAGTGGACCCTCTGGTGCTGGGAGAGGACGTGGCCGTTCTGCCACATCCACACGTCCTAGTGTACCAACTACCTCAGGTCCCAGTAGCCGCCAGAATTTACAGCGATATATGGTGGGGCCCAATGCCGTTCTAAGGATGGTAAGGCCTGAGCAGGTACAGGCATTAGTCAATTGGGTGGCCGACAGTGGATCCAGCACGTTCACATTATCTCCCACCCAGTCTTCTGCAGAAAGCGCACAGATGGCGCCTGAAAACCAACCCCATCAGTCTGTCACATCACCCCCATGCATACCAGGGAAACTGTCTCAGCCTCAAGTTATGCAGCAGTCTCTTATGCTGTTTGAAGACTCCGCTGGCAGGGTTTCCCAAGGGCATCCACCTAGCCCTTCCCCAGCGGTGAAAGACATAGAATGCACTGACGCACAACCACTTATGTTTCCTGATGATGAGGACATGGGAATACCACCTCAGCATGTCTCTGATGATGACGAAACACAGGTGCCAACTGCTGCGTCTTTCTGCAGTGTGCAGACTGAACAGGAGGTCAGGGATCAAGACTGGGTGGAAGACGATGCAGGGGACGATGAGGTCCTAGACCCCACATGGAATGAAGGTCGTGCCACTGACTTTCACAGTTCGGAGGAAGAGGCAGTGGTGAGACCGAGCCAACAGCGTAGCAAAAGAGGGAGCAGTGGGCAAAAGCAGAACACCCGCCGCCAAGAGACTCCGCCTGCTACTGACCGCCGCCATCTGGGACCGAGCACCCCAAAGGCAGCTTCAAGGAGTTCCCTGGCATGGCACTTCTTCAAACAATGTGCTGACGACAAGACCCGAGTGGTTTGCACGCTGTGCCATCAGAGCCTGAAGCGAGGCATTAACGTTCTGAACCTGAGCACAACCTGCATGACCAGGCACCTGCATGCAAAGCATGAACTGCAGTGGAGTAAACACCTTAAAACCAAGGAAGTCACTCAGGCTCCCCCTGCTACCTCTTCTGCTGCTGCCGCCTCGGCCTATTCTGCTGCTGCCGCCTCGGCCTCTTCCTCCGCCTCTGGAGGAACGTTGGCACCTGCCGCCCAGCAAACAGGGGATGTACCACCAACACCACCACCACCACCTCCGTCACCAAGCGTCTCAACCATGTCACACGCCAGCGTTCAGCTCTCCATCTCACAAACATTTGATAGAAAGCGTAAATTCCCACCTAGCCACCCTCGATCCCTGGCCCTGAATGCCAGCATTTCTAAACTACTGGCCTATGAAATGCTGTCATTTAGGCTGGTGGACACAGACAGCTTCAAACAGCTCATGTCGCTTGCTGTCCCACAGTATGTTGTTCCCAGCCGGCACTACTTCTCCAAGAGAGCCGTGCCTTCCCTGCACAACCAAGTATCCGATAAAATCAAGTGTGCACTGCGCAACGCCATCTGTAGCAAGGTCCACCTAACCACAGATACGTGGACCAGTAAGCACGGCCAGGGACGCTATATCTCCCTAACTGCACACTGGGTAAATGTAGTGGCAGCTGGGCCCCAGGCGGAGAGCTGTTTGGCGCACGTCCTTCCGCCGCCAAGGATCGCAGGGCAACATTCTTTGCCTCCTGTTGCCACCTCCTCCTTCTCGGCTTCCTCCTCCTCTTCTTCCACCTGCTCATCCAGTCAGCCACACACCTTCACCACCAACTTCAGCACAGCCCGGGGTAAACGTCAGCAGGCCATTCTGAAACTCATATGTTTGGGGGACAGGCCCCACACCGCACAGGAGTTGTGGCGGGGTATAGAACAACAGACCGACGAGTGGTTGCTGCCGGTGAGCCTCAAGCCCGGCCTGGTGGTGTGTGATAATGGGCGAAATCTCGTTGCAGCTCTGGGACTAGCCAATTTGACGCACATCCCTTGCTTGGCGCATGTGCTGAATTTGGTGGTGCAGAAGTTCATTCACAACTACCCCGACATGTCAGAGCTGCTGCATAAAGTGCGGGCCGTCTGTTCGCGCTTCCGGCGTTCACATCCTGCTGCTGCTCGCCTGTCTGCGCTACAGCGTAACTTCGGCCTTCCCGCTCACCGCCTCATATGCGACGTGCCCACCAGGTGGAACTCCACCTTGCACATGCTGGACAGACTGTGCGAGCAGCAGCAGGCCATAGTGGAGTTTCAGCTGCAGCACGCACGGGTCAGTCGCACTACAGAACAGCACCACTTCACCACCAATGACTGGGCCTCCATGCGAGACCTGTGTGCCCTGTTGCGCTGTTTCGAGTACTCCACCAACATGGCCAGTGGCGATGACACCGTTATCAGCGTTACAATACCACTTCTATGTCTCCTTGAGAAAACACTTAGGGCGATGATGGAACAGGAGGTGGCCCAGGAGGAGGAGGAGGAGGATGAGGAAGAGGGGTCATTTTTAGCACTTTCAGGCCAGTCTCTTCGAAGTGACTCAGAGGGAGGTTTTTTGCAACAGCAGAGGCCAGGTACAAATGTGGCCAGCCAGGGCCCACTACTGGAGGACGAGGAGGACGAGGATGAGGAGGAGGTGGAGGAGGATGAGGATGAAGCATGGTCACAGCGGGGTGGCACCCAACGCAGCTCGGGTCCATCACTGGTGCGTGGCTGGGGGGAAAGGCAGGACGATGACGATACGCCTCCCACAGAGGACAGCTTGTCCTTACCCCTGGGCAGCCTGGCACACATGAGCGACTACATGCTGCAGTGCCTGCGCAACGACAGCAGAGTTGCCCACATTTA